>NW_006921638.1:11619282-11660382 GCF_000298275.1 Orycteropus afer afer | reverse complement strand
GGACTGCCAAAAGAACTAACAGATCTGTCCTGGAGGAAGTGCAGCCGAGATGCTCCTTGGAAGCAAGAATGGCCAGACTTCATCTCAGCTACTTTGGTCATGTTGTCAGAGGGGACCATTCCTTGGAGAAGGATGTCATGCTTGGTAAGGTGGAGGGTTGACGAAGGAGGGGAAGGCCTTCGAGGGATAGATTGACACAGTGGCTGTGACAATGGGCTCAAGTATAGCAAAGATCGTGGAGCTGGCACAGGATCTGGTGGTATTTCGTTCTGCTGTGCGTGGGGTCGCTATGAGTCAGAAACGACTTGAGGGCACCCAACACTAACAACCCTCATAGGACTGTACCATTCTACACTTCACCAACAATTTATAGGTGTGCCCATTTCCCCCACCCTCATCATCACTATGTAGCATCTTTTCATGTGTTGATTGGCAGTGTGTCTGCATGTGTGTGTGCATGCACACTTGTTTGTATCTTTAGCCCATTTTACTAAGGGACTATATTTTTTCTTATTAGTTTCTGGGCTCTCTCTATATAAAAATGATTTTTAAAAAAACCTTTCTCTGCTTCTGTATGTGGCCAGTATTCTTCACAGAATATCTTGTTTGAATGTTTTTGTTATTTTTTACCATAATTTTAAATATTCACATAATCAAACATTGTATTTTTTTCACTGTGAATTCTTAGTCCCATAGTTTGTTTAGGAAGGTCCCCCTATTTTCAGGTTTCTCTACTTAACAGAGAAAACAGTAGGTATTTGAAATCATAAACATGAAGCTAGAAAAAATTTGAGATATTATTCCTTTTTACAGATGAGGAAATTGAGACCCAGAATATTATCATGTTCTATCCATGATCACAATGCAGAATATATGAGGCTGACAGTAAGATCACAAGCTATAAAAATTAGAAGAGTTAGCTCTGCAAAAAGATAGGGTTCAAAATATAAAAGAAAAACTCAACAGTGTCTGATGGGTCATAAAACCCAGGTTAAATATGACAAAAAATACTTTAAAAGCTAATATTTTAGGAAAATTCAACTACATTAAGGTAAAGATAATAGAAAAGCATAGAACTACAAAGAACAAATCATAAAAGAAACAATGCACCGTGAGCCAATATGAGTTTTTGGACGTCACTAGTCCTATTCATGAGTATATCTGACTCTCTATCCTTCTGGCCCATGGTAGTGTTATAGATTGAATTGTGTCCTCCAGAAATATATGTTGAAGTGTTAACCTCTAGTGTCTGTGAACAAAACCTTGTTTGGAAATAGGGTCTTTTAAGATTCTATCAGTTAACATGAAGTCAATCTGAGGGGTACCCTATAAAAGAGAAGAAAAGGCACAGAAGCAAACAGAGGAAAGATTCATGTGAAGATGTATGTTGTGGTGGGTTAGTTTGTGTGCCAAATTGGCTGGGCCATAGTTCTGAGTGTGGCTTAGCAACTGAATATAGTTATTCCTCATGATGAGACTGTAGTCACCTCCATGGTGGAGTCTGCTGTGAGACATTAATCAGTGGAAAGGGAGCTGTCCTTGGTGTGTGCCCTGCTTCCAATATATATGGAAGAGCTTTGGAAAAGGTCTTTAGCTTTTGGCATATTTGGGTCCTGCATTTGGCCAAGTCTTTATCTCCAATTCCTGGACTTGAACCAGTGACCTGCTGTATTGCCTGCCAATCTTGAGGTTGTTCTTGGACTTGGACCTGCCATGTTACCTGTTGATCTTGGGATTGTGCCATTTTACCTACTGATCTTGTGTTTGTCAGCCTCAGCAACCAGCAGCTGCCGAGTTAAAGGATGCCTCCTGCTCCATTGGGCCTGGAGCAAAAGGCAGAGATGAAGCCCAGGCTGAGGGACCTTCATGCAGCCAGTAGAGCCAGCACTCTGAAATTGGACTTCTAGCCTCCTAAACTGTAAGAGAATAAACTTTTCTTTGTTAAAGCCATCCACTTACGGTATTTCTATCATAGCAGCACTAGAGAACCAAAACACATGTACACACGAAGGATGTCTGAGAGAAACAAGAAAGGATCTTCCACTACAGTCTTCAGAAAGAACATGGCCCTGCAGACATCACCCTTAATTTGGACTACTGGCCTCCAGAACTGAGAAAAAATAAATTTCTCTTGTTATAGGCTGCCCAGTTTTTGGTATTTTGTTACAGCAACCCTAGAAAACTAATAGAGTAGCATTTCAATTCCCTCCTCACCTTGACATCATGTGAGGCCACGTGACTTTCTCTGATCAATGAAATATGAGCAGAAGTGACATGAATTATTTCTGTGCAGAAGATCTCTGAGTTAACACAGGATTCACTATATTCTCTTTGTCCTTCTCTCACAGTGACAAACAATACTCCAAATGGTGGCTACTTCATCAACTTGGATCCTGGAATGATGACATAGAACATAGCACCCAACAGAACCACAAGCAACATGTAGCACAAGCAAAAAAAAGTACTTTTGTTGTTTTCAGAAATCGACATTTGGACATTGTTTGCTACTGTAGCAAAAATGAAGCATGATGACTAATACAAATAGAAAGTAATTTATTTAAGAATATTTATTGAACAAATTTGTGTGTCAAGCATTATACTAGGAGCTAGGAATATAATAGTGTTCAAGAACCAGTCTCTGACCCTGGAAGCTTACAATCTAGTAAGAGAAAGAGAAAATCAGTGAAATGCACAATTGTAACACAGTGTGATGAAGTGATATAATTGGGATAAACACTAAGAATAAAGGAAGCCCAAGTTTTCTAGAGGAGGCTGCTTCTAGCTTGCCAACTTAAGGACAAATAGGAAATGTTTCCAAAATAACTCATATGTTTGCAAATTAAATCAAATTGTGGAAAATATAATGATGATTTGGAAAAAGAAAACACTATACATAAATATAAGAGCCCTGGTGACACAATGGTTAAGTACTAGGCTACTAACCGATAGGTCAACAGTCTGAATTCTCTAGCTGCTCTGTGGGGGAAAGATGTGGTCTGCTTCCATAAAGATTTACAGCCTTATAACCCCTATGATACTGCTCAGTATTGCACTGGGAAAATTTGCTGCAAAAGACGTCTTTAAAGTGGTAAAGTCACTTTGAAGACTAAGGTGCGCCTAACCCAAACCATGCTATTTGTAGTGACTTCATATGCATGTGAAAGGTGGACAATGATAAAGGAAGATAGAATAAGAATTGATACCTTTTAATTGTGTTGGCAGAGAACACTGAAAATACCATGTGTGATAGTTGGAGTTGTGTGTCAACTTGGCTGGACCACAATTCTGAGTGGTTTAAGCAGTTGTGATGTGGGTAATTCCCATGATGAGATCAGATGTATATGTTTTGAGTAGCCAATCCATTGAAAAGGAGTTTCTCTAGGAATGTGGCCTGCTTCCAAAATATTTATGGACGTCCTGGGAAAATAAGACACTCTTCTGTGAATCTGGATCCTGTTCTGCTGCCTACAACTGTCCACGAGCAAACAATCCACCATTTGGCCTGCTGATCTTGGATTCATTATTCGTCAGAGTCAACAGCAAGTATAGTGCCTGCCAACCTTGAGCTCTTGAGCCCCCTGAAGCTGTGTGAGTTAGGAAAAGCCTCCAGCCTAACACACCATGGATTGCCAGAACAATGAACAAATCTGTCTTGAAAGAAATACAGCTTGAATGCTCCTTATAAGAGAGAATGGCTAGATTCCACATCATGTCCTTTGATCATGTTGTCAGAAGGGACCAGTCCCTACAGAAGGATATCATGTTTGGTAAAGTGGACAGTCAGAGAAAAAGGGGAAGACCCTCAATGAGATGGTTTGACACAGTGGCTACCATAATGGGCTCAAGTGAAGCAAGGATTGTGAGGATGGCACAGGACCAGGCAGTGTGTCCTTCTGTTTTACATAGGGTCGTTATGAGTTGGATTTGACTCTGTGGCACCTTACAACAACAAACCCTGTGGGGCAGTTCCACTCTGTCCCACAGAATAGCTATGCCTCAGAATCACCTCAACAATTTGTTTTTTGGTACACAGGTAATCCCTGGGCTATGAATCTCTAATTTACAGACAACTCCTACTTGCCCTTTAATGTTATGTAAATTTTATCTCATTTTGAAATAATTGAACCAACTCCTTGAAACAAATTCTTCATCACAGTCACCTTCATTTGCTGCACCTGCTTCTTCTAAATCATGAAAAAGTTTTCAAAACTTTTCTTGCATTGTTATTATGTTATTAGGTGCCACAGAGTCAGACCCGACTCATAGCGACCCCTCCTTGGGTTTCGGAGGCCATATCACTATGGAAGTAGATTGCCCCATCTTCCTTCCAAGGAGTGGCTGGGGGGTTTGAACCACCAGCCTTCTGATTAGCAGTTGAGTGCCTTAGGAACTACACTACCAGAGCTCCTAAAAACCCAAAACCCACATCTTTCAAGTCAATTCTGACTTATAGTGACCCCATTGGGTTTCCAAGGCAGTAAATCTTTATGGAAGTGGATTGCCCCATCTTCCTTCCACAGAGCAGCCAGCAGGTTTGAACCACCAGCCTTCTGGTTAGCAGTCAAATTCCTTAGGCACTGCCACCAGAGATCTTTTCTCTTGCACTAAAGATAGACCAAATAAGAACCGTATTAACTCGCCTACAAATTCCACTTAAAGACAAAGCCACAGTTAAGATGGGATCTCCTTTGTAACCCCAGGATTGCTTGTATGTAAATAATGTGACAAAAAGATGAAACCACAATGTAGTCTTCAACTGACCAAAATTGCAGAGAATTACCAAGACATGGTGGCTACTTGAATTCAAGATGCAAAGGGGGGAAGGAGTATGTCATCACACCAAAGTGGAAACTCTAAGACCCCAGAAAGATGACTCTGGGTACTTAGAGAGAGGTGCCTCTTTGGTGAGGAAGAAGAACATTATTTTCAACCTGCAAAAGAGAAGGGCATTTAACAGAAGATACTCTGAGGGCAAATGAAGATAGAATGCAAATTCTAAGTTAAAAACATCATAAATTTGGAAGCCACTTATTTTGGAACTAATCAAAACCTTAAAATTTAATATCTTTAAAAAGAAATAAAAACACTGCCGTCGAGTCGGATCTGGCTCATGGTGACCCCTCCTTGGGTTTCCGAAGCAGTATCACTAGGGAAGTAGATTGCCCAACCTTCCTGCCCAGGAGTGGCTGGTGGGTTTGAACTGCCAGCTTTTAGACTCTTAAGAACTAGTCCATATCTTGTCTTGTACTGCCCATAGTACCAAAGAAGAACTGAAATTAGTTTATGATAACTAATTAGACTAAGATACCAAACAGTACACAATTAAGTTTGTAATAAATCATTGAAATTAAAAAATACCAGAAAATAAAGGGGTGGTTGTAAAACTATAGAGACAATTATCTTATGATAAATAAAATATCAAAGCTCAAGTTTGACACGGAAATAATACTCAAAATAAATTTACTTTCAAAACAAACTGAAAAAAGAAATAAAATAATATTTTCCTGAATATA
The DNA here is from genome assembly GCF_000298275.1 of Orycteropus afer afer. Classification (NCBI taxonomy): domain Eukaryota; kingdom Metazoa; phylum Chordata; class Mammalia; order Tubulidentata; family Orycteropodidae; genus Orycteropus; species Orycteropus afer. Next base: position 11,654,869 of record NW_006921638.1, on the reverse strand, counting down.
AGAATCATACCCACATTTTAGAAGCAATATAACAAATAGAAATCCATAATGTGCTGGTGAATAATAACTCGGAGGAAAGAGCATGAGATGGTTTGACATAATTTATTAATAAAGGCTTTCAAGTGCTATAAATACCTATTATTTATATCTATTTTCCCTGTAACTAGAGGGAAACTTCTTGTTTAAAATGGTAATAAATCTGAAATAAGCACTACCTCATTCTTTTTCAAGTAGAAATCCATTTTTCATAAATCTGTTTTATTTTAAGATACTAGAATTTGAATTATTAAATTAAAGGACAGATTATAATTGAATTGAGAAGAGAAAACATTAAATTTAGTAAAGCTTACTTCTTGGTTAGAGTTAGAGCAGAACTAGCTACATTTTTATTAAAATATCAATATCTTTTAATTATATACACCTGCCCCTATACACTGCATAACATGGTCTTAAAGAAAATTCTGAGGAAACAAAATTAACAGAAAGAGGGAAAAAAATGTGTGGTGAAGAAAGCATTGAATTAGAAGTCAGTAACCTAGATTCAAGCCTTTGCTCTCTACCATTTACTCTCCGTAATCAGTGTAATTAATCATCCTCATTCCTATCCCTTACTTCTGTAATGAGGATAGTAAAAGCTACTACCAAGGGTTACAGTGAAAACTAAATAGGACAACGCATGATAAAATATTTTGAAAACTTCATTTTAATGATGTAATATGTAAGCAATTCATCATTCAAAATTACTGGAAACCTGAACATCATATAAAATGTGACATAAAAGTTAATCCAATAGCCAAAAATAATAAAGATTGTTGACATACCAATACCACATAAAATTCAGAGCAAGATGCAATAAACTCCACTGAAATTCTGAAATGTCCAATAACTAAATTCTATAGTAGGGTCTGTTCTGATTACACTAAAACAACCAAACCCACCCGCTGTCATCCAGTCGATTCCGACTCAGCAACACTATAGGACAGAGTCGAACTGCCCATAGGATTTCCAAGGCTATAAATCTTTATGGAAGCTGACTGCCACATCCTTCTATCATGGAGTAGCTGGCAAGTTCAAACCACCAACCTTTGGGCTAACAGGCCACACTTAAATACTGTGCCACAGAGCTCCTAGAGAAAAACAAAAATCTTGGAAATATCATCTCCAAAATCAACTGAAATAAAGAAGCTTTAAAATCATACCTAAAATTTTCAAAACTTTATTTTGAATATTATAATTTATAGATGAAAGCTATGCTGGAAATTTTTTTTAATGCATGTTTTTCAAAAACTGTCACCTTCAACTTTGTTGTCATGGCTAGTAGATAATGAAGACTTTGTAGTAGATCTGGCATACTGTCAAAAGTGTGAGTCGACATTTTTAGAATTTTTTATTTTTTTAAAAAAGTCATTTTATATCTCTAATCCCTTTCCGTGTCATAAAGCAGGTCTTTCTAAGACCTGTGAGGATCCACAAGGTCCTGTGAAAATTAGTACTTGATTAAAAGATAAAAATTTAAAAAGAAAGAAAGTTGAAAGCAAATTAATTAATTAGAGTCCAAATAAATATAAAACAGGAAAAATAGAAGAAAAATTTTAAGCAAATTAATAGAACCAGACTTAGTGAGATATTAAACACTGGATAAGATTATGGCAGCCTGGAAAACTAAAGGCTGTCTCTCCTAATAGCATCAATATTTGCTTTGCAGTAGTGATGCTTGTGCTATTAGGCAGATTTTGCCAGGAAAATGTTTAAATACTGACCAACCTGAAGTTGAGAATCAAGTCATCCAGATGGATAATAATAAAAAATTCATATTCTAACAATTAATTCAATTAATTGTCTAGGAATTCCTTTTGTTACTAACAGCTAATGAAGTGCTTCTCAAATTTTTAATATGCTTACCAATCAACTGGGGATCTTCTGAAAATGCCAATTCAGATTCAGTAGGTACAGGATGATGCCTAATCTGCATTTCCAACAAGGTCCCAGGTAATGTTAATACTGCTGAAACTCACACACTTATTTTTAGTAGAAAGGTCATCAAGATGTGATCCCACTGAAGAATTGGAATTTGTTGATCAATGATAAGGTTTTACAGTGATAAATGTGGATGTTTAACCATTTGTGTCAATTTTCCAGGCAAGGATATTCTTCTACTTTTAAGGTACAAAACTCTCAGCCTTCAACTGAGGTCCTGTCTAGCTTGGTCTAGCTTAGAGTCGGTGTCCAAGAGAAGTCTTGCCCTGCCTCCTATACTCAAATACAGGAAAAGTCTGATGACTATCAAAAGCCCTCGAATACAAATTAGATGCCAATCAGCATCTTTGCTGTCTATGCTCCTGGTGTCTAGAACATATTGATCTTCTTTCCATCAACTGCAGAAAGTGCCTTTCTGTCAGGCACTAGCTATCCATCTCAATGTGGAATTATATGCCCAACAATTCCTGTCAAAGGCCCAGTGGAAACGATTGATATTCAAGAGGGAAAATCTAAGTAAGTGGATTTCAAATATATATATATATATATATATATATATATATATTTAGCAAGGAAACCCTTGTCAAATAAAAATCTGCGCTCAACTCTAACATATAAATTGATATTTATTTGTATAAACTCAGTTTAATTCAAATTCATAGCAAATGAAGTTGTCCCAATAAACCCCACAAAATTTTTAACTGGTCAGTACAATTGTCAATTGTGACTACAATAGCCTCAGCATCTATTTTACTTTGTCTTTTTTTTTTTTTTGGTTGCACAATATTGAGACAATCCTGAATCACGTAGCAAAGTAATCTCAAAAGGTACCGGTTTTGTGTAAGTTCACTGTGTCCCCTCAAATTCTCATCACTAAAACAGATATAGCAAGAAAATAGTTTATAGCAGTTGCATTTTCACCAGTTATTAAAAAATTTTTTTAATCAAACATTTTTTACAAATATTTTACATCGCTCCTCTACTGTGGGATCTAAAGAACCCAGTGTGAAATACCTGAAAGGTATAGCAAAGTCCTCCACCTCATAGTTTCCTTAGGTTGTTGTTACCCTGAACTAAGCCAATTTATCAGAAATGGCACACCTGGACCATATCATCCTGTAGAACAATAGCAACATAACTAAGGAGCCCTGGTTGCACAGTGGTTAAGCACTCTAATCAAAAGGTTGGCAGTTTGAAAACATCAGATCTCCATAAGTCAAAATCTACTTGATGGCAACTGGTTTGCTTTTTGTTTTCTTTTGTTCTTTAGTGTGTTTTGTTTAGGTCCCTGGGTTGTATGCCAAGTTAATGTGTATTTCAAAAGAGACAATATAGTTCAGTAAAATGCAGAAACTTGAATTTCTTGCTAGTGAGTATGATCATAGCTAAGTACCTATGATTACTTTTCTGCAAATATCTACACCAACAATGTAGCCCTGTGAGCACTTGCAGTTCCTTCCACCAAGAGATGGAGTCTAGTTTCCTCATCTTGAAACTGGATGGCTTGCTTTGAACAATAAAATGTGGTGAAAGTGATGCTGTGCCAATCCAAAGCCTTTCTCTTTCAAGAGACATTGCTTAAAGAGAAGTCACATGGAGAATGACAAAGTCACCCTGCATAACAGTAAGCACCAATGCCCAGACATGTAGGGAAGGTCTCTTAGACTTTGCAAGCTAGTTTATCCTCCAAATGCACAAACAAACCACAGGGGAAACCCCAGCCCATACCACATGGAGCAAAAGGACCATCCAGACAACTCACAGAATCATATGAAATAAAAAATTATTATTATTCTAAGTCAAATAGCTTAAATGAAATATTAGTAAGCTTATATGATAAGATGTGCCTAACCCAAGCCATGGTATTTTTATTCGCTTCATGCGGATGTGAGAGCTGGACAATGTATAAGGAAGACCAAAGAAGAGTTGATGCTTTTGAGTTGAGGTGCTGGCGAAGAATGCTGAAAGTACCGTGGACTGCTAAAAGAACTAACAAATCTGTCCTGGAAGAAGTATAGCCAGAATGCTCCTTGGAAATGAGAATGGCCAGACTTTGTCTCACCTACTTTGGTCATGTTTCAGAAGGGACCATTCTCTGGAGAAGGATGTCATGCTTGATAAAGTGGAGGGTCAATGAAAGAGGGGAAGGCCCTCAACAAGATGGATTGACACGGTGGCTGCAGCGACGGGCTCAGGTATAGCAGGGATTGTTAGGCTGCCACAGATCCAGGCAGTGTTCTGTTCTGCTGTGCGTAGGGTTTTTATGAGTCAGAGATGACTCGATGGCACATAACAACAACAACAACAATATATGATAAAGCAGTAACATTAAGTAAGTGCCAGACCACTCATGCGAACCATATGGGACTCCTAAAGAAATGATAAACATTCCTTAATATTTTGACTTTCTGGAGTTCTACATGCAAAAAGTGGGAATGATGCAGAGAAAATGTTTTCCAAATCCACTTGGCTCGTTTAACCTAACAATTCAAAATTACTTTTTAAAAATTAGCTATAAACAACAAACCTCTCAAGATGAAAAGGATTTTTAAATGAAACTTTAATTTGAATTACATTGAAAATTTAATCAAATATGAAATTCACAGGTACAATAAATAAAAAAGAATTAGAAAAGTTGTGACATATAGGGACTTCTACAGGATGTATAATGATAAAAGTAATAGAAATGCCCAACATGGTTTTCAGGAACAGGATTATTTAAAACTGTTAATACTAACTTGAAGGTTCTAATGTACCAAGGTATTTTGACTTATACGGAACAATCTAAAAGCATGAATGCATCTAAAGAATGTCAAAAATTATAGCTTAGAAGTCATTTTCTGAAGAAGGAAGAAAAAAAAATGCGAACCATTATAAAGTTCCCACAGAATTTTATTTGAAAGTTAATGTCACTTCAAAATCATTTCTCTGCATGACTGAAAAGGCAGCTCTTCATGTTAATATTCTTCGAAGCATTGTTTTAAATGCTATTTGGCTGAGCTAAAAGAGACAATTAATATCAAACCATAGCAAAGTGTTATGTTTCAATTGTACAGGCCCATTACTTACAAAGCATCAGATAGAGAAAAAGGGCTATTGAAATTGAATGAAAAACTGCAGCACTTAATAGTAATAGGATTCTTCAAAATATTATTGGTAAGCCCAAAGCTAATAGGTCCCTGTAGAGGCTTTTATTTGGTTCTTAAATTACTTTTAAACTCAAGGCTTGGGAAGAAATAGACTCAAACTACAAACTTTCAAGACTTTTCGTAAAATATCAGTGAATATCTCTATATAGTATCCCTCAAGGATCCCTTATTTCATAAACTGTATTTTGAAAAAGTCAAGTAGAGTAAACAATAAGCACATTCTTCAAAATGGTTCAAAAGAAATCAAGGGTGTGCTTGTGTTTCCTGGCACACAACTCACTGTTAACTTACTGTGCCAGATACCACCTCATAGACCTCCAGAGAAGCATCCCAAGAGGTCATTGTATGCTTCAGTATCCACCAATTATTGTTAGATTGCTTTTGTCAGTTCTCTGTAGTAACAACTCTCTCCAAATCAAAAGAAAAGCACAAAGCCAGAGAAGCATAAAAACATGTCAGTTTCTTCAAGTGCTTTGTCAGCAAATAATTAAACATAATTTGAATTGTTTTTAATAAAAAGTGTTATAAAACAGTCAATCCTTTCAAGTGTTGCATTATTTTAATAAATTTAGCCAGCATTTTATCAACTGATAAATACAGAAGAATGAAAGTTAAAGCTTTGATATTTAAGGATTAACTTAGCTATAAGTAGATTGCCTCCACAAAATTTGGGAAATTATTAATAATTTTGTAATGTTTCTGAACAGAAATTAAGAAAAGGAGCATATGGAATAAGGTTTAAATGAAAAATATTTAAGTATATTAAAACATTTTCCCAGATGGAATTTGCACAGCTTTTTTTAAAGGACAAGTTTATGAAGTTAATGGAAATATATATGTGGTATAATATTAAGTAAAAATAAAAGGACACAAATGTGATGGAGACCTCATTACTTCTTTGTTATTTCTTTGTCTAATGAGTGTCTGCATGGTAGACAAAGGATTATATCATTTATATAACGAAACCTCTTCCAAATCAGTGTTTTAAATGAATAGCAAAAAGAAAAATGAGCAAATGACATGAATAACCAATACAAAATCGGAAATACATATGACCAAAAACAAACACTAAACCTCAACTTTGTTATTAACCAAAGTAAAAAATAAAGCAACGAGATGAACATTTGTCATCAAATACACTGTAAATCTTTTGAGTACTTTTTAATTGCAATTTCCTGTGTTAAAGTTTCATGGCAATGAGGATTTCCTTCCTTTGAGAAGAGACTGCACAAGGTTTATGACAGGAGATGTTGACGAAATATGTGAAAGGTATATTCTTTGACCTAAGAAGTCTACGTCTATAATGTATCCTAAGGATGTGACACCAACACAGGAATATTTATCATAGTATTGAAAAAAATCGAAATTCCAACATTAAGGAATTAGTTCTATACATGATGTAACCACTACACAATGACTAGTTCAAACTCACCAGCCCAGCCACTCTTCAGAAGAAATATTGGACAATCTACTTCTGTAGAGAAACTTCCTCAGAAACCCAAGCAAGGGTTGCTGAGTCGGGATCAACTTGAGGACAATGAGGTTTTTTGTTTTTTGGGGTTTTTTAATACAATGAGTATATGTCTTAATTTGGTCATTTAAAATGATGTACAAATTTTTATTTTGTGACATGGAAATATGTTTATGATATATCACTAAGGTTTAAAAAACAAGTCACAAAAGTGTGTGACCTCATTTTGTGAATTAATAAATTATGTATATGTGTGGCTACACATACATACACATGAATACGTATACATGCAACCATATGCAAAGGACAGGATAAACAGTGATTTGCTCTGGTTATTGGAATTCCAGGTGATTTAATTCTTTTTTGTATTTTCTAAAGCATGTGTGGGAGCTCTGGTAGCATAGTGCCTAAGGCACTTGACTGCTAACCAGAAGGCTAGCGGTTCAAACCCACCAGCCACTCCTTGGAAGGAGGCCGGGGCAATCTACTTCCGTAGTGATACTGCCTCGGAAACCCAAGGAGGAGTCGCTATGAGTCGGGTCCAACTTGATGGCACATAACAACAACAACAACAACAACAAAGCATGTGTAATTAAAAATGAAGCTATTTTTTAATTTAATAAAAAATAAACTTGTACTTTAATAGTAACCCAAAATAAAATTCTGAGAGTTGGAAAGTGTTTTCAGTTTTCACCAGGTTTCATTTTTAAGGCATTTGACTGATAACCAGAAGACTGGCAGTTCAAACCCACCAGCCACTCCTCAGAAGGAAGATTGGGCAATCTACTTCCGTAGATCTGTGTTGTCATTGTTAGGTGCCATTGAGTCATCTCTGATTTATAGCAACCCTGTGTATAGCAGAACAAAATACTGCCCAGTCCAGTTCCAGCTCCATGACCCTTGCTATGCCTAAGCCCATTGTTGTAGCCACTGTAGCAATCCATCTTGTTAAGGGCCTTCCCCTCTTTCATTGAACTCCACTTTACCAATCATGATATCCTTCTCCAAGGAATGGTCTTTTCTTACAACATGAGCAAAGTAGGTGAGACAAAGTCTGCCCATTCGTGCTTCCAAGGAACATTCTGGTTGCACTTATTCCAGGACAGATTTTTTTGTTCTTTTGGCAGTCCATGATACTTTCAGCATTCTTCGCCAGCACCACAACTCAAGAGCGTCAACTCTTCTTCAGGCTTCCTTATTCATTGTCCAGCTCTCACATGCTTATGAGGTGATTGAAAATACCATGACTTGTGTCAGGTGTACCTTAGTCCTCGAGGAGACATCTTTGCTCTTCAGCACTTGAAAGAGTTCTTTTGCAGATTTGTCCAGTGCCATATGTTGTCTGATTTCTTGACTGCTTCTTCCATTGCTGTTGATTGTAGAACCAAGTAGTATGATATCCTTGACAACTTCAATCTTTTCTCCATTTATTGTGATGCTGCTTATTGGTCCAGTTGTGAGGATTTGGGGGGTTGGGTTTTTTTGTTTTGTTTTGTTTTTTTATTGAGGGGTAATCCATACTGCAGATGGTAGTCTTCAATCTTCATCAGTAGGTGTCAAGTCATCCTCACTTTCAGCAAGCAAAGTTGTGTCATCAGTGTGTTGCAGGTTGTTAATGATTCTTTCTCTAATCCTGATGCCATGTTCTTCTTCATATAGTCCAGATTCTCAGATTATTTGCTCAGCATACAGATTGAATAAGTATGGTGAAAGGATACAATTCTGATGCACTCCCTTCTTGATTTTGAACCATGCAGTATCCCCTTATTCTATTTGAATAACAGCCTCCTGATCTATGTATGGGAGCTCTGTTAGCATAGTGCTGAAGGCATTTGACTGCTAAGCAGAAAGCTGGCAGTTCAAACCCACCAGCCACTCCTCAGAAAGAAGGTTGGGCAATCTACTTCCTTAGTGATACCACCTGGAAACCCAAGGAGTGGTCGCTATGAGTCAGATCTGGCTCTGCAGCAGTGAGAAAAAGAGAGAGAGGTCTATGTACAGGTTCCTCATAAGTACAATGAAATGTTCTAGAATTCTCATTCTTCTCAAAGTTATCCATAATTTGTATTGATCCACACAATTGAGTGTGCTTGCATAGTCAAAAAAACACAAGTAAATATCTTTCTGGTATTATTAGCTTTCAGCCAAGATTCATCTGACATCAACAATGATATCCCTCATTCCACATCCTCTTCTGAATCTAGCTTGCATTTCTGGAAGCTCTCTGTCAATATGCTGCTGCAACTGTTTTTTAATTATCTTCAGTAAGATTTTACCTGCATGTGATATCAATGATATTGTTCAATAATTTCCACATTCTGTGGGATCACCCTTCTTTGGAATGAGTACAAATATGGATCTCTTCCAGTCAGTTGGCCAGGTAGCTGTCTTCCAAATCTCTTGGCATAGCTGAGTGAGTGCCTCCAGCATGGCATCTGTATATTGAAACATCTCAATGGGTATTCCATCAATTCCTGGACCCTTGTTTTTCACCACTTCCTTCAGTGCAACCTTGACTTCTTCTTTTAATACCATTGGTTCTTGATCATATGCCACCCCCTGAAATGGATGAACATTGACCAATTATTTTTGATACAGTGACTCTCTGTATTCCTTCCATCTTCTTTTGATGTTTCCTACATCACTCAGATCAGCTGGACTATATGAAGAAAAACATGGTATCAGGAATGGAGGAAGAATCATTAACAACCTGAGATATGCAGACGATACAACTTTGCTTGCTGAAAGTGAGGATGACTTAAGGCACCTACTGATGAAGGTTGAAGAATACAGTCTGCAGTATGGATTACGTCTCAATATAAAGAAAACAAAAATCCTCACAACTGGACCAATGAGCAGTACACAATAAATGGAGAGAAGATTGAGATTGTCAAGGAATTCACGTTGCTTGGTTCTACAATCGATGCCAACGGAAGCAGCAGTCAGGACATTAGACGACGTGTAGCATTGGGAAAGTCAACTGCGAAGGAACTGTTTCAAGTGCTGAGGAGCAAGGATATCTCATTGAGGACTAAGGTGCGCCTGACACAAGCCATGATATTTCCAATTGCCTCGTATGCATGTGAGAACTGGACAATGAATAAGGAAGACCGAAGAAGAGTTGATGTTTTTGAGTTGTGGTGCTGGTGAAGAATGCTGAAAGTACCATGGACTGCTAAAAGAACTAACAGATCTGTCCTGGAGGAAGTGCAGCCAGAATGCTCCTTGGAAGCAAGAATGGCCAGACTTCGTCTCACCTATTTTGGTCATGTTGTCAGAAGGGACCATTCCCTGGAGAAGGATGTCATGCTTGGTAGGGTGGAGGGTTGACGAAAGAGGGGGAGGCCTTCAACAAGATGGATTGACACAGCAGCTGCGATTATGGGCTCAAGTATAGCAGGGATTGTGGGGCTGGCACGGGATCGGGCAGTGTTTCTTTCTGCTGTGCATGGGGTCGCTATGAATCAGAAATGACTCGACAGCACTTAACAACAACAACAACATCACTCAATAGGAGCTCTGGTAGCATAATGTCTAAGGCACTTGACTGCTAACCAGAAGGCTGGCGGTTCAAACCCACCAGCCACTCCTCGGAAGGAAGGTTGGGCAATCTACTTCCATAATGATAGTGCCTTGGAAACCCAGGGAGGAGTTGGTATGAGTTAGGTCTGACTCGAGGGCACATACAACAACAACAACAACAATATCATTCAATATTTTACCCATAGAATCTTTCAATATTGCAACTCAAGGCTTAAATTTTTCTTCAGTTCTTTCAGCTTGAGAAATGCCAAGCATGTTCTTATCTTTTGGTTTTCTTATTCTAGGTCTTTGCACATTTGATTATAATAATTCATTTTGTCTTCTCGAGCTGCTCTTTGAAATCTTCTGTTCAGTTCTTTGATCTTATAATTTCTTCCATTCATTGTAGCTACTTTCCATTCAAGGGCAAGTTTCAATCTTTTCTGACATCCATTTTGGTCTTTTCTTCCTTTCCTGTCTTTTTAATAATGTTTTGCTTTCTTCATGAATGATGTTCTTGATGTCATCATCCCACAATTCCTCTGGTTTTCCATCATTGGTGTTCAGTGAATCAAATCTATTCTTTTGGTGGTCTCTAAATTCAGGAAGGATATAATCAAGGTCATGTTTTTGGCTCTTATGGGTTTTTTTGGACTTGTTTTAATTGTCTTCAACTTCACCTTGAACATGCATATGAGCAATTGATGGTCTGTTCCATAATCAGCTCCTGGCCTTGTTTTGGCTGAAGACGTTCAGCATTTCCATTGCCTCTTGGCACAGATGTAGTCAATCTGATTCCTGTGTACTCCATCTGGTGAAGTCCATGTTTATAGCCACCATTTGTGTTTTTGAAAAAAGGTATTTGCAATGAATAAGTCATTGATGTTCCAAATTCTATCATGCGATCTCCAATGTTATTTCTATCACCAAGGCCAAATTTTCCAACTAACAGTGATTCTTCTTTGTTTCCAACTTTTGCATTCCAATCACCATTGATAATCAGCACATCTTGATTGCGTGTTCAGTCAACTTCAGACTGCAAAAGTTGATAGAGATATCACCTCGAAAACTCAAGGAGGGGTCGCTATGAGTTGAATCAGCAACAACACTGAGTTTGGTTTGCCGTTTTTTAGCTCCTAATAAAATAATATTGAAAGATACCTTTCAAGTTATTTCAGGACTTGCTCAGTCTGTTTTGTTGAAATTTACATTTCCTTATATTAATATGTAAATGTGGCACTCAATTTTTCCAAAGCATAATCTACATCTAAAATTTCTTGAAGTCAGTGGCTAGGTTAGCAAGTTTTCCCTTCCACAGCATTTTGCACATAGCAAACTCTCACTGAATGCACAAAACAAATATTGTATTTGTAAATTCAGCCCCAAGTCATCTTTTGCCTCTGGTTCATTAAAAGACCTTGTGCTCCTCACATATACTGTGTGTTCCATGGGCCCTTTAAAGAAATCTCTTTTAGAGACAGTGAAATTCATGGAAATATCAGTTTATGTATTCTGAGAAAAGCTGTACATTAGCTAAGAATGATGCTGAATAAATATTTTCCTATGGTATTTTTGCTAGACACACAAACTTAACTCACCTATCTTTAATGTGTTCCTGGAAAATAAAGCTTCAAAGTCATGAATTTAGTATTGTCTTATAGCTTGATTAAAATGTTAAGAATGAAGAAATCTTAGAAGTTTGCTGCTCTTTAATATGTAAATTGCAGCTAATAGCAGTTGTTTACAGGCAGCTGTTACCTTTAATATTTCAACTTCTTCATGCTGAGAACTTTAAAATCCATCCACTCTGAAGAACTGCATTCTCATTAAATATCAACTCGACTGATTACTAAGTAATGATAACTCTTCCTGCTATCTGGGAATCATGAGGGAGGAGAAGAACCTTCCTCAAAAGATTTTGAACAAACTATTAAAATATTTTCTTATTGTGAATCCTTTTTTTGAAAGGGTGCATGGAGAGATTAGAATAAATGCATTTTCTGTTTTTGGTTGCTCAGCACACACGCTTATTTGAGACATTGTTTCTGATCTCACTCCACAACCCACAATGTCCACTGTCTAAGCAGCAGAATCTTTGTGGTTAGATCACATCCACAGGACACAGAAAAAAGTCATGATCCTCTGATGAGTTAAAGATAAAGTATTTTACAACCCAAAAAAATAGCATATGATAAATGGAAGATTGCAGTTGTAAGATAACTTTCTTTGTTCTATCACTTCTTAACATTTGAATTAGGAGATAATGATGTCTTGTAACCATAAGTATTAAATCATCTATATACATTCCTCTTTTATTTCTTCTCACCTTGCTGAGGCCACAGTAGCATTACCTAAAGTAGGTCCTGGCCTGTGTGGCTTCTAGCTAATAACAAACTGCACTTCTTCCAAGGTTAGGAGAGAGGAAGAACGTTTATTGCACATGCACAAAAGTAAGGCACAAAGAGGACAGTTCTCAAATTCTGCTCCCCAGTTGGCAGAAGTTATGGAATTGATACAAAGAACATAGGTTATATAGATAACATAGACTAATATTGTGCACAACTGTAGTGCAGCTGATAACACTGACATGTTCGCAAGATGTGCTCTAAGCTCCTCCCTGGGGGTGATTCTTCCCATACTAATGAGAACTTTTGATGAACTTTAGGTGCCCAGATGCTTTGGTGGGGCACAAGTCTTAGTCCGTTTAAACTGGTTTTGAACCAGGAACTTAGTTTCAGTTTTGGGGAATGTCCTGAGAAAAACAGGACATTCCTTTGTGATTTGGCCATCAGCTAGGAATAGTAGTGGAGCTGGACTTTGCCTGGGCTTTCTGTCATGGAGTGTTAGTTCAACTCCATGTGACTTCATGCTAGTTTTCTCTGTATTTTCACTATATGTAGAAAACAGGAGTACACTGACAGTTCAGCAGCCATAATGTGCTGGGCCTCAATATAATATCTTTCATATCAGAGTCATCCATCAACCAATGAAAAAGGTGGCACAATACTTAAGTGCTTGGTTGCTAATCCAAGGCTTGGCAGTTCAGATCCATTCAGGGCTCCATGAGAGAAAGACCTGGCAATTTGCTTCCATACAGATTACAGCCAAGAAAACCCTATGGGGCAGTTTTATTCTGTCACGTGGACTCTAAGTCTTAATCAACTCAATGGCACCTAACAACAATAGATATCATAAACTTTTCTTTATTTATAAACTTATCACACACTCTGCCTGGCATGGTAGGTACTAAGTGAAAGTTTATGGAATGAATGAATAGTGTCTAATATATAACATTGGTGTTGTTGCTGTAATTATGTGCCGTCAACTCGGACCCAACTCATAGCGACCCCTCCTTGGGTTTCCTAGGCAGTATCACTACAGAAGTAGATTGCCCAACCTTCCTTCTGAGAAGTGGCTAGTGGGTTTGAACTGCCAACCTTCTGGTTAGCAGTCAAGTGCCTGAGGCACTACACTACCAGAGCTCCCATAATATTGGTAGTATCCCCTAAAGTATCATTTTACTTAAGTGTGTAAGGTATATCAGATACAGTTTCTGCTTTCTACAGACTAGTGAAAGAGACAGAAATGGAGAGGAATGAATAAGGCAAAGTGGTGGCCTAAAGGGATGTGATAACTCTTCTGAAGCTTTCAGAAAGGAGTCGATAGTTGGGCCATGACTTGAAAGATGAGTTCACCAAGCAGAAGAAGTCAAAAGGAAATTCCAGGCAAAGAAAACAGCATGCACAAAAATCATACAGCCTGATGGTACAAACACCCTGGAAGTGTTATGGACAGAATTATGCCCCACAAAAAGATATGTTCAAGTCCTAACCCCTGTGTCTTTGAATGTGATCCTGTTTAGTAGTGGGTTTTTCTTTTGTGGTGTTAATGAGGCCATGCCAGAGTTGGGTTAAAACATAATCCCTTCTGAGCAGTGTTTTATTAAGGGAAGTGCAGAAACAAAGACACATAGACAGATGGAAGAAACCATGTGAGGGTATGTCTACATAGCAAAGAACAGGCCTACTTACAAGGAAGGACCTGCACCCTAGAGCTGATGCCCTCATTTGGACTTCCAGCTTCCAAAACTGTGAGACAATAAATTTCTGTTCTTTAAAGCCACTCATTTGCAGTATTTTTGTTACAGCAACACTAGAAAACTAAGACAGGCAGTTTCCTATGTAGTTAAGCATACACTCTGTAACCCAGCAAGTCTACGCCTGGGTATTTACCCAAGAGCATTGAAAAGAGAGGCCCACAAATAAAGACATGTATATAATGTTTATAGCAGCTCTAGTCACAGTAACCAAAAACAGGAAACAACAAAAATGTCCATTACAGAAGAATAAGATAAATTTATTCCTTAATATTTATACAATGGAAACTACTCCATGATAAAGAAAAAGAATAAATTACTGACTCATTCAACAGCACAGATGAATTGCAAACATTACCTGCAGCTAAACAAGCCAGACACAAAAGAGTACATACTGTATGCTTCTATTTACATGAAGTTCAAGAACAGGCAAAACTAATCAATGATGATAGAAATCAGAACAGTAGTTGCCTATGAGGGAGTAGGGCATTGGCTGGACAATAGCACAAGAGAACTTCCTGGTGTGATGGAAATGTTCCAAATCTTCATTGAGATGGAATTACACAGAGATATCCATTTCTCAAAACCCACCGAATTATAAACTAAGATCAATGCATTTTACAGCATGTAAATTTTTCCTCAATAAAAAGAATGAACCAAGACATGAATGTGGTCACATTGAAACAAACAAACAAAAATGTGGGGGCAAAAATGGGACCTTTGGAGCTCTGGTGGCGTAGTGCCTATGACTGTTAAACAGAAGGCTGGTGTTTCAAACCCACCAGCCACTCCTCAGAAGGAAAACTGGGCAATCTACTTCGGTAGTGATGTTGCCTCAGACACCCAAGGAGGGGTCACTATGAGTTGAATCGACACGACAGCAGTGAGTTTGGTTTTTTTGTTTTGTTTGTTTGTTTGGAGGGGCTAAAAGAGCATAGTATAGAAAACTGAAAACGGAGTTAAAGGACAAGCCTTGATAGTTAAAGGATGATTGAACAGCAAGAGACCATCCTAGAGATTTGGAGACTTAGTCCCTATGTGTTAACATGTCCTGAAGGGAACAAAACCCAAAGCCTAGAAACCAATCATTTACATTCCAAAGATTGTAAGCAACTAGAGAGTGAATTTTCCCTCTCCTCTCAAGCATGTAGCCTGTAAATTCCCAGATTCATAATTTCAAAGTTCCTCTCCTGAAGTACAAACACTCCCCCCACATGCAAAGGAACACATCTGGCTCTTATTTTGTCACCCATGAGTTATTTGGTGTGGGGAACCAGTGCAGTTCTTGCTCAAATAATAATTCTTATCTCTGCTTCAGAGACCTCATATTTGCTTTCAGGATAAATATAAATAAATATGTTGTTATTGTTGTCAGTTGTCTTCAGGTCCCTGGGTGGTGCAAATGGTTAAGCATTCGATTGCTAGTCAAAAGGTCTGTGGTTTGAATACATTCAGAGGCACCTTGGAAGACAGGCTTGGCAATCTGCTTCTGAAAGGTCACAACCTTGAAAACTCTATGGGGTAGTTCTACTCTGCACACATGGGGTTACACTAATAAATAAATATATCAAACCAACCAAACTCACTGCAGTTGAGTTGACTTCAACTCACAGAGACCCCTCCTTGGGTTTCCGAGGCAGTATCACTTCGAAAGTAGGGTGGCCTGTCTTCCATCTGAGGAGTGGCTAGTGGGTTTGAACCACTAGCCTTCTGGTTAGCAGTCAATACCTTAAACACTACTTCAAAATCATGTTGTTGTTGTTGTTGTTTGCCGTCGAGTCGGACCCGACTCATAGCAACCCCTCCTTGGGTTTCCGAGGCAATATCACTACAGAAGTAGGATTGCCCAACCTTCCTTCCGAGGAGTGGCTGGTGGGTTTGAACCGCCTGCCTTCTGGATAGCAGTCAAGTACCTTAGTCACTATGCTACCAGAGCTCCCACTCCAAAATCATAGGGCTTTCTATATCACATAAATAGTGTCTTCAATGCTTTCCTGCTGTCATGGGAAAACATTGAAGGATTTTAAACACAGGAAAAAGATGAGCAACATTGTGGAGAATAAATTCAGTGTGGTCAAGACTGAAGTCCAAGAGGATTTAGAAGGCAACTACAATGGTCTAGGTAGGAAATGACTAGGTTTAAGATAAATATTAGTAATGGAGAAAGAGCAGAGGGGACAGACATGAGCAATGTTACTGAAGTGGGATTGAAAGGTTTTATATTTCTGTTGGGTATGAAACTAATAGTGAATTCCCCTTTGGGATCTGGCTGAACACAATTGAATAGATTTGATCAAAACACATGTGATGCCAACTTTTTGTCTTTCTCTGAACACTGTACCTCTGCACTTGGCTTGTTCATATTGCCCTTTCACTCATTCTCTGAAAAACTCGATCATCTCTTCCTTTATAAAAACACTGGAAACCCTTTAACCAACAAAGCAAACAAAGCCCCGAAGTTGGCCACTTCTCTAGCTAAGATGCTGCAGTATTTAGCAGAGGCTCTACTTCAGCACTTACATAACTGGATTGTGATTGTGTTTCCAGGCCTGGCTTCCTTATTAGGCTATAATCTCAAGGACGGACCATATCTTGCTCAACATTGTTTCTTCCAACACCCAGCAGGTGCCTGGAACAATGTAGAAGACTCAATAAATACTTTTTATTAAATTAATAAACATTGGACTAAGTTGCACTTATAAAAGACCAAGCACTGGAACATGTTATCTCATTTTGCAGACTTCCTCAGGACTCCGAGGACATTCTGTCCTCGATAAAGTCAAATAGATCATTTGAATCATTCTTCTTTATTTCTCATTTTAACGTAATAAAATATAAAGCTTACAAAACTTTAATGGAACTAAAATAAAGAATTAGCCTAAATATATGAGTGTTTCAAGAAGATATGATTGATTAATCTGTTGCTCCTTTTAAAGGGGAAAAAAAAAAATGCCATCAAGTCGCTTCCATCTCATATTGACCCCAAGTGTTGCAGAGTAGAACTGCACTCCACAGGGTTTCCAATGGTTGTTATATTTTGGAAGTTGATCATCAGGGCTTTCTTTCAAGATACCTTTGGATGAATTTACCACCAACTTTTTGGTTAGAAGCTGAGTGGTTCACCTTGTTGTGGTGGTTGTTATCTTAACCATTGTGTCACTAGGGCTCCTTTGCCTAACCTTCTAAAAACTCACTGCCGTCAAGTTGATTCTGACTCATAGAGACCCTTCCTTGGGTTTCCAAGGAGGTATCTCTATGGAAGTAGATTGCCCAGTCTTCCTTCCGAGGAGTGACTGGTGGGTTTGAACCACCAGCTTTGTGGTTAGCAGTCAAATGCCTTAGGCACTACGCCACCAGATGGACCTGAATTTGTTGCCAGACCCTTCAAAGATACCTGCTAAAGAGATACTATCCCCTTCATGTATCCATATGGGTGTATGATTTTCATGGTGATATTAAATGAGATAATAAAGGTAAAAGCACAATAACAATAAGTAGGCAAATAATAAGTGGAAATTTCACCTCTTCTTCTCCATCTACATTTCGTACACTTTATTACTCTGCATTAATTTTTATTTAGAGGTAAGTCTAAGCAAACTGATGAAATTTTCACAGCCTCATGAAAGTCACAAGCATGGTCTATTTCCACAAATTAATGGGAACTGAAATTCATGACACAATTAAAAACGTGTTTATACTGCATAGACAATAAAACCTGGTAGAAAAAAAAAACTGTTTCTTCCTTTACTTAGGAAAACAGTAACATATAAAATACATATTTGGTGTGCATCTAGCCACTCTATCTAATCGTACCAGTAAATAAGGAAAAAAGTAAAAAAAAAAAAACAAAAAACTATATGACAAGAATACACAAAATGGATAGTTCATTATTCTGAAAAAGGAAATGAGATACATAACATGAAAATATTACAACCTACATCCAATTCCAGAAGTTGAGAACATTATATTTACTCCTCCTGGAGCACCTACCATTAGCACTTAATTAAAATAGAAATACTGTGCTGAAGAGCACAGCCTAGAATGGGAGTTATTCAGAGAGTGGCATTGCATTCAGATGGTGTCAAGTGCTGTAACTTGAAACAAGCTTCAAGTCTGGAGTATAAATATGAGAGAAGCCATTGATTTACACTGCTACTTTCTTCTTCTCTGCAACAAGAATTTTATCAAAGCTCATATCCAACTAACAAAGGTGCCAGCAAACCAGGACTGGCAAGCTAAGACTAGACTGCATATTAGAACTCTAGTTTCACTTCATTCAGGATGAAGAATGCTTTGAAAAAACCTGTCACTAGAATAGAAAAATAACTGGGGGAGGTAATGGTGGCAACAGAAGCAGAACATGTACATGAAGATTAATGGCAAAAGATGGCATAGTCTATACATTACGTCACAAATTTCATAAAACCCAACTCACAAAGAGATACCTAGGTTTCAGGGCCCAACATTTACTGAGTGCCACGTTTTTGTTAGACATTTCCACGTGTTAGCTCATTTAAACTTCCTGCCAAACTAGTAATTCCTTATTACCTCCATATAACAGAGAAGGAAGCTGAGGCCTAGAGAATTAAAGGGATCAAAAGTCACATGGTGAGAAATATTAGAGATGTGGGTGATATTTTGTCCCTACTACCATGGTAGTGTCACTCCAAAATGTCAGGAAACTCATAGGGCCTTTCCAGGGGAGGAGAGTGTTGGAGAGGGGGATGAAGACACTTAGGGGAAAAGAACAGTGCCTGTAGTAACTGGAAGGGGATATAACGGAGGTGTCATATCACATGCTTGCATGTCATACTTAAATAAACAGGAAAAAATAGGGAAAGGCAGCCCCAGATTTGCCCTTTATCCCAGAGCAGTCTGCTGAGCATCTTCTTCCTCTTTCTCACAAGTACAGGAACTGAGGCTGCTTTCCTTTCTCATACAGTTATCAACAAAACACCTACAAGAGGGTATGTTAGAAAAATGTTTACTAGCTATTACAAATTTAGCTTTCATCTTAAAGGTAAGCTTGAGCATACTCATATGGAAATGGCACAAAGTGAAGGAAAGCACAGGGGATGAGAGTTAGGGGACCTCACCTCTAGTCTTACTACCAATGGCCTGGGGGCTCCAGGCCTCAGTTTATTTACTCATGAAATGAAGGGTTTCAATTAGATAACTTCTAAAGCCCATTACCTACACATATGTATGAGGCTATATGTACAAAAATATTCTCAGTAACATTGTTTAATATAAGGGGGAAAAGGAGGAGGGGAATTGCCACTGACAGGAGAATGGATAAATAAATTGTTGTATGAATCATACAAGTAAATATCATACAGTAATAAAGTAAATGAACTATAGCTATACATATCCACATGAATGGACCTTCTACCCAAACTAAACCATACTGCTGTCAAGCCTTCGCCAACTCAGTGACCCTATGGGACAGAGTAGAACTGTCCCATAAGGTTTCCAAGGATGTAATCTTCAGGAAGTAGACTGCCACATCTTTCTCTCATGGAGTGGCTGATGGTTTTAAACGATGGGCCATTTGGTTAGCAGCCAAGTGCTTTAAACACTGCACAAGGGCTCCTTTGAATGAACTTTAGAAGCATAACATTAAATGAGGAAAGCAGATCAGTGAAAAAAAATATATATCGTGATATATATTTATTATATATATTTAATTTAAAAAGAAGCAGAATGAAATAACATATTGCTATGGAGATATACAGTTGACTCTTGAACAACATAGCTTTAAACTGCACAAGTCCAATTATACATGGATTTTTTTCAAGATATGGATCTTGGACAAATTTAAGCACTAATAGACACCACACCACAGGAATTAACAGAAGACAACTTGATAAAGATGAGTGCTTCTAAACACGCATCAGACATAAGAAGAAAACACAGAAGAGGCAGAAACCAGAAAGCAAACTGACAGTAAACAATCTAGCAGAATGGTTCATATTATTCAAAACTACTTTGACTTCTTCTATGACATGGACCTTTCTATGATATGGGTACTGAAGCTAAAGCAAATGGAGAAAGAAGGATTGGCACAATATAGAAAAATTTTTAGAGAAATGAAAAAGCAAAAATGTCAGACAGAAATTATGATGTTATTCCATAAAGTGACACTGAGTGTTGCTGCCTCTTCTACCTCTCCTTCCACCCCCTCCACCCCTCTCACCTCTGCCACCCTGGGACAGCATGATCAACCTCTCCTATTCTTCCTCATCCTTAGCCTATTCAGTGTGAAGATGATGAGGATGAAGACCTTTATGATGCTCCACTTCCACTTAACAAACAGTAAATAATCATTATGCTGTAGAGTTCATCTATCTATTGGGTATGTGTTGAGTATCTTCCTGTGAAAATCTATGACTGTATAGCAATAATTGTGTTAATCAACTGTTTATGTAAAGCTTCTGGTCAACAGTAGGCTATTAGTAGTTAAGTTTTGGGGCAGTTAAAAGTTAAACATGGTTTATCTATTTCATGGAGGATCAGTGCCCCAACCCCCACACTATTCAAGGGTCAACTGTGTGTGTGTGTGTGTGTGTGTATAAACATATTGTTATTGGTGTTGCCAGCTGGCATCAAGCTGGTTCTGACTCATAGTGACCTGATGTACAACACAATGAAACACTGCCTGGTCCTGTGCCATCCTCACAATTGTTGCCATGTTTGAGCATAATGTTGCAGCCATTCTGTCAGTCTATGCCCTTGAGGGGCTTCTTCTTTTTCACTGACCTTCTACATTACCAGGGAGTTCTGGTGGTGCAGTTCCTAAGGCATCTGACTGCTAACCAGAAAGCTGGAGGTTCAACCCACCAGCCACTCCTCAGAAGGAAGATTGGGCAATCTACTTCTGTAGCGATATCACCTTGGAAACCCAAGGAGGAGTCACTATTAGTTGAATTGACTAGACTGCAATGAGTTTGGCTTGGTTTTTTGGCTACCTTACCAAGCATGAGGATGATGCCTTTCTTCAGGGACTGGTCCCTCCTGATAATATGTCCAATGTACACGAGACAAAATGTCTTCATTCTCACTTCTAAGGAGGTTTCTCGCTGTATTTCTTCCAAGACAGATTTGTTCGTTTTTCTGGTAGTCCATGGGATATTCAAAGGCATCAATACTTCTTTTCTTTGATCTTCCTTATTCATATATATATTCCCAGAATTATGATGTATTCAAACATCCCTTACAACTGTCTTTTTTTAAATCTTTTTTTCTACATCCTATTGTTGATAATATGTACCTCATACAATGTTGCAGTGCACAATTTTCTGATGTTATCATTCTCAAATGTTCACTCTTAGATGTTTATATGTAATGTTTCCAACCTCCAAAGACAAATAAAGATTGGATTTATAAAGATACTGATAATGAAAAAGAGGCAATGATAATGAAAATTTTAAAAAAAAGGTATTTGACTTATGTCAGAATAGACTTACAATGCAGTTATTGGAATGGAACCCTGTCATAATTTGGGGACTACCTGTATACATAATTATGTAGATATTATATATCATAATATATCATTGTGTGTATATATATATATTTATTATGTATGTATAAATTAAAAATAATACAAAAGCAACTGATGAATACAAAATTAAGTATATTGGTGATTTCTGAAAGGAAGTAGGATGATGTGGTAGAGGCTAGAAGAGAGTACAATTTTCAACACCATTGGTGATGTTTCATTCCTGAAGTTTGTTGATGAGTTCATGAGCATTTGTATTGTTATTATATATTATAACATATATATATATATATATGTTATAGTCTTATATGCACCAAATAATGCAATATACATTTGAAAACTATGACATATTTTCCTAAGAAAGTGTTGGAGATAAAAGTATGAATACAGTAATTCCATAGAAAATTAAAAATTAAACCAAGTCATAAGCACTAAAGTACAAACTTGAGTATATCCCACAGGAATTTAGAGATCATTTCAAGAATAGGATTCATTCAACAGCGGAGACCTGCTGTTGAATGTAGAGTAGCTAAAGTGAAAGGAAAGATGATGAAGTAAAAGAACTAAATAGAACATTTCAAAGGACAAGTGGAGAAGACAATGTATTATAATGAAGTGTGCATAGACCTGGAGTAAGAAAATCAAAAGGGAAGAACATACTCAGTATTTGTCAAGCTGAAAGAATTAAATAAAATATTCCTGCCTCAAGTAGCAAAACTAAAAGATTCTATGTGCAAAATATTGAACGATGCAGGAAGCAATGAAAGAAGAAGGAAGGAATACACAGAGTCACTGTAGCAAAAGAATTGTTGGGCATTCAACCATTCAGGAAAATAGAATATGATCAAGAACTTATGGTACTGAAGGAAGAAATCCAAGCTGCATTGAGGGCATTAGTGGAAAACAAAGATCCAGAAATTGATGGAATACCAATTGAGATGTTTCAAAGAATGGATGTAACTGGAAGCACTCACTTATTTTTTCAAAAAATGTGGAAGACAATTAACTGGACAACTGACTGGAGGAGATCTATATGTATGCCCATTCCAAAGAAAGACGATCCTATACAGTGGAGAAATAATCAAACAATATCATTAGTATCATACGCAAGTAAAATTTTGCTGAAGACAATTCAAAAATGGTTCCAACAGTACATCAACAGCGAACTGTCAGAAATTCAAGCTGGATTCAGGAGAGGATGCAGAACAAAGAATATCTTTGCTGATGTCATATGGATCTTGGCTGAAATTAGAAAACACCACAAAGATTTTCACCTGTGTTTTATTGACTACAAATGCACTTGACTGTGTGGATCATAAAAAATTGTGGATAACATTGTGAAGAATGAGCATTCCAAAATATTAATTGTGCTCCTGAGAAGTCTTTACACAAACTGAGAGACAGTCATTTGTACATAACAAGGGGATGCTGTGTGGTTTAAAATCAAGAAAGGTGTGCATCAGGGTTGTATCCTTTCAACATACTTACTCTATCTGTATGTCGAAGAAATAATCTGAGAAGCTGAACTATATGAAAAAGAATGCAGCATCAAGACTGGAAGGAGATTCTGTGGCCCAGACAGTATCACTGAAGAATTCAATGAAACTTTCAGAGAAGAGCTGACACCTATACTACTCAAACTATTCCAGAACATAGAAAATGATGGAATACTCCCAAATTCATTCTATGAAACAAGCATAACTCTGATAAAAAAAAAAAAAAAAAAAGGTAAAAATACCACTAAGAAGGAAAACTGCAGACCAATATCCCTCATGAATATAGATGCAAAAATCCTCAACAAAATCCTAGCCGACAGAATCCAACATCATATCAAAAAAATAATACACTATGACCAATGGAGATTTACACCAGGTATGAAAGAATGGTTCAACATCAGAAAAACAATCAGTGTAATCCACCACATAAACAAAACAAAAGAATCATATGATCATATCAGTCTTGCAGAAAAGGCATTCAATAAAATTCAACACCATTCCTGTTCAAAACTCTCAGAAAAATAGGATTAGAAGGGAAAAATCCACAACATAACAAAGCATATATGCAAAACCAACAGCCAACATTATTCTCAATGGAGAGAAACTGAAACCATTCCCTTTGCAAACAGGAACAAGAAAAGGATGCCCCCTGTCACCAATTCTATTTAATATTGTATTGGAAGTCCTACCCAGGGCAATAAGGCAACAAAGAGAAATAAAGGCACCCAAATTGGCAAAGAAAAAGTAAACCTATATCTATTTGCCGATAACATGATCCTACACACAGAAAACCCAAGAGACTCAGTAAAAAAAAAAAAAAACTACTGGAACTAATTGAGAGATTTAGCATAGTGGCAGGATACAAGATCAATGTAAAAAATCAGTCAGATTCTTCTACACCAGCAAAGAGATTACTGAAAAGGAAATAAGGAAATCAATACCATTTACTTTAGCCACAAAAAAAAAAAATAAAATACTTGAGAATAAATCTTCCCAGGAACACAAAAGACCAATATACAGAGAAAACTACAAAACACTACTTCAAGAAACTGTAAGAGATCTACATAAATGGAAGAACATACCATGTTTGTGGAAAGGAAGATTGAACATTGTAAAAATGTCAATACTACCCAAAGCAATCTATACATTTAAAGCAATCTTGGTCCAGATTCCATCAGCATTCTTTAAGGACATGGCAAAACCAATCACTAACTTCATATGGAAAGGAAAGAGACTTTGGATAACCAAAGCACTTCTGAAGAAGAAAAACAAAGTAAGAACTCTCACACTCCCAGATCTAAAAACCTACTGTACAGCCACAGCAGTCAAAACAGCATGGTATTGGTACAATGATAGGCAAATAGACCAATGGAACAGAATCAAGAACACAGAAATAGACCCATCCATCTATGGACAGCTGATCTTTGACAAAGGGCCAAAAGCCACTGAATAGGGAAATAGCTTTTTTAACAAATGATGCTGGCAAAATTGGAAATCCACTCACAGAAAAATGAAACAAGATTCATATCTCACACCATACACATAAACAAACTCAAGATGGATCAATGACTTAAATGTAAAACCCAAAACCATAAAGTTCATCAAAGATGAAATAAGGGCAAACCTAGAGGTCCTAATTTATGGCATAAACAGACTATCAAGCATAACCCAAAATGCACAAGCAGCTAGATGACTGGGACCTTTTAAAAATTAAATTCTTATGTGCATCGAAAGACTTCTCCAAAAAGGGTAAAAAGAGAACCGACAGTTGGGTTCAACCTTAAGAGTGACTCATCTGTCACCTTGTCATACTGTAGTGTTTTGCATGTTGTTGTGAGGCTGGAGGGTAAGTCACCAATATTTCAAATACCAGCAGGGTCACCATGGTAGCAAGGGGCCATCCTCTTCTCAAAAAATTGGTTAGTGAAAATCTTATGGATAGCAATGAAACACTGTCTGATATAGTAATGGAAAACTTTATGAATAGCCCTGAAACTTTGTCTAATATAGTCCTGGAAGATGAGCTCCTCAGGTCCAAAGGCACTCAAAATATGACCAGGGAAGAGCGGCCTCCTCAAAATAGAGTTGACCTTTATGACATGGGTGGAATAATGCTTTTGGGACCTCCATTTGCTGATGTGGCATGACTCAAATGGGAAGAAACAGCTGCAAACATCCATTAATAATCAGAACATGAAATGTATGAAGTATAAATCTAGGAAAATTTGAAGATGTCAAAAATAAAATGGAATGCATAAAGATCAATATCCTGGGCATTAGTGAGATGAAATGGCCTGGTTTTGGCCATTTTTAATAAGACAATGATATGATCTACTATGCCGGGAATGACAAATTGAAGAGGAATGGTGTGGCATTTTTCGTCACAAAAAATGTTTCAAGATATATCCTGAAGTACAAGGCTGTCAGTAATAGGATAATATCCATATGCCGACAAGGAAGATGAATTAATACTACTATTATCAAATTTACATACCAACCACCAAAGCCAAAGATGAAGAAACTGAAGATTTTTACCAACTTCTGCAGTTTGAAATTGACCAAACATACAATCAAGGTATGCTGATTATTACTGGTAATTGGAATGCAAAAGTTGGAAACAAAGAAAAATGATCAGTAGTCATTGGAGAATACAATCTTGGTGATAGAAAAAAACAGTGGAGATCGCATGATAGAATTTTGCAAGACTAATGATATTTTGGGGAGCTCTGGTGGTGTACTGCCTAAGGCATTTGACTGCTAACCAGAAGGCTGGTGGTTCAAACCCACTAGCCACTCCTCGGAAGGAAGATGGGGCAATCTACTTCCATAGTGATACTGCCTCGGAAACCCAAGGAGGGGTCGCTATGAGTTGGGTCCGACTCAATGGCACATAACAACAACAATGATATTTTCATTGCAAATACCTTTTCTCAACAACATAAAGGGCAGCCATACATGTGGACTTCACCAGACAAAGTACACAAGAATCAGGTCAACTAGATCTGTGAAAAGAGGCAATGGAGAAGCTCAATATCTTCTACCAAACAAGACCAGGAGCTGACTGCAGAACAGACTATAAACTGCTTATATGTAAGTTCAAGTTGAAGCTGAAGACAATGAAAACAAGTCCATGAGAGCCAAACTATGGCCTTGATTATATCCCACCTGAATTTAGAGACCATCTAAAGAATAGATTTGACACATTGAACACCAATGACTGAAAACCAGAGGAATTGTGAGATGACAGCAAGAATATCATCCATGAAGAAAGCAAAAGGTCATTATAAAGACAGGAAATGAAAAAAAGACCAAAATGGATGTCAGATGACATTCTGAAACTTGCTCTTGAATGGAGAGTAGCTAAAGCAAATGGAAGAAACAGCAAGACCAAAAAGCTGAACAGATTTCAAAGAGCAGCTTGAGAGAACAAAGCCAATTATTATAATGAAATGTGCAAAGACCTGGAGATAGAAAACCAGAAGGGGAGAACACACTTGGCATTTCTCAAGCTGAAGGAACTGAAGAAAAACTTCAAGCCTTGAGTTGCCATATTGAAAGAGTCTATGGGCAAAATATTGAATGATGCAGGAAGCATCCAAAGAAGATGGAAGGAATACCCAGAGTCACTGTACTAAAAAGAATTGGTCAATGTTCATCCATTTCAGGAGATGGCATATGATCAAGAACCAATGGCATTGAAGGAAGAAGTCGAAAATACACTGAAGGAAAAAAAAAAAAAAAAAGCTTCCAGGAACTGATGGAATACCCATTGAGATATTTCAATAAACAAATGCCACAATGGAGGTACTTACTTGTCTATGCCAAGAAATTTGGAAGACAGCTACCTGGCCAACTGACAGGAAGAGAGCCATATTTGTACCCATTCCAAAGACAGGTGATCCCACAGAATGTGGAAATTATCAAACAATATCATTAATATAACATGCAAGTAAAATTTTGCTGAAGATAATTCAAAAATGGTTGCAGCAATATATTGACAGATGTGGTTGTATGTCAACTTGACTTGGCCTGGTTGAGTGGCTGGGCAGGTGGATGTAGTCATTTCCCACGGTGAGATTGGTAATTAACTCTATGGTGGAATCTACTAGAGCAGCTGAGTAGCTAGCTGCTTTAGGTATATGGGCTACTTCCAGTGTATAAGTCACTCACAATAGGACAAATATTGTATTAGTCTATTACCGTGAAAAGTCAAGGAAAGGTATATGCAGGAAAGGAAAATTTACTTTGTTTGTTCCCAAGGATGGGAGGGAAGGGGAAGGAAATTTTCTGACTAGTTAAGACGCACATGTTGATTTGGATGAAGGGAAAGGCAACATAACAAAAGTGTGTGACAGCACAATGACAATAGGGAAATGAGGACACAGAAATGTACACAAAAGATATAGACAACAGAGGAAAATACTATTACATACACAGTATGGTATTACCAGTAGCAGCAAACAGTAGGCTTTGGGTGAATGCATAGACAGGTGAGATCAGGTGAGGTAGGCAAACAGGAATGTACTGAAGACCAAGGACAGATCTGGCTGAAGATAATCTTACATATGTACTTGTACTACAAAATATCCATAGAAAGTACAGAAGTAACAAGGGACAAGGTTGGGGTAGCTTCTTAGAGACAAAACACCCTGAGGGAGTGACCAGGCCTGCAGGCTAGGAACCATAGCCTTGGGG
Organism: Orycteropus afer afer; assembly: GCF_000298275.1. Classification (NCBI taxonomy): domain Eukaryota; kingdom Metazoa; phylum Chordata; class Mammalia; order Tubulidentata; family Orycteropodidae; genus Orycteropus; species Orycteropus afer. The sequence continues at coordinate 11,626,965 of NW_006921638.1, read as the reverse complement.
GACATTAAGCTCAACTGGCACAACATAACACATAAAAATCTTGTTCTAGCCCCTAGCTGCCCTTCAGGTCTGCAAGTGAATCCACACCTGTGGCTTGCAGCCAAACAAAAGACTGGCATATGAGATGAACATTTACCTGAGGTAGATACACTCCTTGGAGAGAACAATCATGGGAGAGAGAAGGGCTGCTTATGCACAGGGAGATAGTTCAGGGGGCAGGAGTACATGGAGGGATGGACACAGGGAAGAGGTAAGTTTGGGGAGGAAGTGGGAGGGGAACTGTAATGGATCTCTTTAATAACCTGGAGGTTGCTTGTACTAAATAATCTTAAACTTACCAATAATTTTAATTTTAATTTCCTAATCTTTGAGCTCTAGGGGCATAGTGCCTAAGGCATTTGACTGTTAACCAGAAGACTACAGGTTCAAACCCACCAGCCACCTCTCGGAAGGAAGTTTGGGCAATCTACTTCCATGGTGATACTGCCTCAGAAACCCAAGGAGGGGTCGCTATGATTTGGATCTGACTCCATGTCAGTGGTTGCATTATTTTTAATCTGTAAGTGCCATAATATGGAAGTCTGTTCCCTGTGGAGGAGGGATAGGATTATGATTTTCATTTAGGATGTTATCCTACTACTGGCAGCATTGTACTTCAGAATAGATCTTGAAACATTCTTTTTAACTATGAATGTGAGGCCATTGCTCTTCAATTTTTCATTCCCAGCATAGTAGACCATATGATTGATTCAAAATGGTCAATACCAGTTCATTTCAGCTCACTACTGCCTAGGATATTGATCTTGTGTTCCATTTCATTTTTGACAACTTCCACATTCTGATTATTAATGGATGTTTGCAGCTGTTTCTTCCCATTTTGAGTTGTGTCCCATCAGCACATGGAGGCCCTGAAAGCTTTACTCCATCCACATCATACTTGCTCTTTAGTGTTATGGAAATTTGTCCTCACTTTTAAACTTTTGAACCACACCTACTTGCAACAAATTCTTCATCAACATCACTTTCATTCGGTGCACATTTGACTTCAAGCTTTTTTTTTTTTTTTTTTGCACTAAATCTAACCTGACCCACTGCCACTGAGTCTGTTCTGACTCACAGTAACCCTTTACTAGAGTAGAACTGCCCCATAGGGCTTCCAAGGCCATAAACCTTTACAGAAACTGACTGCTGCATCATCCTCCCATGGAGCAGCTGGTGGGTCCAACTGCTGACTCTTTGGTTTGCAGTCGAATGCTTTAGCCACTGTGCCGTCAGAGCTTCTTTTCTTGCACTAAAGTAAGATTAAGTAAGAACTGTATGCACTTTGTTATGACTTACCTACAAATTCAACTTAAAAACACTTAGTAATGGATCTCTTTAATAACCTGGGGATTGCTTGTACTAAATAATCTTAAACTTACCAATAATTTTAATTTTAATTTCCTAATCTTTGAGCTCTAGGGGCATAGTGCCTAAGGCATTTGACTGTTAACCAGAAGACTACAGGTTCAAACCCACCAGCCACCTCCCGGAAGGAAGTTTGGGCAATCTACTTCCATGGTGATACTGCCTCAGAAACCCAAGGAGGGGTCACTATGATTTGGATCTGACTCCATGTCAGTGGTTGCATTATTTTTAATCTGTAAGTGCCATAATATGAAAGTCTGTTCCCTGTGGAGGAGGGATAGGATTATGATTTTCATTTAGGAGACTTTCCTCCAAAGAAGGACAGGTGTAACATTTTGCGTGCTCTCCTCACTAATGACCAACATGCAGTAGAAAGGTTATTGCTGTGGGTGCCATGAAGTCAATTTTTGATTCATATCAACTCCATGGAACAGAATACAAATGTCTAATAGGTTTTTCTAGGCTGTATTTTTTATGGGAGCATATCACCAGGTCTGTCTCCCATGAAGACATTGGGTGGATATGAAACACCAACCTTTCAATTAGCAGCCAAACATTTACCTGTTGCACCATCATCACACCTTAGTGGAAAGGTGGAATAGGAGAATGTCAGGGTTACTGCTGGGTCTGAGGCAATCAGTTAAAGTAGAGCTGAGGCTTTCCTGAAGAAGGAGAAATTCTTCCTATGCACAGCATCTTCAGCTTTTGTCCAAGAGTTCCAGTCTGGCCTTCCTTGACAGCTACCTTAAGAATTTCACACTTGCCAAGCCAGATCCGAAAATCACAAAAGCCAATTCCTTGTAATAAAAATTTTAATATGAATCACCTGGTTCTGCTTCTCTAGTTGAATCCTGACTGATACAAATCAATTTAGGATGCATTATCTTAGACTCCCATCATAAAACAATTCTGAATCTAAATATATACTTGTACATACATTTACTCAATAAATGAAAAATGAAATTCATGTGGAGATGAAAGGGGAAGAAGCCTATTCAGGGCTCCGTTCTTCTGCATTCGTTGTCTCCCTTCATCCTTACCAAAACCCACGCAAGATCATATTAGTAGCTCCCACTGTACTTACCAAGGGACTGAAATCTACAGAAATCATGCAACTTGTATAATGTCACACAATTAATAAGCAACCAAAGTAGGATTGCATTGTGCATCTATACAGATCCAAAGGCAAAGTTTACCATGCTGCTTCTTTAGGAAGATAAACATTTTGCAATCTTGCCAGGTCATATTATAAGGTTTGCAACTGAAACACTATCATAGCCCAGAAATAAAGGGTAAATCAGCAAACAATCCAATTAGGTAAAATATTGGGAAAAATCTGGAGGATAGTCAAATTTTTCCTAAGACACTGACAGAAATATATAAAACTTAGTTTTTATGACAGACTATTGTATTCCTCAGAGCATTGCTGAAATAGATGCCTAAGTGACCCAGAGGGTTCATTTAAGTATCACCATTATAGGATATGTGCTTCATTTGAAGAGGGAAAAAGTGATCCACATTAAACCAAACAAATAGGCTTCTGAAATGTAGCTATATGCCAACCTGCCACTTAATGGCTTATCTAGAAATGCTTCATAGTTACCTTTGTATCCTCAGAGCCTCTTCCTTTAAGAAATTCACCTTGATTATTCTGTGTCTTTAAAGTGCTGAAATTGAACAGTCAAAATCCCAGTTCTACTTAAGTTTGCTTCCCTTTGAGCTCCTGGCAACCTGTTACTTAAATATAACGAATGAATTTCTCTGTATTTCAATGATTTGGGTGACATTTCCTTGACATTAACAATATATCTGTAAATTAGAAGTGCTATAGTTTTAACACAAAATGAATAAAATGATCAAAAGAATCCTCCAGTTACTTCCTACCCCTGGAGGAGGGGAAGCCAATCTGATTGCTATTCTCTGCATACATCAGGCTATACACTGAAGCATGGAGAAAGTGCTAATAAATTGCCTTTTCTCATTATATTTGGGTTTACTTTTGTGTTTTGTAATTCATGTAATTACTCACTGTCTCCCATCATAGCATATTATAGAAAGCCTTTATTAATCCATTGAAACCCTCAATTTACCATGATTTAGTAACTAGAAATTTTTTTCTAAATGTTTAAACTATATAGAGGTAAATGACAATATACACTGATATAGGTATCAGGGATGTGTTTAGTTTTTGTTACCCTTTCTTTCCTTCTTGCTTTTATTTTAAACATAAATTCTACTACAATAGAACATATATACATAGATCCACTCTAAGAATATTCACATATAAAACGTCAAGCAGCACCCAGTTGGGGGAGACAGCTCTTCCCAGGCCCTGGTGAGTGAGGACTGTGCTCTCAGAGGGAGCTTGCCATCCTCTCTCATGGCGCACAGATGCTACCTGGCCTGGAGATGCACTCTGTGGTCCAACCGTGAATAGGAATACAGGATAATAACAATTACCCTAACATGTATGTGGGAGTCCCTGGGTGGTACAGTTAATGTACTGGGCTGCTAACTGAAAGGTTGGAGGTTTTAATCTACACAGAGGTACCTCGAAATAAAGGCCTAGAGATCTGATTCCAAAACATTAGCCATTGAACCCCCTATGGAGTACAGTTCTACTGTGACACACATGGGGTCACTTGCCACAAATTGGGATAAACTCAACAGCAATTTGTTGGTTAACACTTAAGTAGAGTTTGTTCTGTATTAAGCCCTGATCTAAGCACTGTGAGGATTCTGAGAGGAACCTTATGAGGTAATTATTAACATTATTTTACAATGGAGAAAATTGAGAAGCAACTAGATTTAGTTAATACTCAAGGTCATACACCTAGCAAGTTGCAGAGCCAGGATTCAATATCAGACAGCTTAGTTTTTCAGCAGTGCCTATCTCCATCCTCCTATTAAGTTAGAAGTTACTTGCAAATAAATTGTGTCATTTTGGCAGCTTCAATATTCAACAGATATCAAATATCTGGGAATTAAATAATAGATTGAGAACAAAATGAAATAGTATACAAATTTAGCAGGAAGAGAATATGCCTAAGTACAAATGAAACAAACTAATCACAAGATCTGGAACAGGACGCCATCAGCAATCACCAGCCACATACTCCGTCCTTTGCACAGAACCCAAGGAGAGAGTCAGGAAGGCAAACTGCCTCCACACCTTTCACAGGAAGAGAGACCACAATCAAACTCATCTTTTACACCAACAGGAAAACTCTAAATTAAGAAAATATGGCAACACTCTGATATTTGCTAACATTCTGTGACAAAATTTCAAGTCAAAGAGGTATTCTATTCAACTATTAATAACTAGGAAACTTAGCTACCCAGAATACCCAATTCCATAGGCATTGCAGTGATTCAAGGTTTTGACTAAACCTTTTTAACTCTTGAATGTTGGATATGACAGTTGCAGTGTTTGCCTTGGGATCTGACATGTGGGGGCATCTATAGATTCCTTATGCCTTTGTGAGTCAGTGTCACAATGTTATCTTGTCATTTTCACTTTCAGTTTTTTATCCAGTGCTTCAAGTCAAAGTGGAAAGGCCTGAAATGTGTGTTTTTAAAATACATCCAGGACAAAACTTCTATTTTGGAACTCTTCTCTGGTTAAATAAAAGACCTTCCAACAGCTGCTAGATAGGAGAGAAATACCAATCATTTCAGAAACTGAGAAATATGTGATGAGTTACCACTTCAGTTCTCGAAAAATAAGTCCATTCAAAGTTAGCTAGGGCTGGGATACTCCAAATGAAATGCGAAACCTGGGCTTCATTTCTTGTCATCGGTAAGACTGAATGTATAGAGTGCCTCGAAGGATGCAATTTTCCTTGAATGTTATTATAGAGTGCCTTCATTTTTGAGAGAAAGATTTCTTCTTGCTTATATAGTATCTGTAGTCTCATTTTTGTGCAATGCCTTCTCAAGTTCCCTGGAATGATTATAAAGTTGTAATCTTTTACAACCCTTTTACACAATGTACATGCCAAGGAAATCAGATACAGTGTTGAAATTCATTGCGCACAATCTGTGAAATAGGGGCTGTGCGACCATAGCAGTACATGTTACAAGATATATTTCCATTTTTTTCATGGCCCTCTGAATTTATTTGACAGAATTTCAGAAGGGAAAATGTGTTTGCCGTAGGGTAGGTTGTTTTTGCTTCTTGGAGTCAGCAAGATGCTGAAGCCTTCTCAACTTTATTTGCCATTATTTAAACCTCTCATCCCAGACACCTAGTTATACTCTGCATGCGGCAGAGGCAAGCATTCTTTCCTAAATTGCCCTTTGTCTCAAGTATTTCTTAAGGCACTTCCAGGAAGGTTTAGACATTTCAGTGTCACAGCTAGCTTTAAAACACTCTTATAGCAAAAAGGAAGGAAAAGCTTCTGAACCTGGCTCAATAACCACCAGTCCAGGTTTTTGTAAAGTCCTTCATTTTCACCTGTCTTATTGACACCTCGGATAACAACCATTTAAATTTAATCAGGTTGCATCCAATTAAAACCTATCCAGCTTACCTTAATATCAAGTTTCTACAATTATTTCAAAAAGTATAATTCCTCGACTCTTCAGTCCCCTGGAGCTAATAAGATCTCTCTTTCTTCTTGCCTTCAAGGTGAGGTTCTTAGAATCATAATGAACATTTGATGACTTTACTTCCTCACCTCACATTCTTTCTCAACCCACCATTAATTTGATTCTGTCTTTACCATTCCAATAAAACTGTTCTGACTCTGCTCTTGGGCTTGTAATGGCCTGATCCATTACAGAGTCCTCTTTACACTTGGTCACTCAACAGTATTTGACACTGTTAACCAGTATTTCCTTCTTGGAATTATCTACTCACTTGTTTTCCCTGGCACTGCTTCCTCTGGATCTTCCTTTTTCTTCTCCCATCATTCCTACTCAGAGGTGTCCACTGGCTCCTTTCCTTACTACCTTAACCCTTGTTGAGATTCCCTTAGGTAGGTCTTTACTCCTCTCCTCTGACTTGACACACTCTTCCTGAGCAACTTTTTCACATCCCTGGCTCCAGAAACATCTAAACACTGATGACTTTAAAACTCTACTATCTGTCTTCTGGACCTCAAGCTTACTTTAACATGATCTACCTCCTGAACCTCAATTTTACATTAATAACCACATCATGGCCACATTCCACAGAACCTCAAACTCAAGATGCCCAAAACTGAATGGATTGTTCTCTTCCCAAAAGTGGGCCCTGCTTTTTTGATTAATTAATCAATGATCCACAAAGTCAGAAAGCCCAGGCTAATCCCATACTGTTCATCTGCCTCAGTTCCAGTGCCCCATCACTTCTGATCAAAATGATTACAATAATTTCCTAACTGGTCATGCAGACTCTGGCATCACCCCCCTGCTCCACCTTTCATTCTCCATCATTTTGAAGTAAAACTCTTCAAAGTCTCCCAATGTCTACATGTTGAAGTCCAAATACAAGAGTAGGGCATAAAAGCCTTTTTGAGATTTCTGTTTCTGCTTACCTTTAAAAGTTGTATCAGCAAGTCTCTTGGCTGCTTCATATCTTTCTGTCTTTTCTTATAGGCTGTCTCCTCAGCCTGTAAGGCTCTTTCTTATTTCCTTGAGAAAAAAAAAATTTCAAGAATCTACTCAAATGTGAGAGCAATCATGGGAGAAAAAAGGGCTGCTTATGCACAGGAAGACAGCTCAGGGGGCAGGAGTGCATGGAAGGAGGGACACAGGGAAGAGGTAACTATCTGGAGGAAGTGGAAGGGGAGCTGTTGCATTATGGTAAACTGTGGTCAATGTCATGAGATAAAGTGTATGTGAACTGCTGTATGGAAAGTGAATTTGCTCTGTAAATTTTCACCCAAATCACAATTTAAAAAAAAAAAAAAGAAGAAGAAGAAGAATCTACTCAAATGTTACCCTAGCCTTTCTAGGAAAAGTTACATGCCTCCTCTTTTGGGCTTTCTCAGTATCATCTCAGTATCCTCTTTTATAGCCTTAACCACTTTGCTGCAATTGCTCTTTCAGTGGAGGGCAGGAATGAATTTATTCACCTCTATCCTCAATTCCCAGAACTATGCTTGACACATAATAAGAGCCTAATAAATGTTTTGAGAATAGGATGATGCAACGGTCCTATGTAATTCTAGACCTTTCAGAAAATATGCTTACCTATATATTTATGTGGGAGCTCTGGTAGCATAGTGCCTAAGGCACTTGACTGCTAACCAGAAGGCTGGCGGTTCAAACCCACCAGCCACTCCTCGGAAG
>NW_006921638.1:11613721-11619182 GCF_000298275.1 Orycteropus afer afer | reverse complement strand
TGCCTTGGAAACCCAAGGAGGGATCGCTATGAGTTGGGTCCGACTCAACGGCATATAACAACAACAACATGTATTTGTGTGTGATTTCCACCTGGAATTCCCATCTAATACTTTACTGTTCCTGATTTTAGTGATTTTCCTTATGCTTGTTGTTTGATGGCTTAGGCACATTTTGAAGGAACGAGAACTTCTGGGGAGTCCAGCATCAACTTCTTTCTAATAATCAAATATCATGTGATAGAAGAGACTCTCAAAAGTTGACTTTTACATATACCAAGGAAAAACTAAGGTTGAGGGTCTTTTCCTTCCCTGACTGTCAAACAGACGAAATCACAATGTGAGTCTATCAGATTCTACTGCATCTTCACATAGAATTTCCCTGACAGATGTACAATCTCATGGACATTTTCCTAGATTGTGGTACTTGCTTTTCAATGCTCTGTAGCCCACAGGGTTGACCTCTAGGAAAATCTCTAGTAAGTGAGGACAAAGTCTTTCAATATGTTAACTAAGTTTCCTGCACTCTCTGTACTTAATCAACTATCTAGAGGCTCCATAGGTCTCTCAGTGGCAATAATCATACCCAGTGGATTCAGCCTCCCACCCAGTAAATCAAGCTCAACACTTGTACTACAAGGATGAAGCTCTTTATCTTGAAGGATTTACTCAATCTGCAATAAGACCATTAATTTGAATTTCTTCTTCTGAATTGCACAGTGTCTGACACAAAATAGCCATTCAGTATATATGTGATTTAAAGTGAATTAATTTTGAAGTTCCATTACATAGTACTGTGCTTGCATTTATAATTAATTCTCATCCGTCACCTCAACCTCAACTACCCCTCAAATTTACACATTTATATTCTTTCCCACATGCAAACTTTTTATGATTAGGTTGTTTATTATTATGGTTATTTAACCACCTACCAGGTATAAGCAAAAAGGAAGGGGTAGGTTATTTCTAACCCCAGAAAACAGGTCCAAACTATGTGGTTAGATTAGGCTGAACCTAGAGTTAAATCTGGAGGTTACCTTGATACCTAAAGATGCAGAATCATTAGATTTAGGTGTAATCTAAATAATAAATTAGAAATTGTAGTGACCTTTAGGTAAGTTAAGTTGCTAGATATCTCAAAAATATAATAAGCATTAATTTTGTTGATGTCCTAAAATTCTAGCTTTTGATTACAGGTCGCATGCTGTCTTTTAACAAAATATAACATTTATCAAGCAAAGTAACCATATTTTAGTTATCTTTTAATAGAAATGTTTTGTGTTTGGGGTGTTTTTACGTGATTTCTGTGTATATTCTGTATTTCCTGAGAACTTGTTATACATTTGGAGTATATTACTTAAGAAATAATTTATACTCTGCCTTAAGGTTACACCAATTCAGTGAAAATCCAAAGAGGAAAAAGACCAAAGGCCAGACATAACATAAGAAATATGGGAAAATCAATGTCACAAAACAAAATGTGCATGAATTATTGAGTGGAAAACCAATTTGCTCTGTAAACTTTCACCCAAATCACAATTTATTTGGGGGGGGGGCGGAGAATGAAGGAAATTATATGTTGTGCAAAAGTCAGAATTCATTCTAATTGAACACAGAGAAACTTATTGCCCATTACAGACAAGAAGCAGGGAACTGGTTAATGAATGTGGCTGTGCTTACTTATGACAGACTTCACACTCCGTAATGAACTAGTTATCTCTTACAGCCTTTTCTAGATAAAAGCTCCCTTTGCCTTTCAGTTCAACTCTTCCACAGAAGAGCACACTTGTTCTTCTACCTTTAACCTTTCAAGCCAATGGATATTAAAGCATTTTCATGTTTGCTCTGAAATGAGGCACATTAATGTTGCAACAAAACATTTGAGTATTAGTCAATGTACTCAGAGTTTGTACCAATTCTTCTCTCCTTTCTTTATACCTATTACTTGTTAATGGGTATGTTAAAGAATTTCCTTGTTTTAAAATGACTTTCTAAGATTATTTATACTACCCAGATAAACAGCTATGATAAGTAACTGCAAACTCCAAGTCTTCATTAAGGAGGTAAAATGGAAAAAGGATAAGAAAAAACATGTGGTTTTATCTATTTTAAAGGGAAAAAAAAAAGAAAGACATTTGAAGGAAATAGGAGAACATTGAACATCCATTAAATATTATTGACCTTTAACAAAATGCACTGACACAGGGGCTGCAACAATGGGCTCAAACATAGCAACAATTGTGAGGATGGTGTAGGACCGGACAGTGTTTTGTTCTATTGTACAGAGGGTCGCTATGAATCAGAACTGTCTCAATGGCACCTAACATCAACAATACCTGTGACCTGATTTCCTGCTATTTTCTGTATGTCTGGAATGGTTCAGAACTTAAAATTTAAAAAAAAAAAAAAAAGTCTTCAGCTAGACAAGTTGCAATAATAAGATTTAATATTTCAGACCTTCCAAATTTCCACTGTTCTACTTGCTGATCCCCACTCCTGATTTAATTTTACCTTTTTTCTAGCCCTACATCCAGACTACCCAGCATTGCTACACAAGACATGAAACTGATTGTTCCATGACAATTTCTGGTGGCATTTGACTGCTAACCAAGGCTGTGGTTCAAACCCACCAGCCACTCCTCAGAAGGAAGGTTGGGCAATCTATTTACTTCCATAGTGATACCACACCAGAAACCCAACAAGAGGTTGCTATGAGTTGGATCCAACTCCACGGCAGGGCATTGTGTTAAGTTAGTCTAAGACAGACTCTCACTGTTACTTGGGCAATTCATTTTTTCCCTCCACTTTAATCAAGTATTACCATATTACTCACTTTGGCTATTCCCTTTCCCTTGCTCAGACCTTGCCTCATCCTTATCTAATTTCCTGGTGGATCGTTGTACAAACTTGACTTTTCCTAAACATCTTATCTTCAACGAAACTTTTCAATGTAAGTTCCTTCAGCTCTTATTTTCTATTGCACTCAGATTTTTCAAGGCATTCCAAATGTGGTACACTATTTTGATAGCTTGTCAATAGAATTAAAAAGACTAAGGTCACAGAGGGACCTCTGGTGGCATAGTGCCTAAGGCATTTGACTGCTAACCAGAAGGCTGGTGGTTCAAACCCACCAGCCACTCCTCGGAAGGAAGGTTAGTAGTGATACCACCTCAGAAACCCAAGGAGCGGGCACTATGAGTTGGGTCCAACTCCACAGCAGTGTGTTTTGTTTTTTAAGGTCATGGAAGTACTCAGAATGTCCTATGACACTGCAGTGCAACAAGGATCTAGGCATGGCAGATAGCCCAAAGGTGACCCCTGAAGATTGCCCACTTCCTATTGTCCATGACTTTGTGTACCTCCCTCCCCTTGAGTACAGGAAAGATCTGTGAGTTCCTTCTAATAAATATAATATGGCAAATGTGAGGGAATGCCTCTCTCACATTTACATTGTCCTGTAAGTCACCATCTTAACATACTAAAGTGAGAAATTCTCCTTGCTGACTTGATGAAGTAAGCAGCCATGTTGAGGAAGTCACAACAGCTGATAAGAAGCCAAGACCTTCAGGTGTACAATCTCTGAATTCTTCCCACAATCTAAAATGAGCATGGAAGCAAATTAATTTCCCAGTTGATCCTCCAAATGAGAACACAGCCCAACTAACACCTTCATTGCAGCCTTTGTGAGACCATGAGCAGAGAGCCCAGTTAAACCATACCAAGGCTGCTGACTCATGGAAACTGTGAGATAATAAATGTGAATTGTCTTAAGGCAAGTTTGTGGTAGTTTGTTATGCAGCAATAGAAAACTAAAACACTGTTTCAGAAATAAATAAAGAAGGGAAAGAAACCATGAAAAGGAAGAGTGAAATATATGGAATTGTATCTTATGGAGGAGCTCTGGTAGCACAGTGCATACGCATCTGACTGCTAACTAGAAAGTTGATGGTTCAAACCCACCAGCCACTCCACAGAAGCAAGAATGGGAAATCTACTTCCATAAAGATTTACCACCTCAGAAACCCAACAGCGTTTGCTATGAGTAGGAATCAACTCGATGGCAATGGGTTTGTTTTTCTGTGTTGTTTTTTGGTTTTTGGTTTTTGGTTTTTTTTTTGGAGAAGCAAAGGCAGGAGAAATGTAGGGCTCTCTATGAGAAAAGCAATGTAAGAGTATAACACAAATATTGAACAAGAATAGTTGAAAAGGAAGTCTTCCAGAGCTGCTGCTGCTGCTGCTGAAAATGATGATGATAGATAGATAGATGCCATTGAGTCAACTCCAACTCACGATGACCTTATACACAACAGGAAAAAAAAAAAAAAGTTGGCCAGTCCTGTGTCATCCTCACAATGGCCAGCATATTCAAGTTCATGTTGCAGCTATTGTGCCAGTTCATCTCACCAAGAGTATCCTTTGCCCTCTTTGGCCCTTTACTTCTCCAAACATGATGTTCTTATCCAGCAATTGATTCCTCTTGATGACCTCTCTGAAGCAAATGAGTTGGACAATGTTCTGTTGTGATCTGTCAAGTTTTCATCGACTAATTTTTGGAAGTAGATTATCAGGCCTTTCATCCTAATCTGTCCTAGTCTAGAAGCTCTGCTGAAATCTGCCACCATAAATGACCCTGCTGGTATTTAAAATACCAGTGGTATATTTTCAACCATCATAGCAACAGTCAAGCCACCAATAGTATGGACAAACTGACAGATCAGTGGGAGAAATGGAGGCTTATTGGTGTGACACCAGAATTTTGTTTCTGCTCAATAGTGGAGTAAATAAACACATTATCAGTTCTCATGGTTAACCCCATTCCTTATTTTTCTTTTTGCATTTTTCCTATTTTTTTCCTGCATTATTCTCCTTCTCTACTTTTTTTCTCTTAATGCCTTATCCCCAAATATTACAGGTTGTCTTGTTTTTTCTTCTTCTTTTTCCTTTTTTCTTTTTTTCGTTACTCTTCCTGTGTGATTACATGGCATGTTTTTTATCCATGTGCTTTTACTTTTTTGAAGGTTATTCAATCGTAATTTGTGTCTAATTGAGTGGGAGACAACAACAGTCCCCATAAGACACAACTACACCCACACCTCCTGCAACTTCACTTGCTAAGTGACAGCCACTACCTCCTTCTCCACCAACGGGCCAACGATAAAAAAACACCAAGAAAAGCCGGAATCACCCTTGGCTGCTCTTCACAAACAGTTAACAGAGATCAAATACAACAACGCCATGATGCCTCAAAGACAACAGACCATCACAGTCCACACAAAGAAGGAGGATAAAGTGGTAGAAACAAAGGAGCAGGATACAGACCCAGAACACATCCCTGAGGAAGAAGCAGCATTGGAAATCTCTGATAAGGAATTCAAAACAATTATATTTAGGTATCTTCAAAGGATTGAGAGACAGACCAAAGAAAACACAGAAAAAACCTTAGAAGAATTTTGGAAGAAAATAC
>NW_006921638.1:11603038-11611154 GCF_000298275.1 Orycteropus afer afer | reverse complement strand
GACAAATGGAAGTAAATCAGAGAAGGGTCAGCAAAACTTAGCCCATATAAGAAAATTCATACAGACCAGAGCAAATAACTATTCCTCTGGCTAAGGATTTTCATCAAGAAACTGGTCATTTCTTTCAAAAGCCACTGTCCAGTTTTAGACTTTCTGGTATTAACTATATGAACTAAAGTAATTCTCCTTCCAGACTGGGGATTTAAACATTGTCCACAAATTCTTTTGTTGCTTTATAAAGCTCTTGCTTACAGATCCCCTTATAGTGTTGTAGATAGAAAACTAGACTGAGTGGACTCTATAAGATTGGTGCAATCAATATTCTGATGGTCAGAGTGGGCAAAATCCTTTACTCAAGTCTATCTTAACAAAATGTATTTCTACCCCGGGGGTATCCTTTATAAGACATGGTCTGATTCCAGAAGAGGATCCAGAGACAACTATCAGCAATTCACTGGAAACACTATGAGTCTAAGTATCAGAGGATCCAGGGACATAGTCAAGAGCAGAATCAAGAATCAGTAACCTGAGAAGGTGGATGATTGGAGGGAGTAAGTAAGTGGGAAATAAACTCAAGTGTGAACCAATTATGGAGTCCAGAGTTCCAGACCTGCTTTAATCAGGGTGAGCAAGTCCTTGATCAGAGAAGTCAGCAAGGCTGGACATCCACAGACTGCTAACCACATTGCTATCCATATTGCCTCATGCCTTTCCCTCAACAAATGAAAATTTCCAGGAACACATTCATTAGCTACCTCAATGCTACTGGCTTCATTCCCCTCAAAATGACATTGATGTTATCCTTAGCATGCCCACCCTGAAAGCAAAGCAAGTGCTTCACGCCTGCTCAGAGCATCCAGTATATAATCATGTTTTTCTTTCACAAAAGACAAATATTGCTGAGCCACTTAAGTGCTTCCTGTGGTGTTGGACCCATCATCATAAGGATGCTTACCAGATCCTCAAGCACTTACTGATTTCTGGGTTTGTGTAGTATATGATGAAGGACTCAAACCACTGTTTCTTCCTATTGACACTTTACCTTATTGTGTTGTAACAGTTCTCAGCTTCTTGATGACGGATGGGCAGTTGCATGCAACTGGTCAGGATTTCTGATTTTCCCCTTAGATGTGAAATGATTGGTCAGTAGAAAATATGTCTCAGAAATGTGGTGCCAGAAGTTACAGAATGCCTTTAAGCTATCCTAACTAGAGCTAAAACCAAATTCAATCTTAATAGAATCTTTCTGGGCCACCTATTTGTCCCCACCTTGCTCCTGTCTATGATCATTTGCTGATCCTTTTGACCCCCATTCAAGTTTTGCTCCCTGGAATTTTGATCTACTCTCATTCTACTACTTCATTTTTTGTCCCAAACTAAAGTGCTTGCATTAGAATCTAGACCCAATTGTATCCCAAAGTCAGCCCTACACATACTGCTCTTCTGAAATGGCTCGGGTTAAAGTTCACTGAATACATTTATATGCCAAATACAATGAAAATTTTTCTGTAGTTCTTTGTACACCTATTTGTAGGTTTGACACTAATGACACTTCCTCCTTCTTTAAACTCTCTTTTTCTTGGTTTCCATTACATAGCTCTTCTCTGGGTTATTTTACCTACCGTTTACTCCTTCTGCTTATCTGTCTCCTCCATGTGTTACTCTGATAGCAATTAAATATCTTATTAAGAAATCTAAGGTGGTTTAATCGACGGCACATAACAACAACAACAACAAGGTCAATCCTCTGTTTTTTCATGTTAGCTATCGTCCTTGGAATTCTGCATCAATCCCTATGGCATTGGCTTATAGGTTAACTTCTAAATCTATATCTCTTGCTGAAAACATTCAGCTGAGTTGCCTAATGAACATTTCTACTTGGATGACCAATGGGAGTTTCAACATTCACATGCAAATTTGAAATTAATATCTTTTTCCCAAAACTAGTTCTCACTCCTGATTCCTCAGTCAATGATCCTAATAAAAATTCAGCCATTCAAAGAAAATATTTGAGAGTTTATTCCTATCTGTCACTTGCCACATCAAATCAAGTTTTAGGCCCCAAATTGTCTATCTCTTTAATGAGTCTTAAATATGTCCCTTTCTCTTCATTTCTCTGTCACTTTAGTTAAGGTACCATCCTACTTCTTCCCCAGATTTCAGCAGTAGCCTCTAACAGGTTTCCTTGTCTCTAATCTCATCTTCCTCAAATCTATTTTCTAGTCTGCCATCAGAGATCTCTTCTTAAAATACAAATTTTATCAAGTAATCCCTTGAATAAAATCCTACAATGGGTTCCTAAAGCTTTCAAGAAATTGTTAAAAAGCCTTATCTAAGCCAAGAGTCATAATTGTCTCTCTCTTGACTTTCTTTAATCTCTTTTTCTAAAATTTTCCAAATATTTCCCTCTCCAGCTTGTAAACCATTGACTGTGTCTTTAAACCTCTGACTCCCCCACTCCACAACTGCTTCTTTTGGTCTAGCTACTTCCTACTTACCTTCAAAACTCTATTCAGTTGTCCCTGCCTCCAGGAAGTCTTTTGTGATTTATCCTTCTTGCTCCTGGTCTGTTTTAGTTCCCTTTTTTGCTCTCCTTTATCACAACACTTAGGATTCTGCCCCCACTAGACTTTGAGATCCCTATAGACAGGAGTTTATTCATCAGTCACATCCCTAGTGCCTGGCATAATGTCTGCCATGGAGCAGGCATTTAATAAATCTTGAAAAGATAAAGAAAAAGGACAGTAAGAAGGTTTTACAAAATCTATTTTAGAAACTGAATTTCAGTTTGATTGCTAGAAGACAGATGTAGCTGGAGAGTTAATGGTCTAAATTAAGTGAATTCTGAAGCTGCTGGACACCAATTAATAAAATGAAACCTAACCTCAGAAAAATCAAACTGCTCCCATCTAAACACCAGTTGATAAAAATCCCAAGATGGAGCAAATCCTGTTCTAGCCACATTTTATGTAGAGTTTATCTAGAATAAGGAAATTAATTAACCAAAGCAGCCTTAGGAAGAGTCTTGGACTTTAAATAAAAGAAGCACTATAATTGAACTTCCTGGGGTCATCTTATCCAAATTAGTTCTGAAGTTAAAGCTATGTGTCTGTTTACTCTTAGAATGTATCCATTTATTTATCATAGAATCATTCAGAATCTATGATTCATAGATGTGTTGAAAATTAGATACTATTCCTTTTAATATTTGTCCTAAACTTTCCTCACAGAAGCTTTGCATTTATAGGAATGATATTGACCTTTTTATTTAATTCATTCCCAATTTCCAACCTAAAAGATGACCCTGAATTCCTTGCTATTCCCTTAACATTGTCGTTGTGTTGTCGTTATGTGCCATCGAGTCGGACCTAACTCAGCGACCCCTCCTTGGGTTTCCAAGGCAGTATCACTACAGAAGTAGATTGCCCAACCTTCCTTCCAAGGAGCAGCTGGTGGGTTTGAACTGCCAGCCTTCTGATTAACAAAAATAAACTTCTTTCTCCTTTGGAATTCTCCTTAGAAGAGAGAATGGCCAGGCTTCATCTCACCTACTTTGGTCACGTGATCAGAAGGGACAAGTCCCTGGAGAAGGACATCATGTTTGGTAAAGTAGATGATCCGTGAAAAGGGGGAAGACTCTCAACAAGATGGATTAAGAAAGTGGCAGCAACAATGGACTCAAGCATACCAACAATTTTGAGGATGGCTCAGGACCAGGCAGTGTTAAGTTCTGTTGTACATAGGGTTGTTGAGTTGAAACTAACTCAACAGCACCTAACAACAACAAGAAATGAAGGAGGAAAGACATTATTTTTCAATCACTGAATCTGTCTTGGAAGAAGTGCAGCCAGAATACTCCTTAGAAGTGGGGATGGACTGACTTAGTCTCTCCTATTTTGGTTATACTATCAAGAGGGACAAGTCCCTGGAGAATGATATTGTGGTTGGTAAAGTAGAGGGTCAATGAAAGAGAGGAAGCCCCTTAATGTGATCGATTGACACTATGGCTACAGCAGTGGGCTCAAGTATTGCAATGATTGTGAGGATGACACAGGACTGGGCAATGCTTTGTTCTGTTGTACATGAGGTTGCTATGAGTAGGAGTCAACTCTACAGCACTTAGCAACAACAAAAACGTATTCCAGTTGGATTGAGCTCTGGTTGTGTAGTGCCTAAGGCATTTGACTGCTAACCAGAAGGCTGGCAGTTCAAACCTACCAGCCACTCCTCAGAAGGAAGAGTGGGCAATCTACTTCCAGTAGTGATATCACCTCAGAAACTTAAGGAGGGGTCACTATGAATCGGATCTGACTCGACAGCAGTGAGTTTTTTTGTGAGTTGGATTGAGCTAATTATCACTTCTTTCATATTTCTCCATGACTATTCAAGAACTGTTTACTGTGCCGGGTTTCTTTCCCCTGAAATCTATATCAAAACGCACTCATCTTCTTAAGTTCCAGGTGAAATGCCCTTTCCTTCATGAATACTTCCTTGATCCTTGCAAATTAAAGTCATTGCTCCTCTAAATTTTACTAAAAGTTTTCTCCTCTCAACTGTGTTAATATTATGTGTCAAGTTAAGGTTACATATCAACTTGGCTAGGCCTGGTTTTGAGTAGCTGGGCAGCTGGGTATAGTATTCTCCATGATGAGACTGGTAATCAACTCCATGGTGGAATCTACTGTGAACAGCTGAGTAGTTGCCTTAGGGATGTGGTCTGCTCCCAGGATATAAGGAGAAGATTTAAGAATGGTCTGTAGCTTTTGGCACACTTAAATCCTGCATATATCCAAGTCATTGTTCAGCAGCCTGCCATGTTATCTGCTGATCTTGGGACTCTTAATGGACTTGAATCGATGGCCTGCTGTGTGGTTTGGTAGTATCGCGACTATGCCTTTTTACTTGTCGACCTTGGGTTTGTCAGCCTCAGCAGCCAGCATCTGCCTGAGTCAAAAAACCTTCTAGCTTCCGTGGGCCAGGAGCAAGAGGCAGAGGTGAAGCTCAAGGTTAAGGGACTTTCACCCAGCCCCTAAAGCCTGGCATTTGAACTTGGACTTCTAACCTCCAAAACTAAGAGAATAAACTCCTGTTTGTTCAAGCCACCCATTTGTGGTCTCTTTCTGTTAGAGCAGCACAAAGTAACCAAAACACTCCTCTCAACTACACTTAGGGGAGCTCTGGTAGCATAGTGGCTAAGACACTTGCCTGCTAACCAGACGGCTGGCGGTTCAAACCCACCAGCCACTCCTCGGAAGGAAGGTTGGGCAATCCTACTTCCGTAGTGATACTGCCTCGGAAACCCAAGGAGGGGTCGCTATGAGTCGGGGCCGACTCGACGGCACATAACAACAACAACAACAACAACTACACTTAGATCTTCTCTAAAGGCATTAGATAGATAGATAGATAGGTAGATATCATGAATATCTCCCATTATTGCCACTTGGCTATGAACTTCCAAAGGATAGAGACTTCAGCTTATTTATTGGTATTCCTTCTGGATATTTTCTCCAACCCTTCAAGAAAAGAAATTAGTACTTCTAAGCTGTTATTTTATCAGTTCAACAAAAGAAAGCATGGATAGGAGTGAAAATTATAATACTTCAACTGAGATTTCACATACTAACTACCAACCACTAGCACTATTTGGAGAAATAATAGTTATGAACCAAAGATCTAGATCATGTAGTAAACAATGTCAGATTATAAAACAATTTAATTCAGTGCTGTTGAGTTGGTTTCAACTTACAGCAACACTATGTACAACAGAACTTAACACTGATTGCTCCTCAGCCTCAAAATTGATGCTATGCTTGAGCCCATTGCACCCACTTTGTCAATCCATTTTATTAAGAGTCTTCTACTTTTTCACTGACCCTCTACTTTACCAAACACATCCTTCTCCAGGGACTTATCTCCTGATAACATGACCAAAGTAGGTTAGACAAAGTCTGGCCATTCTCTCTTCTAAGAAGCATTCCAAATGTACTTCTTTCAAGACATATTTGCTCATTTTCCTGGCAGTTCATGGTATAGTCAATGTTCTTCCCCAACACAGTAATTCAAAGGCATCAATTCTTCAGTCTTCCTTAATCATTGTCCAGCTTTCACATGCATATGAAGCTACTGAAAAGATAATTGCTTAGGTCAGGTGCAACTTAGTCTTCAATGTGACATCTTTGCTCTTTAACACTTGAAAGTGGTCTTTTGCAGCATGTTTGCCCAATGTAATAGTCATTTGATTTCTTGACTGATGTTTCCGTGGGTCTTTATTGTGGATCCAAGTAAAATGAAATCCTTGACAACTTTAATCTTGTCTGCATTTATCACAAGTGGTGACCTTCATATCTTACTGGTTTAAAAAGAAATAAAAGTAATTATTAGCCATAGCTCTGGGTTAGCTTTAGGTCAAAGTGTCAGATTTAGAATGATTAAAATCCTATCACCACTCTTCAAAATGATATCCCTAGGAGAAAATAAGAGTCAGTGGTAATAAAAAGCCACAGTTCTGGGGCTCTAATAGAGCAACGGCTGAATCACTGAAAAGACTGCAAATCTCTTTTCGTTGATGATGGTTTCAGTTTTAGGTACTAAAATCAAGTGCCATTAATCTAGTATATCTGAGTTGGTTCTATTCAGTTTCTCATGATGATTAATAATTGAGGCCATATCTCACAGTTACAAATATGCATCAAACCTGAAATGTTCACAGTAAATTTACCCATCTTTCTCAAATGGATATTTTATGGTCAGAACACCGGTTCTTGTTCCTGTTATATTGGCATTGAGCTATAAAGGTTTAAACAAGTGCAGTAAAAGCACCAAAAGAAGTATTTTTACAAGGCTTCACCATCCCATCATTAGCAAAGCCCTTGTTTAGTAAGCAGTATGTCTTTTTGCTCTCAGCATCTCCTGTGGAACTCTTTAGTGACACAGACTTCTCCAAGTATAAGAGAACCAAGTATCCCAGATGCAAACCATACAAAACCAAGGTCATACCAAACTCAGTTAGAAACTTAACTGCCTTTTCTAAGTTTCTTGTTTCTATCCATCCAGTGGACTTGAGAACTCTGCCAACCCTAAAACAGGCTGGAATCTGGGTGAGGGCTAAAGATACATCAGAATCCATTGTTTCCCTGAAAAGGAGACAGGAAATCTGTATTCTAGATCATAATCTGCTCTCAGCTGCCTGGTTAAAAAAGAAAAAACAAACAAACCATTGTCACTGAGTCAATTTTGACTCATGATAACTCATGTGTTACAGAGTCGAACTGCTCCATAGGATTTTCTGACTATAATCTTTACAAAAGCAGATCACCAGGTCTTTCTTCTAAAAAGCCACTGGGCAGTTTTGAACCATCAGCCTTTAGGTTAGTAGTTGAGCACAAATTATTCATACCGTCCAGGGACCTGATTACCCATTGCAAACGGTCCCAGTTTAATTTGATCGAACATGTATTTATCAAACACTTGCTCATGTTAAAAACTCTACTAAATTCTTAGTATGAAAATGCAAATATGACATGATTAATTTTATGTAATTATAAAACTAGGATATATGGAAAACAGAAGTAGGCAAGTCATGTTGCAGGCATGTATTTTAAAAATAAAATAAATAAGACTTCATAACAAGGAGAAGAGTAGCTTCATAGATTTCAAGGAAAAAACCCTTGAGAGTGACACACACTCTTCAGTCCACAGTGTCCAGATTGAGGAGCCCGGTCACCCACTTGAGCTCATCAGCATCTTTTATTATCTGGGCAGCTCTCTCCTGTGCCCTGCTCTGAACACAACATAACAACACGGTCCCTGCCCTCGAGGCTAACAATTCAAGCAGGAGAGACACACTCTCTCTGACACACTCCTAAATAAGCTTTAGATGTACAAGAGAGAAGCCACATCAAATCTGAGGAAATAGCATAAGAAACACAGCAAATCTATGATGACTAACTGACCTAACTTATGACCTATAAAAATCATTTTTCTTTCAAAGACATCTAATGTACTGATAGTCCCCACTGTGCCAAAACACTCAGCTTGATAAATCAATTTATTCCAAACTGATATATGGACCAAACATACTATGGTTTTAAATGACTTTGACAATATTTCTAGC
>NW_006921638.1:11600961-11602658 GCF_000298275.1 Orycteropus afer afer | reverse complement strand
AATCCTACTTCCGTAGTGATACTGCCTCGAAAACCCAAGGAGGGGTCACTATGAGTCGGGGCCGACTGGACGGCACATAACAACAACAACAACAACCCTAATTACATAATTAGATGCAATCACACTGAAAACAAAAGAGAGACTGGATTTTATTTTAAGAAAACTCTGTCTCCAGGTATAAGATGAAGAAAAAAAAAAAAAAGAATCAGTGCATGAACCAAAAGCTAGAGCCCAAAATTCAACCTAAACTATCAACACCAAAAAGACTACAAAAAAAACTTTTGTCTGAGGGTAAAAAGAAGTGGTAATCACAGACCACACAGAAAGAAATTGTAGCATGTGAAACACTCCGAAACTTTAGATATGGAAGGACCCTGAAGGATTATCTAATACAACTCTATCATTCTGTTGATTAAAAAAAGAAGAAGAAGAAGAAAGAAAGAAGAAAGAAAAGCCAGATACCTTGATAATTAGTGCCAAAGGACACTCTGATCCCTTGTCACACAACTGTTTTCTCCACTACATATGTCAAAAGCTCCATTTACATTTTAAAAGCCTCGAAGTACTATACCTTCCTTCTCTTTGCTGTTTGAATCTGTCTATCCTTTACTCTAAGGATAGAAAACATAACAGAAGACAAAGATACTCTGATTGCCAATGTGCTGACTGGTGAGATGCCACATATTTGTCATAAAAATAATAGCTATTTCTCTAAGCTTTATCAGTGGGATTAAGTGTGGAAAGACTGGACACCATGCCAATCTCATCCCCCATGGTTGATGCGATGAAACCCTTATGCACCCATCCAATTCCCTACTCCCTGTCCTAGGACATCAAAATGGTATGATCTGTGGCATATCTCACAAACTGTTATCATTTTCTCATGCACTTGCATTGGATCCCCTAGTGATACCAAGTATCCCAAATAAATCTGAGAAGCCAGTCTGGGTGCTACAAATCAACATCCACTACTTCAGTGCCATCTCCAAAGCCATGCCACCTAACACCCGCAGTGCTATCTCTGTGTTGGTGAGCTCTTCCACAGGGCAGATGTCCCTCAGATCCTTGTTCTTGGCAAAACCAGTCTTTATTCCTTTGCCATTTTTGCCAACCACCTCACCCAGCTTCAACTTCAGTCTTGTGTTTCTCTTCACTTTTTACCAAATACCTATTCATGCTTCGTATTACATAGGACATGCACAAAGCAAATTAAATAAAAATATTCTCTAAACTCTTAAACAGTTACTTCTACACTTTGTGGAATTCCATCAAACTCCCAACCTTCATTTCCTTCCATGGAAAGATGTCATTATATTATTGTAGGTATTTTATGTAATAGTTGAGAGCTTTTAATCTTATAATTTCATGGCACTCAGTGAGATGATCAGAATCACATCAATGTGTTGCAGGAGAGAACATTGAAGACTTTAGTAAAAGAGAGATAATGATACAGATTAATCCCAGTGTTTATTAGATACATAATTGAATTGTATAAGGAAAAAATTTGAACTAAAGAAAGAATTCCAGTCCTGACTTCTAGTTTCCTAGTCATCAATATAGAACTTATAGTGGTGATTCATTTAACAGCCTCAGGTTGGTTTACAAGAAAAGCATTAATCCAAATATGGAATTGTACTGCAGTGACTGTATCATCTTCCTTCTGAGGAGTGGCTGGTGGGTTTGAACTGCTAGCCTTC
>NW_006921638.1:11598874-11600006 GCF_000298275.1 Orycteropus afer afer | reverse complement strand
AAACATGAATGCTGTGATAGGGAGTGATTTAGAGGGAAAGTCCCATATGCCAGAGGTTTCCCTTCACAATACAACTTTTTATAATGATCTTACCTCCATTTCAGGACTGCTACAAAAATATTAAGAGTATATTTTATTGTGCAGCAAGCTATTCACACTAGTAAAAATGTATTACAGATGAGACCATACACATATATGGATATTCATTTCTGTATTCTGTCTATGATAATAGTAGAGAGTGTATTACCTAAAATTGTTTGGGACTTTGGAGGCAGAGAGAGTGGCCAAAAGAAAAATCATCTATGAAGTACTGATCAAGACAGGAGCCCAGAAAACAAAGAAAGTGGGACACCACAGGACTGAGGAGGAAGCTAGCCACTCTGTCTAGAGATTATAACAGCTGGGATTCATATTCTAAACTTATGGCTATTGATTTCCATGTCATAAATCTACCTTTTTTTCCATGGATAAAAGCTGTAAGCAAATCATGCCAACATGCACTAAGGGTACAGTCCACTTTCTTCCCTGGAGTTTGATGAGAAGCACCCCTATCATCAACCCACCTGAGCTGTTCTACACCCCAGCCAGAAAATCAGTGGAGAGCCGGTTAACTCTGAAAAGCCTTTCTCATTCTCCTTTCGTTTTGGTCTCTAGATCTTAAGTGGAGGAATGGAAGAGTAAAACAGCTGGTTCAACTCTACTAGCCTGGTTGGTAAAGGAGTGGGTATGGTCAGGGAACTACTACAATGAGAAAGTTAATAGGCTTTAAAAGTCAAATGTAATGCAAATTCTTAAACATGTTTTTTGTTTTTTTTTTTTTTTTAATTTCAGATAAAGAGTTGCTGCTCTCCAGTTAGTAAGTAAATTACTTTGGCATTGCTTCTATGTGTGAAGACCCTTTCTCATTCTCAGAAACTACAGAAAGCCTTAAGAAACACTTGCTATTGGCGATAACGATGACATGTCTGTAGGAATACTTTATGGTGCACCTTCCACATATTTGGTGTTGGGTACTTTAAGTGCATCAACTCTAATCTTCACAGCCACTCTGAAATATCTAGATAGTATGTTTCCCTCTTTATAAAGAACCTGCATATCTGAGAGGCTAAATTTCTTCTTTTTTTTTTTTTTT
>NW_006921638.1:11569004-11596474 GCF_000298275.1 Orycteropus afer afer | reverse complement strand
TATCTGTGCTAATTGATTCCCCTTTTCTTTGTTGAAGAGGGTCTGTGCAGTCTTTCTGCCTATTCTGCCACCTCACAGGAACTCCAATCAGGCTAAATTTCTTGACCAAGTTCTCATAGATTAAAAGTAGCAAAGCCAAGTTTCAAATCAAGATACACACCGAAGTTGCAATGTGCTTGGGGGAAAAAAAACTTGATAAATTACCAAAACAAATGTCTCTGCAAATAATGTGCCCTGTTTCTAAATTCCCCTTCAAGACATTTGCCGAGTTAAATAATGCATACACAAAGAACCAAACACAAAGAACCATATTCTAATTAATCAGTGATGAAAATTATTTATTCCATCAATTCTGAATATTTCTCATAGTTAATTTGAATATGGCACCAATTTGCTGACACACATAGACCTCAGAATGGTGTTTAGACAGCCCACCTCTTCCTCTCCCTGACCCTGTGTCAGTACTATCATAATCATATTTTTAATAAAGAATTGATTATAAACTCCAAAATGAAAAATGGTTTTTGTTATTTATTTTAATAGTCTCATTACATACACATTCACAGACTGATCTTCAAATTTATAGACTCTCACTCACTGCCATGGAGTCTATTCCAACTCTTAGTGACCCCTTTTGGGTTTCTGAGGTGGTAAATCTTTAAGAAAGTAGATTGCCCAGTCTACCTCCCACAATTTGTAGATTGTTGTTGTTGTTATGTGCTGTCACGTCAGACCCAACTCCTAATGACCCCTCCTTGGGTTTCCAAGGCAGTAGTAGCACTATAGAAGTAGACTGCCCAACCTTCCTTCTGAGGAGTGGCTGGTGGGTTTGAACCATCAGCCTTCTGGTTAGCAGTCAAGTGCCTTAGGCACTACGCAACAATTCCTTGCACAGTGAATCAGTTATTCAGATTCCAAGTAATGAGTGAATCAGGTTTTCTTTACTCTCCTGTGATTATAAGATGTTAATTTCCCAGTAAGTGCTCAACATATACTTTCACTCTACTTCCAGAAAGTAGTAATCCATGACACATTTTTTTATGAAAGCATGAAACATATAGACAAACTATGAATGCTACTAAAATTCCCTACTGGTAAATTTTTGTGTAGGGGACATAAAAAGCAAAATTTATTTCTTTCCAGCACTTTCTATTGAACATAGTACATTATCAATGGAAAGCACATTAGAAAGTATTTTATCCAAGCTCTTTATTTTATACATTTTCTAAAAAACAGGCTGAACATTTCCAAGAATATAAGGGTAAAGCTGCAGCATTTTGAATAAAAGATAACGATAAGACTCGCTTTTAAGAAAACGAAAATTTTATAAGCTCTAATTGTCATGTTACTACATCTTGCTGCATATCGCCCACTTTAAAACCAAAGTTGCATCATTACTTTCTCTTTAAATAATGGAACTCTCTTGAAACTCAAAAATCATCATCCAAATTCTTTTTATAGAAATGTGAGTATATCATATATACCATTTCTGTCCTAAGAATTTTAAAGTCTGTGATGGGAAAAAAAAAAAAGGTAGATTTTAGAAATATACAGAAGGTAAAATTTACAAGATCTGGTAACTGATTAAATGGGAGACATGAGAAACTGAGTTTTGTGCCTTTGAGATGGTTAACTTGTAGGGGAGAGAAAACGGAATGAAGAGAAACTAGTATTCTGAAAGTTGATGGAATATGTTTCCCAGAGTATTTTCTACGTGAAACTGACAGGATGTGTTGACATGGTAAGAAAAATCTTTTAAATCATCATCACAGGCAGGATTTCATGCTATGTGTGTTGAGTACTTACATGAAAAGAACACATAATAAGATTGATCACTTAAAAGAAGTGGAGCAAGGTGATCTTTGAGGTGAGCAACACCTCATTTTAATATAAGAATCTATTATGAACCAGGTTATGGTGATTATGACAATTATTATTTAGTCAACTTATAATATTGAATTAATGGACCTAGGCATGTAAAACATACAAAGTATCTTCTTTATAAATTATTTATGGAAGATTTCCAGTCATAACCTTAATAAATATAAAATGCAAAACAGAACGTTAGCATATGTGAACTTGTTTAACCTATTAGTGTTCTCAAATAAAATTTTAAAAATGTGATTAACTAAGAACAAACCTCCCCTCCAACCAAAAAAAAAAAAAAGTTGAGGCTACTAGAAAAGCAACAGTGACATCTGCTGTCCATTTTTATAGTTGCTTTGAAGTTATTCTTTATGTATATATATTTTTCTTCACTTTTATATTTATCACTTGGACAATCTACTTCCGTAGTGATCCCACCTTGGAAACCCAAGGAGGTGTTGCTATGAGTCAGATCCGACTCCGCGTCAGTGAGTTTGGTTTTGGTTTGGTCGTATCTATAACGTAAGAAACGCTTTGGTGACTAAGAGTGACATTCTGTCTACTCCACTTATTTGTTCCTAGAGAATAATCTGAAGCCAGCTGTTTTTTAACATATGATCTGTGTCTACATCTATATGTCTTTAAATACTCTGATCAAAGATCTCACCAAAATTTATAATGGACAATGATATCGGCAACTGCTGAGAAGCTAATAATCTTATTGCTGCTCTTCTTTAAGTTCTACAAGTAACGTTTCAAAAAACAAAATAAAATTACTTGACCTTTAACTTCTATGATAATATATGAAGCACAACATAATTGTAAGCACAATTCATAATTGTAATTGATGTTACCTCAACATAACATCATTTAGATTCCTTCATGGCATGAGAAAGGGAGCTCTGGTGGCGTGGTTCCTAAGGCATCTGACTGCTAACCAGAAGGCTGGCAGTTCAAACCCACCAGCCACTCCTCGAAAAGAAGACTGGGCAATCTACTTCCATAGAGATACTGCCTTGGAAACCCAAGGAAGGGTCACTATGAGTCAGAACCAACTTAACAGCAGTGAGTTTGGTTTTTTCTTTAGATGGAATGAGAAACACAGAAATGTGCAATCTGAGAACTGAAAATCCTTGGGTTCCTTTCACCATCACCAGAATCAAAGTTACAAAAAGAGGGGTAGGCGGCAGTGTACACATCCTTGCTAGAAACTATCCCAACGTATCACTTCATGATGCCTAAAATACCACAATTATAGAGTAATTTTCTTGGTTAATACATTTGTCATGAAGGTCTTACCTATTTCAATACATTAATTTTCATGTTTGAAGAATAAAACATCAGTCCATTAATGATTAGTAGCTCACTCTAAGGAGGAAATTAATCAGATGCATTTTCAATTTAATAGCCAACAGATGACCTTTTTGGTGAGGGGAGAAAGAATGGGTTTGTTGTTGAGCCACTAGGCCAAGAAGGTAGGGGAAGAATGGAGCAGTCAAGGGCTAAGTCCCTGGGTAGCACAAATGGTTTGCTCTTGAGTATTAACCTGAACTTTGGCAGTTCAAACCCACACAGCAGCAGTGGGAAAGAAAGCCCCGGCTATCTGCTTCTACAAAGGTGACAACCAAGAAAACTCTTTGGAGCGGTTCTACTCTGTAACACATGGAGTCTCCACGAACCTGATTGACTCCACAATAGGCTTAAATACTTGATCAAAGGTCAAAAGGAAAGCAAGGTCAAGAAAGCAATGCAAAAAAAAGAAAAGTAGGAAAACACCACAGAAAAAAAATTGAACTGCTTTACAGTTTTGCTCAGTTCCCAAAGTGACCATAAAATAATCTTTACATGGATATTGAGTAAATAGTCCCAAAGAACTGTGAAACAACGAAAACTAAAGAACCAAGAAGATGCTGTATCTCTTAAACCAATGATTCAAGACCAGAGACTCACAGAAAAGAGTAAGTAGCCCAAGTACATTTGTCTCGTTTTTCTTATTTAAAAGGAGGAGTGCTACTCGGACTCTAAGGCATGACAGATGACCTCATTCCTATACCACAAAACCGAATCTGTGGAAGCTGATCTCAAAGCTCCACATAAGAGAACATAATGCATACATAAAGGTTGTAGGTTTGATAAAAGAAAATCTATTTTTAAAACGACAGTATAAAAACTCTACTGACAAGAAGCAGTTTTCATTCTCGGGAAAAGTGAAATTCAAGAGCTCCTAAGGGTGAGAGAGATCATTTGCTGTCTTTATTCTCATCTGAGCAGACACATTCTAAATTGATTATCAGTGAAGAATAGGATAAACATGCAGGACCAAACGTGCCTATGGTCTTCATCCTGACATTTGAGGAAAATTTATAAAGAATACTTATATAAAAATAAACCTTCTCAGTTATCCAATAAAGGCAGTATAGTTCAGAAATCTAAGGTCACAATGACGGTACCAAGCCAGTACATTGATACTTTTCAATGAAGCCATTATTTGACCGTTTGACCTCTAAAAACAGCATAATCAAGCAGATGATCAAAATTGGTACTGAGTAGTACACTGGACATGCAAAGATGAGTAAGCCATGGTCTGTACTATCACAGAGTTTTCAACCTAATAGACAAAACAGAATATAAATATATAAGCCAAAAGATAGACTAAGGTCTTAAAAGCTTGTGAGTGACCATTTAAGGTGCAACTATTGGTCTCTCCCCATCTAAAACAAAGAAGAGTGAAGAAAATCAAACACGCATGGAAACAATTTGTCCAAAGTATTAATGGACCATGTGACCCCCAGCCTCCACAACCCTGAGACTAGAAGAACTAGATGGTGCCCAGCTACCACTATGACCGCTCTGAAAGGCATCACAATAGGGGTGCTGGACAAAGTGGGAGAAAAATGTGAAACAAAACTCAAAATAATAAAAAATAAAGACCAGGCTTACTGGTCTGATTGAGATTGGTGCAACCCCTGAGACTATGACCCTTAGACACCCTTCAAGCCTGGAACCAAACTCACCCCCGTGGCTCAACTTTCAGCCAAATAATAATAGGATGAACAATAACACCAGAAAGGTATGCATTCATTAGGACAACTAACTATAACTCAGAAGGCAAAAAGGGATAGGAAAGGATGAATGGAAATGGTAGACAGAAGGAGGGAGTAGGAAGAATGCTATTAGATTGTGGGGATTGCAATCAATGTCACAAATCAAAATGTGTATGAATTGTTGAATAGAAAACCCATTTGCTCTGTAAACTTTCACCCAAATCACAATAAAAAGTTTAAATGTGTGTGTGTATATATATATATAGAGAGAGAGAGAGAGAGAGAGAGCTCCTAAAAGAAATTATTCTTTCTTGTGATTTTTATGATCTTGTGTCACTGGTTTAAGAGTTAAGACATCTTCTATGTTGTTTAGGTTTCATTGCCTCATCGCTCTTTGCCACTATTTACTCAGTATCCACATAAATATTGTTTATGGTCTTTTGGGGTACAGGGTAGACACCAAAAACAGAGTAGTGAATTATCTGTAGGGAAATCAGGAAAAGTTCTATTCAAAACGGAAATGGGATGAGTCTTTGAAAATAACAAGGCACTCAAAATGTGGATATGAGGGATACTGTCATTTTATGCAGAGAGAGAGAGGAAAGGAAAGGACATAGCTATAAAAACTCAGCATGTTAGGGACCACAATTCAGTATGGCTGAGCATGGGACACGAGGAAGGGAGGGGTAAGAGATGGGCCTAGGAAAGAGGCAGCAGGTAGATCCTAGAAGGGCCAGTGTGACATGGTTCATTTATGTTCATCAACATATATATATATATTTGTTGTTGTTGTTTGCCATCGAGTCAGACCCGACTCATAGCGACCCCTCCTTGGGTTTCCGAGGTGATATCACTACGGAAGTAGATTGCCCAACCTTCCTTCCGAATATATATATATATAGATATATAGTTTGATTTGTTTTGTTTTTTGTTTTTTAGATATGAACATAAAGAAACTTTCTCAGTCATGATTATTCATAAGAATTATAGATTTCCTCACTGATTTGGGAAAAGAGGACAGTAATAAATAATAAAATATGAATCTTGATAAATCATTATAAAATGATTATATTATTATAAAATAAATAAGAACATGAAAATAAAGACAATGTCCTAATAAATGGTAAAGGATTTATCATTTTAAATGCCTTGTTTGCACATTTAGTGCCTCAGAAGTGTTTATCTGTGAGTTGCAGCCTTAAGAACAATGGGGAAAATAAACTATTCAAAGACACCAGTTGTCTTCATTATACATTCTTCCTGGGAACACAGCTGGAAATTTTCCATTCACTCAGCACTTGTTCATGGGTGAGACAAGTTTAGTCCTTCCCAAGAGCATGCACACCAAGACTTAATGGGTCTGGACAGACATCTGGTTAGGGCTATGAGAGCCACTTGGACTGCAGAACGCATTTTGGTTCCAGCAGGAACACCTTATGGGTTCTTTTTTCCCCGACTGCATCTGTGATGGGCAGGTATCTACTAAAATGAGAATTTAACTGATCTTTGCAAGAAAGGTACGCACTTGTAATGACAAGAAAAAATAAAGAAGGCAAGATACTGGTCCAAAACTGTGATGGCTATGATATGAGTTAGTTCTTAATACCGTGTATCTTGCAAATTCTGTAATACTACTTGGAATGTCAAAACTTGGAAGGAAGAGCACAGAAAATATTAAAGAAATACCAGTGAGGAGATCTGGGCTCATAGTTAGGTCCTACCACTCTTAAGTATCTGTGTATATACTTACATGATTTTTATATTTACACTGCATCTAAAAGGATAAAGCAGAAGGAAAACATTAGGAAAAATTTATTTGTATATCTATCCTACACTGTACTCTTACCTAGACATAAAAACATTTCATTAAGACACAAAAAGTCCCTCCTATATAAGAGCTCTGATGACATCGTACCTAAGGCATTTGACTGCTAACCAGAAGGTTGGTGGTTCAAACTCACCAGCTACTCCGTGGAAGGAAGACTGGGCAATCTAGTTCTATAAAGATTTACCACCTTGGAAACCCAAAGGGGGTCACTATGAGTTGGAATTGACTCAATGGCAGTGAGTTTGGTTTTTTTTTTTTTGGTTTTATACAAGAGCATGCAAGACTCTATCCAGAATATGTCTCAACTTCCTTTGTTTGCTATGCCTGTTTCATTCTTTCATAAACAAAGCTATCTGTAACAAGCTGTCAGGTGATGCCCATGATGCTAGTCCATGGACCACACTTGGAGTGTCCAGACTTGCAAGCATAATGAACATAATACACCTCTCCTAGAAAATTTTTCCTACTTCTTATACAGGAGAAGGCCCCACAGGGGACTCATTAGCTTCTAGCCCCTCATTCCCCTCTAGGTCACTCCATGTTTCATTGACTTTCTTTGTTAAATATTCATTCACCTTCTTAACGTCCTCATAAAATTCTATGCAATTCTGAATAGAAAAATTAACTCTACATTTAATGATAAGAGGCAGTATTACTTAATGACATAAATGAGGAATCTAGGGTTAGACAGATCTGGATCTATTCCTGTTTATCTAGCTAAGCGACCTTGGCAAAGTATTTTAACCAGTCTAAATCTTAATTTCCTAATCTGTAAAATATAGATACCAATAGTTAACACTTGTACATTTTAGTCTGAGGATTCATTTATCCACTTCCTAGTGACTACTCAGCAAATGATAGTTAATATCATAATGGTATAGCATCTATAATACAACCCAACATGTACTCACATCTCTAATGATGATAACATATGAGATATGGAACTCACAAGTTGACTTAGTCAAGTAGATTATTTTGCTCTCTCAATCACCAGCTATGTACATCCTATAAGCATGTTAACAAGTTTTTGTTATAAATACTGATAAAGACCAATACTTTTAATCTTTATATTTTAGTGTAGGGAGTATTGGTTATTCTTTTGGGCCACCTACTATCTGAAATTCTTTATTATTCATGACTTTTACTTACAATCAATAGTATAGAATTGAACAAGTTTTAGCATTTTGAAAGAAAAATCTGATCAAGGAGTCAATTACAGTTAAAAAGTATTTTTTGAGCAAGAAAACTGTTTGCAAATAGGGAGCATCCAAACTGAGGGATTTGAGCTTACACAGTTACAATACCTTTACAAAGTTTAGTAAATGTCTTGTCTTTCACTTTGATTGGTTGATCATTTAATCTTTCTTTGTTTTGGGAAAGTCAGTCACAAACTGACTATTTGTGATCAATTACTAACCAAAGAAGGAACTCTGGTGGAACAATCAAGTGCTCAAGAAAAGACCTTGTGATCTACTCTAAAAATTAGAGCCTAGGAAACCCTATGTGGCAGGTCCACTCTGTCATATACTGTCAATATGAGTCAGAATCAACCCGACAGCACACAACAACAACACTAACCTAAAGATCGGTGGTATGAACCCACCTAGGGTGATCTGCTCCTGTAAAGATTACAGGCAAGAAAACCCATGGAGCATTTCTACTCAGTACAGTAGCACATGGACTTGTCATGAGTCAGAATTGACTTGATAGCAAATCCTATGGAACATTTCTATACTGTAACACATGGGGTCACCATGAGTTGCAATTGACTTGATGAGAATAGGTTTGGTTTGGTTTGGTTTGGTCACTGAATGTCATCCTGGTTTATCTTGATTGGATGAGTCATGCTAAATCATGCTGGTAAGTTAAATGTGTCTAAGTTTCAGTTCTACATAAAATTGTTGTTTCTTGCAAATGGCTTTACAACTAATTTTTATTTGACTCTTGGCCCAGGAAAGGCATTTTAACTCTTGACTCTAAAAAAATTTTGTTTAACAAATGGAAAAGAATTTTTAGAAGAATTTTAGCTCATAGAATCCCTGAGAGAGTCAAAGAAGACTCAGAATCTCACAGACAGAATTAAAACATCCAAGAACACCACAAGGGGGGGGGGAGTATAATCACACCACAGGTTTGTTCTAAGAAACTCCATTGACAGCTGCACTCACCACTTTGTAAACCTAGTTCTGAATTACGTAAGTCTCCCATAGTCATTCTGAAAGAAACTGTCACCTTCACAACCACGCTGGCAGAAGATCCAGGCTCCCTGAATTCAGCATCACCTCACAAGACTTGGTTGGCTCTATTGTACACAGGTGCTCTATAGTGGCAATGGAGCCTGGGAATGTAATTTGTTGGTTTCCAGACAGACTATCTAGAAGAGCACTGGAATGGGTGTTGAGTGAGCCAATCTTTAGTACCTGCCACATTCTGCTTCCTATGTTTTGGGAATTCCCCACCTTATACATATGGGTATATGCCAGAGCCTGCTACTCATTATAGATAAGAAAATACTGATACCTTCTCAATGACCCTGGCAACTAGGGCATGGGCCCAAGTCCTAGGTTCCCCCAATCAGATGCATCCACTCTAGATTTTGAATTGTGAAACACTGATGCAGAGAAGATGAGAATGTGAGCAATTTACTCAGGCAATGGCAGAAGTTGGAGTATGATAATATTCCTGTAGTGTCAATGGCAGCAGTGCTAGCAACTCCAATCCAGTGTTCATAACTACTGCCATCAGCAAAGCACAGCACTCAATGTGCAGCAGCAAGGATGTCCTCATAAAACAAAATTGGGAGCATTATTCCCAGCTCTCTACCTCTGATCTGTAGTGATACCGCCTCAGAAACCCAAGGAGGCATCGCTATGAGTTGGATCCGACTCGATGGCAGTGAGTTTTGTTTTGCTTTGGTTTGGTTTGGTTTGGTTTTTGGTTTTGTATCTCTGAAGATATTGTGCTGCTAAATGTTCTTACAATGAACTCATTCTCTGCTTACATCATAAAGAGCTGCTTTAACTAAAAACAATGAGTAGCATATAACATGGTACTCGTTGCAGGTGCAGATAATTATTCCTCAGAAAAATGGAACAGAATATCTGGCCTGGTTAAGAATTAAAAACAGTGAAGATCTAGCCTGTATAAAGGCATTGGATCTGGAAGCCTACAGCACAAATCATCAAATTATCCACTGAAAAAAGTCCTCATTGTAGGCAAGGTTAAGGAGAACTACATAGTCCACTGCCACAGAAGTGTGTCAAAGGCAGGAGGAGTGCAAGAACTGTGAGAAATGAAGCTTGCTTCTAACAGTGTTACATGCTTAAAAGAAAAAGAATGACAAGCTGAAATCACAAATTTTTGGCTAGAGGCATGAAGTGAAATCCCAAGTTTCTCTGGCTGCTAAAAGAATCCCTTATCACTTACAGCCACAGGGTTGAGATAACTGAAAATCAAACTCAAACTTTGATCTTGCAGGTTTCTAAATTATAATGTCAGTGGAATTCACAACCCATTGAGATCACTTATATGAAAGTAAAAGTGTTGATCAAGATAGAACAAAACTGCTATATGGAATGGGAAAAATGGATGAATTTGAGTGCAAAAAAAAAAAAAACCCACAACCCACGAGACTCATGAGATTCCCTTGCTAGTCAAAGCAGTCCTGCTCCCCTGATCTGATGTGACACATTACATTCTCTATGGTAATGGAGGTGGCTGTCTCGAAATTGAGTTCCCTAAGTAGCAGGAAAAACTGAGCTTATGGCAACTTCCTAAGTCCGTTGCTGGGGGTGTTGACAGTGCAGGCTGAAGCATCTAGCTCTTAGCAGTAGTGACAGAAATGTTCCCACTGAACCAGTTTTGCAACATACTCTGGGCTATATTGTTCCTACATGTGTAGCCCCAAGCCTCGTTCTCTAACCCAATGTCCTTTGAATAGTTAGTTTTCCTTCTCAATCAGATAAATTTGTTATCTATTGCTTATACGTTGAGGTTTCAATAATGGCTTCATATTTCAACCTTCTCCCTGGCCCTTCCCCTACTCAAAAAAAATGTGATCAAAATATAGCATTTATTTTATCAAAATAAAATATTTCAAATGTTTTATTGCTTCAGAACAATAAGTTCACAACCGGTCTAAATTTTCCTTACAATAAGAACTCATGCTAACAATGGCAGACTCCCTGCCTATAAAATTTAATGAGAGATTCATGGTCATTTACCACTTACAGAGAAAATTTATTCTCTTACACTTTTATCCATCCTTGTCTCTTTTATATGCATTATTATTATTCACAGTTTTCCAGTGAATTATCAAAGAAAAGGCAAACATAAACTGCTCCCTATGTAGCAGCAGTCATCTAATTTATCAAATCATAACCTACAAATTCCAACATGAGCAATTGCCTGGTCAATCTAACACCATGACAAACTAAATGCCTGATAAACAGCCACAATGCCTTAGAAAATTTATGGCAGAGATTTTCAAAACCTCCAGTAAAGGGCACTTGTGATGTGATGATGAAAACCATAGATCAAGTTTAGCCCATACATTGTTGATAAGCCTATTCAAGTCCTTGAAAATCTGACTATCAGTACATATATCTGATTTTTTTTTTTTTTCTTTTTTTTGTAAGCTGTTAAGAAAAAGAAGTTCTGCATGAGACCTGTAATAATTTACTTTTCTTATGGTTACTCCACTGAGCCCACTTTATGCACCTTTCATGATTTGCTTCATCCCATACCTCCCAGGCCTTGACTGCTTGTTCAAGGAAAACCCAGCCAACTCCTGTTTCCTCATCTCCTGTAACCACTGCCTGCCTCACTCAGGCAAGCTTCAGCTGGCTTCATCAGGGACACCACAGCGGTAGCCACAGTGGCTTTTCCCACTCCTTGTAGGTTCAGATGAAGAGTGAGCCACAGGCAAGGCTGGATTACCCAATAAGCAAGGGAAGCAAGGGCTTACCTGTGCTTACTTACTAATCTGCAGTGAACAATTTCACAATTTCACCACATCAAAGATTCTGCTTCTATGTTTGGCTGGCATCTATCTCACCCCCAAACCCACAGCACCTTCTTACAGAATCAAAGCCTCTTTTCAAATTTACAGTCTGGAGTACCCAGTAAGCGTGGACTTCCTTGTGCTTACTTACTAATCTGTAGTATACAGTTTCACACATTTTTCAGCACATTGCCTATGTAGACTGTCTTCCTTGAAGGAAAATACTACATTTATTATATATACTACAGTGTTCCATGATTTTTTATACTGGTAAAGGCTGAAAAGGATAGTGGTTCAAATCCACCAGCTGCTCCATGGAAGAAAGATAGGACTGTCTGCTTCCATAGAGATTTACAGCCTTGGAAACCAAATGACGGGTCACTACGAGTCAGAGTTGACACGATGGCACTGAGTTTGGTTTGGGAGGTTCCTAACCACTCAAACAAATTACATTGTTGTCCAGTAACCTAAACCCAAAATGTCAGGAATCCTTGAGTCCTATAGATTCTACCTCCTAAACATCAGTACAATCTATCCTTTCTCTCCATTATCACTCACACATTTTTATTCCAGGTATTTATCACTTCTCACAAAAACTAATGCAAGAGCATCCTGACCAGTCTCACACCTCCAGTCTTCACTTGTCTGTCCTCCATCCTACCTACTCCCTGGGGTCAAAGTAATCTTCACCTGGTTGACTACTGCTGACCCTTTGTCAACTACCTCAGGAATCATTCCCTGCCTTCCAGTTGGGGTGTAAGTTTTCCCTCTGTGCTCTGTACACACTTCTCTTACACCACTTGTTACATCATTGTAATATTGGTGGATTGTCTCTCTCCCTACCTAGATAGTAAGTTCCATGAGGAATGTTTTGTTGTTAGGTGCCGTTGGGTCATCTCTGACTCATAGCAACCCCATGTACAACAGAATGAAACACTTTCTGGTCCTATGCCAGCCTCACAACCCCTGCTATACCTGAGCCCATCGTTGTAGCCACTGCTTTAATCTATCTTGTTTAGGGCCTTCCCCTTTTTGCTGACTCTCCATTTTCCCAAGCACAATATCCTTCTCCAGAGAATGGTCCCTTCTGACAACATGACCAAAGTAGTTGAGACGAAGTCTAGCTAGCCATTCTTGCTTCCAAGGAGCATTATGGCTGCACTTCCTCCAGGACACATTTATTAGTTCTTTTAGGAGTCCATGGTACTTTCAGTATTCTTCACCAACACCACAACTCAAAAGCATCAACTCTTCTTTGGTCTTCCTTACTCATTGTCCAGCTCTCACGTGCATATGAGGCTATTGAAAATATATGGCTTGGGTTAGGCACACCTTAGTCTTCAAGGAGAATCTTTGCCTTTCAGCATTTTAAAAAGGTCCTTTGCAGCAGATCTGCCCAGTGCAATCAACATATCATCTGATTTCTTGACTGCTGCTTCCATTGGTGTTGATTGTGGATCCAAGTAACATGAAATCTTTGACAACTTCAATCCTTTCTCCATTTATCGTGATAATACTTATTGGTCCACTTGTGAGGATTTTCATTTTCTTTACGTTGAGATGTAATCCATACTGCAGATTGTAGTCTTTAATCATCATCAGTAAGTGCTTCAAGTTATCCTCACTTTCAGCAAGCAAAGTTATGTCATCTGCATATCTCAGGTTGTTAATGAGTCTTCCTCCAATCCTGATACTATGTTCTTCTTCATATAATCCAGCTTCTCAGATTATTTGTTCAGCATACAGATTGAATAAATAGGGTGAAAGTATATAACCCTGACACACACCCTTCCTGATTTTAATTCATACAGTATCCCCTTGTTCTGTTCAAATGACAGTCTCATGGTCTGTGTACAGGTTCCTCATGAGTACAATCAAGTGTCCTGAAATTCCCATTCTTCCCAATGTTATCCACAATTTGTTATGATCCACACAATTGAATGCTTTTGCATAGTCAATAAAACATAAGTAAACATCTTTCTGGTATTCTTTGCTTCTGGCCAAAATCCATCTAACATCAGCAATGATATCCTTTATTCCATGCCCTCTTCTGAATCCAGCTTGTATTTATGGAAGTTTTCTGTCAATATACTGCTGCAACAATTTTTTAGTTATTTTCAGTAAGATTTTACTTGCATGTGATATTAATGATACCGTTTGATAATTTCCACATTCTGTGGGATTACCTTTCTTTGGAATGGCTACAAATATGGATCTTTTCCAGTCAGTTGGCCAGGTAGCTATTTTCCAAATTTCTTGGCATAACCTAGTGAGTGCCTTCAGCACAGCATCCATTTGTTGAAACATCTCAATGGGTATTCCATCAATTTCTTGGCCCTTGTTTTTCACCAATTCCTTCAGTGCAGTTTCAACTTCTTCCTTCAATATCATTGGTTCTTGATCATATGCCTCCTCCTCAAATGGATGAACAGTGACCAATTCTTTTTGGTGCAGTGACTCTGTGTATTCCTTCCATCTTCTTTTGATGTTTTCTACATCATTCAATATTTTGCCCATAGAATCTTTCAATATTGCAGCTCAAAGCTTGAATTATTTCTTCAGTTCTTTCAGCTTGAGAAATGCCAAGTGTGTTCTTCTCTTTTGGTTTTCTAACTCCAGGTTTTGCACATTTCATTATAATAATTGACTTTGTCTTCTCAAGCTGCTCTTTGAAATCTTCTATTGAGTTCTTTGATCTTGCCATGTCTTCCATTTGCTTTAGCTACTCTCTATTCAAGGGCAAGTTTCAGAGTCTCTTCTGACATCCATTTTGGTCTTTTCTTCCTTTCCTGTCTTTTTAATGACCTTTTGCTTCCTTGATGGATGATGTTCTTGATGTCATCCCACAATTCCTCTGGTTTTCAGTCACTGGGTTCAATGTATCAAATCTATTCTTTAAATGGTCTCTAAATTCAGGAGGGATATAATCAAGGTCATATTTTGGCTCTTGTGGACTTCTTTTAATTGTCTGCAGCTTTAACTTGAATTTGCATTTGAGCAGTTGATAGTTTGTTCCATAGGCAGCTCTTGGCCTTGTTTTGGCTAACGATAT
This sequence comes from Orycteropus afer afer, assembly GCF_000298275.1. NCBI lineage: Eukaryota > Metazoa > Chordata > Mammalia > Tubulidentata > Orycteropodidae > Orycteropus > Orycteropus afer. The sequence continues at coordinate 11,581,682 of NW_006921638.1, read as the reverse complement.
TGAGCTTCTCCATCACCTTTTTCCAGGAGCTCTGGTAGCATAGTGCCTAAGGCACTTGACTGCTTACCAGAAGGCTGGCTGTTCAAACCCACCAGCCATTCCTCAGAAGGAAGATGGGGCAATCTACTTCTGTAGTGATACTGCCTCAGAAACCCACGGAGGGGTCACTATGAGTCGGGTCCAACTCGATATCATATAACAACAACAACAACAACACCTTTTTCCACAGATCTGATTCCTGTGTACTTCATCTGGCAAAGTGCAGGTGTATAGCCACCTTTTGTGTTGTTGAAAAAAAGTATTTGCAATGAATAAGTCCTTGGTCTTGCAAAATTCTATCACGTGATCTCCAGTGTTATTTCTATCACCAAGGCCATATTTTCCAACTACCACTGATTCTTCTTTGTTTCCAACTTTTGTATTCTAATCACCAGTGATAATCAACACATCTTGATTGCATGTTTGGTCAATTTCAGGCTGCAGAAGTTCGAAAACTCTTCAGTTTCCTCATCTTTGGCTTTGGTGGTTGGTATGTAAATCTGAATAATAGTAGTATTACTGGTCTTCCTTGTAGGCATATGGATATTATCCTATCACTGACAGCTTTGTACTTCAGGATAGATCTTGAAACAGTTTTGCGATGATGGATGCCACACCATTTCTCTTCAATTTGTCATTCCCATCATAGTAGATCACATGGTTGTCTGATTCTAAATGGCCAAAACTAGTTCATTTCAGCTCACTAATGCCTAGGATATCAATCTTTATGTGTTCCGTTTCATTTTTGACAACTTCCAATTTTTCTAGATTCACACTTCATACATTCCATACATTCACACATTAATGAATGTTTGCAGCTGTTTCTTCTCATTTTGAGTCATGTCACATCGGCAAATGGAGGTCCTGAATGCTTTATTCTATCCACATCATTAAGGTCAGCTCTACTCTGAGGAGTTGCATTTTGATTGCCTTCCGACCTGAAGGGCTCATCTTCCAGCATTTTCATCAGGAAAAGGACTATTACTTCATCCCTTCACTTCAAGCATGAGTCCCTGGGTGGTGCAAATGGTTAAGTGCTTCACCACTAGCAGAAAGTTTGACTTTCAGCCTACCAAGAAGGGTCTTGGGAAACAGACTTGGCAATGTGCATCCAAAAGGTCACAACCTTGAAAATCCTATGGAGAAGTTCTACTCTGCGCACATGGAGTTGCCATGAGTTGGACAATTCCATGGCAACTGATAACAACAACAACCTCTAGTATGGGACATGGAAAATACTGGGTGCCAAGTAAAATGTCTGAAATAAAATTGGAATGGATGGAAATCTTCCAGAATACAGAAAAGTGATGAAAACAGGTGGTTAAACTAATAGCAGTTAAATTTTTAAGAAAAAAAAAAAATTCACCTTTGGGAAAACCAAGCAAAACAATGAATAATAAATCTATTCCTCACTATATTGTAAGTGAAACAGCAGAATACCAAAAGTAAAGAGGAAATATTAAAAGCTAGCAGAAATAAAAGATACATTTGTTGTTGTTATTGTTTACTTCTGCTGAGTTGATTCCAATTCATAGAGACCCCATGGTTGTTAAAGTGGAACTGCTCTGTAGGGCTTTCAAAGCAGTGAGCTTTCAGAAGAAGATCACCAAGCCTGTCTTCTGAGTCATCTCAGGGTGGAGTCAAATCACCAATGTTTTTGCTAGTCATCAAGCTCTTTTTTTTTATTCTTTAATTGTGATTTGGTTGAAAGTTTACAGAGCAAATTGATTTTCTAGTCAACAGTTCATACACGTTTCGATTCATGACATTTCTTCCCATTTCCTCCCCATGTTTACCATTTCCCTTTGGCCTTCTTTTTTATCCCTTCCTGCCTTTTGAGATTTATCCCTGGGCAAATTCTGTCCTTTTGATCTTGTAGGGTTGATTTTTCTAATGAATGCATACCTCTCTAGTGTTATTGTTCACCTATCATTTGGCCTATCATTTGGCTGAAAGTTGAGCCACAGGGATGAGTTCAGTTCCACATTTGAAGGGTGTCTAAAGGTCATAGTCTCAGGGGTCCCAACTGTCTCTATCAGACCAGTAAACCTGATCCTTTTTATGATTTTGAGTTTTGTTCCACATTTTTTCTACCACTCTATCTAGACTTCTTATTGTGATCCCTTTCAGAGTGGTGAGCAGTGGTACCCAGGAGCCATCTAGTTCTGGTCTCAGAGTCATCAAGGCTGGAGTTCCAGTGATCCATTAGTCCTTTAGATGAATTGTTTCCTTGCATCTTTGATTTTCTTTACTCATCTTTGCTCTGGACTGGGAGAGATTAATGTTGTGTTGCTATGTGCCATTGAGTCAGACCCGACTCATAACAACCCCTCCTTGGGTTTCCAAGGCGGTATCACTATGGAAGTAGATTGCCCAACCTTCCTTTCAAGGAGTGGCTGGTGGATTTGAATCGCCAGCCTTCTGGTTAGCAGTCAAGTGCCTTAGGCACTATGCTACTAGAGCTCCATTACACCTTAAATGGCCACTCACAAGCTTTTAAGAACCCAGTCACTACTCACTAAAGAATGTACAACACTGTCTTTGTGGACTATCCTATGCCAATTGACCTTAGTGTCCTCTGAGAATATGGTCTTGAACCCCAGGCTCATTGACTCAGTCCCTCAAGGTATTTGGTTATGACTAAGAAATTTTCAAAATTTTGTCCCCTATGTGCTCTGGTATATTCATAGATATATTTACAGCACATATAAATATATATGTAGAAATATCTTCTGTGGAATATATTTGTGGGTGTAGCCCCACTTGCCTTCCCACACCTGTTCAGTTTGTACATCTAGCTATGTGTCCACTTATAGATTATTGTTATATACTGTTATTGCAGAATTTTGTATGTAATAGAATTTACCTTTGTTGCCTTTAACTCTTCTGCTCCTCTCAGTGTTTTCCTCTGCGTTGATAATTTTGTGCTGACCTCCCCCTTATTGTATATTGCCTTTTCCTTCACCCAAGTTATATGTCTACCCTCTAGTTAGTGATTTACCCTTCCACCCCTCGTTACCTTCAAAGAATGATCCTTTCTCTGAGTAAACCTGTTCTTTTCATAGTACTGGCCTCATCCAATGTTTGTCCTTTTGTGAGCTCTGGTAGCATAGTGGCTAAAGCACTTGACTGCTAACCAGAAGGCTGGTGGTTCAAACCCACCAGCCACTCCTCGGAAGGAAGGTTGGGCAATCCTACTTCTGTAGTGATACTGCCTCGGAAACCCAAGGAGGGGTCGCTATGAGTCGGGGCCGACTCGACGGCACATAACAACAACAACAACAACAATTTCACCCAGCATAATGTCTTCTAGGTTCATCCATATCATGAGGTGTTTCATACACTCATCATTGTTGTTTAACATTGCATAGTATTCCATTGTCTGTATGTACCTGCAGTGTAGTAAATTACATAATACGGCTTTTCTATGCATAGTCTTTGTAAACTCTGTGGTGGAATTTGCCATGAGCAACTGAGTAGCTCCTGATTGTTAATGTTATCCACCTGAGGTATTTCTATTGAGAGTGGCATGAAGCTTTTGGGATGTTCACTCCCTCTCAGGTGTATAGAATTCTGATGTTGGGCTTGATTAGTTTGGCTGTTCTGCCAGGCTCAAAAAGAGCTTTCTTACAGGCAGAAGGAATCTCTCACTTCCAGCTGAGAGACACAAGAGACATGCATTGCTGAGAGAGAGACACTAGAGACATGTGCTGTTGAGAGAGACACCAAGAGACATGCACTGCTGGGGGAAAGAAAGAAAGAGACTGTCAGCTGAGAGATGGTGGGCTGAGAGAGACTGAGTGTGTTCCTGCACTTGAATTGTAGCCTGTTGCTTCCCTAATAAACCCCATATTCTGTGAGTTCTGTGTGGCCACTGCAGCAAATTATCAAACCCAGCAGAAAGGTGGTGAGTGCTGCGGGAGGAACAGTTGGTGAAAGGGCTAGAGGGAGGTAGCATGTCTGGCCTCGCAGGAATAGGCCTTGGGTACTGATGGTGATTCTGTCTTCCTCTTGGGGGGTCAGAAGAGGTCAGAAGATGCAGCCTTCCTGCCCCTTTTTTTTATCCATTCATCTGTTGATGGACCCTTAGGCTGTTTCTATCTTTTTGTTATTGTGAATAACGCTGCAATGAACATGAGTGTGCATATATCTATTTGTGCCATGGCTCTTATTTCTCTAGGATATATACCTAGTCATGGATTGCTGATTTATGTGATATTTATATTCTGACTTTTAAAGGAAGCACCATACCATTTTCCAAAGTGGTTGAACCATTTTACAGTCCCACCAGCAGTGTATGACAGTCCCAGTCTCTCCCTACCCTCACCACCATTTCTTGTTTTCTGTTTTTGTGAACTTTGCTATTAATGCTGGGGTGAGATGATATCTCATTGTTGTCTTTATTTGCATCTCTCTAATGGCTAATGATATCAAGTGTTTTTTGGCCTCCTGAATATCTTCTTTGGTGAAATGTCTGTTCATGTCTTCTGTCCATTTTTTAATTGGATTTTTGTCTTTTTGCTACTAAGGTGTTGAAGTTTCCTATAAATTTTAGAGATTAATGTCTTGTCCAATACGTTGTTGCTAAAAATTTCCCAGTCTGTAGTTCTATATTTACTTTTTGGGTGAAGTATTTTGATATGCATAAGTGTTTAATTTTTAGGAGGTCCTAGCCTTCTAGTTTCTCTTCTGCTCTTTGTGCATTTTTAATTATTTTCATAGCATATTTATGCCACATATTAGGGTCCCTAAACTTTTTCCTTGGTGGTCTTCACAGTTATAAGTTTTACATTTAATTCTTTGATCCATTTTGAGTTAGTTTTTTTAATATGGTGAGAGATAAGGATCCTGTTTCATTTTCTGCAAATGTATACCCAGTTTTGTGAGCACCATTTATTTGTTAAACAGATTATTTCTTTCCCATTTAATGGATTTCAGCACTTAGTCAAAAATCAGATGTCCATAAGTGTTTACTTCTTAGTTTACTTCTTAGTTCTCAATTCTGTTCTATTGGTCAATGTGTCTGTCACAGTACCAGAACAAGACTGTTTAGTAGTCAAGCTCTTAATGATTTACACCACCCAGGGACTAAAAAGATACTTTTAGAAAGAACCAATTGCCAGATACTAGAGACCAGAAACTAACGGAATGATAAAGAGAAAAGCAGAAGAATAACTGTCAACCTAGAATACTATATCCAGATAAAATACTATTCTATAGTGAGATTATAGAATATTATTCTATGATGAGAGAAAACAGAAGACATTTCCAATAAATAGAGTTTAGCAATCATAGACTATTGCTGAAAGAACTTTTCAAGCGTATTTTTCAGAGAGAAGCATATTAAACCAAGAATGAAGAATTGAGGTGAAAGAAGTAATAATAAGAAATGGCTTTTTAAAAAAAAAAAAAAAAGGAATAGGAGAAATGAAAGGGTAACTCTAAATAAGCCCTAACTATGCAAATCAATGATAAAAATTCATGTGGAGATATAAAAATAATTAAAATTAAAGTGCTAGAGCAGAATATCATGCAGGGGGACCAGCAGTCCAAGGAAATATTCTAAAATTCTTGTATTCTTCAAGAGGAAGATAGAAATATTGATAAAATTTAGACTGTGTTGTACAAACAATGCACATTAAAGGATAACCAGTAGAATTAAAGAACTCAAGTAGATAATAGTAACAACAACATACATTCATAAAGCACTTACTTTGTACAAGGCACTATTTCGAGTACATTATGCATATGGTGACATGTAATACTATCATTTAGGGACTTATCCATGTTATACAGCTGAGAAATTTAGGAATGTTGTTATTAGGTGTCATCAAGTCACTTCCAATTCAAAGTAATCCTATGTGCAACAGAATGAAGCACTGTGTAATCCTGTGCCATCTTCAAAATCATTACTATATTTGACCCACTGTTGCAGCCACTCTGTCAATCCATCTCACTGAGGAGCTTCCTCCTTTTCTCTGACCTTCTACTTTACCAAGAAAAACGTCTTTCTCCAAGGACTGGGCTCTCCTGAAAACGTGTCCAAAGTGTGTGAGACAAAGTCTCACCATCCAAGCTTCTACAGAGCATTCTAGCTGTACTTCTTCCAAGACAGATTTGCTCATACTTCTGGTAGTCCATGGTACATTTAATATTATTCACCAACACCATAATTCCAAGGCATCACTTCTTTGGTCTTCCTCCTCCATTGTCCATTCCTTGCATCCACATAAGATGATTAAAAATACCATGGGTTGTGCCAGGCACACAGTAATCCTCAAAGTGCCACCTTTGCTCTGATTTTTTGGCTGCTGGGTCCATGGACTGTGGATCTAAGTAAAATGAAATCCATGACAATTTCAATCTTTTTTTCATTTATCATGATGTTGCTTATCGGTCCAGTTGTGAGGATTTTTCTTTCCTTCATCGTGAAGTATAATCCATACTGAACACTGTAGTCTTTGATCTTCATCAGCAAGTGCTTCAAGACTTTTTCACGTTCAGCAAGCAAGGTAGTGTCATCTGATATTACAGGTTGTTAATGAGTCTTTCTTCCATTCCTTCTTCATATACTCCAGCTTCAGTTTCTCAGATTATTTGCTCAACATACAGGTAAAATAAGTATGTTGATACACACCTTTCCTGATTTTAAACCATGCAGTATTCCCTTGTTTTACTCAAACAACTGCCTTTTAATTTGTGTTTAGGTTCAGAATGAGCACAATTAAGTGTTCTGGAATTTCCATTCTCTCCCCATTACAACCATGATCCACACAGTCAAATGCCTTTGCATAATTAATAAAACACAGGTAAACATCTTTCTGGTATTTTTTGCATTCAGCAAGATCCATTTGACATCAGCAAAGATATCCCTCATTCCACATTCCCTTCTGAATTCAGCTTGGATTTCAGGCAGTTCCCTGTCAGTGTATTGCTGTAAACATTTTTTAATTACCTTCAGCAAAATTTTACTTGCATTAATGATATTAATGATATTGTTCAATCATTTCCACATTCCTTTGGATCATTTTTCCTTGGAAGGGGCACAGATGTGAATCTCTTGCAGTCAGTTGGCCGGGTAGCGGTCTTCCAAATTTCTTGGCATAGACAAGTGAGTGATTCTGGCATTGCCTCCATTTGTTGAAACATGTCAATTGGTATTCTGTCAATTCCTAAAGTTTTGTTTTTTGCCAGTGCCTTCAGTGAAATATGGACTTCTTCCCTCAAGACCATTGGTTCTTCATCTTATGCTACCTACTGAAATGGTTGAACATCAACCAATTCTTTTTGGTACAGTGACCATATGTATTCCTTCCATCTTCTTTTGATGATTCCTGCTTCATTCGATATCTTGGCCATAGAATTCTTCAAGACTATAACTTGAGATTTTCAATTTTTGCTTCAGTTCTTTGAGCTTCAGAAATGCTGACCGTGTTCTTATGTTTTGGTTTTCCTATGCTAGGTCTTTGAACATTTTATTGTAATTCTTTAGTTTGTCTTCTTGAGCCACCCTTTGAAAATTTTTATCTAGCTCTTTTACTTCATCATTTCTTCCTTTTGCTTTAGCTATTCTATATTCAAAAGAAAGTTTTGGAGTCTCTTCTGGCATTCATTTTGGTCTTTTCTTTCTTTCCTGTCTTTTTAATAACCTTTTGCTTTCTTCATGTATTATGTCCTTGATGTCATCCCACAACTCATTAGTATCAATGCATCAAACACAGAGTAATTATAGCTGTTTGGGCCATCTGAAGGACTGCTTCCTCTCAACTCATCAGTTAACAGTAAGTTGTATGTTTTCTTAAAAATGCACACACACATACCTAAGACACAACAACATTAACAGTTTTTTTTAAAAAGAATAGAACAAAATTAGTAGGTGTATTGGACAAAATGGAGTAAGTTAGGTTGCAATGACAAACAACTTCCAAATTGCAGCATTTTTATTTATTACCAACACAAAGTCTGCTACAAGTCTGGGTAACTCTCCAACACAACTGAGTCCAGGTGGTGACTCAGCAGCCCCTGCTGAGGAAGTCCTTCTACCATCCTATTGCTGCCTTATCTGAAGAATGGAGCCTAATTGTCCAACACAATACAGGAGAAGACTGGGCTACATGCTAGCTCCTCAATATTTCAGTTGAAAATAACACATTCCACTTATGCCAAGCACATTAGCCAGAACTGGTCACATTTTCCTGCATAATATAAGGGGCTACTATAAGCCAAGAAAAGGAGAGGAACCAAATATTATGGCATAGTGCCTAAGGCATTTGACTGCTAACCAGAAGGCTGGCAGTTCAAACCCTCCAGCCACTCCTAGGAAGGAAGATTGGGTAATCTACTTCTGTAGTGATACCACCTCAGAAACCCAAGGAGGGGTCACTATGAGTCAGATCTGACTTGACGGCAGTGAGTTTGGTTTGGGTTTTTTTTATACCACCAAGGTCTACTATGTCAAGCAAACAATATGCAAAAGAAAGTTCAGGTAGCTAAACTAATATAAGATAAAAATAATCTTTAAAGAAAAACATGTATCTAGGATTTAAGAGGATTACTACATAATGATAAAAGGAACAATGCAACTGGAGAATTTAAAACACCTTGTTCAATAATTCACAGTTCAAGCATCAAAATGTTAGTAGAAATAAAGACATCCTCACCAATAAGCAAACTTGTTTTTATGGGCATGGATATAACTCTACATCCAGAATACACATAGAGCACTTACAAAAATTAAGCATGAGACATATTACAAAACAAATCTCAAAAAATAGCAAATCAATACCTTACAATAATGCAGTAAAATTAGAAACCAATTTTTAAATAACCAAAAATGTTTTATAGTTTGTAACTTAAAAACCACAATTTTGACTACATGGAAATCATAAATGAAATTTTTAAATATTTAGAACTATGTAACAATGAAAGTACTACATCTCAAAATTTGTGATATGCAGCTAAACACACTAAAAGAAAAAAATTATGGTATCAAATGATAAATAAAAGGATAATTAATAGGTCAAAATTAATAAACTACATATTCAAGTCAAGAAATTAGAAAAAATACAAAATATACCCAAATAAATTAACAACAGTAAAATACTAAAGAAATTAAAGAAATAGAAAACACAAACACACACATACACAGAGAATAAAGAAAGGATCCACAAAGCCAAAGAACAGGACCCTGAACAAATACTAATAAAGTCAACAAACCATTGCCATATTGATCAAGAAAAAAAAAGCAAAGATTCAAATGACAATATTAGGAATAAAACTGGATATAACTAATTTATTTTTTAATTTATCCTATTCATTAATTTACTCAACAGATACTTATGAAGCATCTCTTATATGCAAGAATACTTTAAAAAATCTATCAATGTAACTCAGCACTTTAACAGATAATAAAAGACTTATGCATAAAACAAATACCATAAAGAAAAACAATGACAAACTTGAGTACATTAAAATAAAAACTAGATAAAGAAACCATAAACAGTTAAAATATAAGTCTCTGGTTTGGAAAAGTTGTTTGTAATACATAAAATTCACAAGGGAACAATACCATAACTATTATTCATAGATATTAAAGTTATAGGAATTCACAGGCAATTCACAGAAGTGGAAACTCAAATGGACAATCAATATATGAAAATAATTCTCAACCTCACTAGTAATTTGAGAAATGCAAATAAAAACAATATGGTATCATTTTACATCTATTATTTGAAAGACAAATGACATCAAGTGAGGGCAAAGATGAAGGTAAACAATGAATCTCAAATATTGCAGGTAGAACAGAACACAAGGAACCACAAATTGCAGCATTGGCAGTGCTCATCATCCCAGGAAATTCCACTTCTAGGTAACCAACCTAAAAAGAGTATCTCATGTATACACAGAGACATGAAAGAGACCTTTTTAGAAATATATGTAAAATAGAGTATCATTTATTTAAAGTTTTAAAACATACAAATCAATACTATATCGTGTCTATGTGTGCACACATATATTGATTATATTGAAACATGTAAAAGAATGACATCTAGCAATTTCAATATAGGGCTTACTTCTGAGGAGAAAGGGAAGAAGATCATGAGGAAAAATTTAGCCCTGTTTTTCTGGGTAATATAGACACAAGAATGTCTATTTTTTCATATGCTTATTTGTAATTTGAAATTTTCATAATTAAAATTTTTAGTATTAAAAAAAGATGGATGACCTTTTGTCTGACTACAATTTGTTGACAGAGTCCTATATTAGTGTAAGGTCTTACATCATATAACCTTTTTATCTCAATGATAAACAAATTTCAAACAAATGCTGGTAGTTGTAACTGATTAGACAGATAATAAACAGGCAGATAGACAGACAAAAATAAGTACAAAGAAAGAAAAGTCCTGTTTCTTGATGTTTGTTGTATCAGCTATAATACATTTGAAAACAGAGTCATACCATTCCATTAAATAAATATATATAGAGAGAGAGAGAGAGGAATTAGTTTAAAAGTTGCTGGAAGGACTGAAAACTCACAGATTAGTAAGAGTAAGCCACTACCATCACTCTTGCAGATAAAAAAAAAAAAAAAGGATGTTATTAACAAAGAAGACCAGGTGCTGAATAGACAGCAAGAAACAGAACTACACTGGCAGCTGTGTGGTAGGAGCTGGAACATAGGAGATGCAGCCACTAGTAGAGACAACAGTAGAAGTGAGGGAGGAGGGCATATTCAAGCTACCCTTTTCTTCCAGCCAAATGTAACTACAGCCCGATTGACAAAGGCATTTAAGAAATGTAGTTTGCAGAAGTTGGCCCCCTGAAATACAGACTTAAGAGATGGGCAAGGAATGGAACTGAAATAAAACAGGGAAAATGGCCAGCACATTTGCTACTAAAGAAAAAAACAAAAAGATAGTGCACTATTTTTGCTATCTGTAGATGAGGGTGTCATGTGTGTCAGTCTATACATTAGCATTTGTATATTTTTCTGAAAAATAGTCCATGCACAGTGATATTGATTTGTTTAAGCAAAAGTGGCCAATTATATGTCAGAATTATCTAAACAATAAGGATTAAATTCAATTACTCATTTACTTTTTCAACAACTATATATTGATCAACTACTTTTATATAGTCAATGAGCCTACAGTGGTAAATAAACCAGACCCAATTCCTGCCATACTGGAGGTTACAGGATTGTGAGAGACAATATTAATTCAATAATTGCACAAAGAAAATATACAGATGATTCCTAGTTTCTATTTTGTGTTAGCTGAATGGTGCATGATTTGGAGAGAATGAATTGAGTGTTAAATACCTCAGAAACATCCAAGTAGAGAGTCTTATAGATAGTAGATACTTGGCCTAGAGTAGCAATGTCAAAACTGGATATATAAATTTAGCATTTGTTGATCCATAAATAAAAAAAAAAAATAGCATAAATTAGTATATCCAGGGAGAGCACAGAGTAAGAAAAGAAGAAGGCTTAGTGTTAAGGATAAGGTGTAGCAGATAAGGAAGATGTACTTAACAAAGCTGAGGCAGAGGGAGCAGCCAGAGAGAGAGACAACAGAAACCCAAAAAGTATGGTGTCATAGAAGTCAGAGCAAGAGGATTTCAGAAATATTGATGCAGTCAAGTTGCTTAAATGAGGAAGATGAGGCTTTGCAGGGCTAGCTCCTTCTATCATTAAACTGTTACCTTAAACATCACCTCTTCAGACAGGCTTCCCAGGCAATAATGGAGACTCCATTCTCTCTCCGTCTTTGTCTCTGTCTCTTTGTGTTTTTCTTTCTCTCTCTCTCATCTCCCTCTTTTATATTCAGCCTAATACTTATCACTATCTGATATTCTTGTCCATGTGAGCTCCATGACACCAGAAATATTTTTCCAATGCCTAGAACATTGTCAGAAGACCGTAAGATCTCTTCTAAGGTTTATTGAATAGATAAAGATTGAAATATCCCCACTGGGTTTAGTGGTAGAAGGGAGATTGGTGACCTTAGCAATTTCAGTAGAGTGCTTAGGTAGAAGCCCAGTTGGAGAGGTTAGGAGGTGAGAAAATGGATGGAGAGAGGGTAGTCAATTCTTTAGAGAAGTATTGCTGTGGATGAGTAATTGTTAGAAGGATGAAGTAGCTAGAGAAGCACCTTTAAAGATGAGAAGATATGCATATTTAAGTGTTGATGAGAGATGAGGAACTTGGAATTCAGACATTTCTCTGCTGTTATTCTCTTCTCATCTATTCACTTATTCACTCTTGGGCTTAGGAAAGCAAGTGAAACTAATACCATGACTAGCATACACTCTTCAGGAAAAGCCTATGCTGTGACATACAGTTTCAATAACCAACATATTTCTGTGACAGTGACATTTATGAGTGCAGTGAATAAACAAGCTGAACTTTGGCCATTAGCCTCAATGAGATGGCCATTTTCCAGATAAATTTAATATTTTCTGACTCTAAAAGAACAATTTTACATTGAAAGGGCTCTACATTCAAGGAAGCATCTGCTAAAATTAAAGCTTAGGACTGTGGAGACTACAGTGAGTGTCTAATTTTGATGAATAAAATATAGAAGTAATAATTCTTTCCTAGGACAAAATATTTGCTAGACATGGCAGGGGTAAAAGCAG
>NW_006921638.1:11543900-11563244 GCF_000298275.1 Orycteropus afer afer | reverse complement strand
GGTAAACTGTGGTCAATGTCATGAGACAAAGTATATGTGAACTGCTGTATGGAAAGTGAATTTGCTCTGTAAATCTTCACCCAAATCACAATAAAAAAATAAAAAATAAAATAAAGTGATCATCCCAGAGAAGGTAGTAGAAATAGGTGACATAATAATAAAATAATTTATTACTATACTTAAATTTATTTTTCTAATAATAAAAATATAAGTAAGAAGGCATACCAAGAATATGCTTCTGCTTCTTATTCTCACCCAAAATATACCTATAATTGATTTAATAATATTTTATTTTTAAAAAAAGAAAAAGTCCATATGAAATCTATAGAACAAGAACAAGTGTCTTCACTTCTTAAAAACCAAACAATAGTTTAGCTTAACTAGTAAAAATTTCTGCCTTCACCATTATGCTCTTTTAAGAACTATTTAGACAGGAACAAAGTGACAACAGTAAGGAGCTCTGGTGGCATTGTGCCTAAGGCATTTGACTGCTAAACAGAATGTTGGCAGCTCAAAAGCACAAGTTGGTCTGCAGAAGGAAGACAAGGCAATCTACTTTCATAAAGATTTACTACCTCAAAAACCCAGTGGAGTTCGCTGAGTCAGAATCAACTCGACAGCAGTGAGTGAGATAGGAATCTTAGTGGACAGTGAGTTTATGTTAATGGAGGAAGAACAACTCAGCAAAGATGAGAATAGTTGCACAATTCAAAGAATTTAATCAATCTTACTGAATTATACATACAGAAACATTTGAATTGCTGTACTTTTTATTGCATATATTCTCAACAACAACCACAAAATGAAACAAAATAGAAAACAATGAGTGACTTCAGAGTATCAGAAATTACAAAGAAACCTTAAAAAGATAGAATGTTATTGTTATGTGTTTGAGTCATGTTGGTTCCAACCCATAACAACTCTATGTATAACAGAAAAACTACTACCTGCTACTGCACCATCCTCACATCATTGCCATCATGTTTCAGCCCATATTTATAGCCACTGTGTCAATCCATCTCATTGAGGGGCTTTCTCTTTTTTGCTGACCTTCTACTTCAACCAGAATGATGTCCTTCTCCAGGTACTGGTCCCTCCTCATAACATGCACAAAGTACATGAGAAGAAGTCTTACCATTCTCACTCCCAAGGAACATTCTGATTGTGCTTCCAAAACAGATTTATTTGTTCCTCTGACAGTCCATGGTGCATTCAACATCCTTCACTAACACCCTAATTCAAAGCATCAATTCTTAGATTTCCTTTTTCATTGTCCTGCCTTCACCTGCATATGAGGCAATTGAAAATACCATAACTTAGGTCAGGGCCACCTTATTCCTCAAGGTGACACCTTTGCTTGTTAACACTTTTTATAAAGAGTTCTTTTGCAGCAGGTTACTCCAATGCAATACGTTGTTTAATTTCTTGACTGCTGCTTCCATGGGTGTTGATTGTGGACCCAAGTAAATTGAAATCCTTGAAAACGTCAATCTTTTCTCCATTTTTCATAATGGTGCCTATTGTTCCAGTTGTGAAGATTTTTATTTTCTTTATATTGAGGTGCAATCCACACTGATGAGCGTGATCTTTGATCTTCATCAGTAAGTGCTTCAAGTTTTCTCCACTTTCAGCAAACAAGGTTGTATCTTTTGTATATCATAGGTTGCTAATGAGTCTTCCTCTAGTCCTCATGCCACATTCTTCTTCATATAGTCAAATTTTTCATATTATTTGCATACAGATTGAATAAGTATGGTGAAAGATACAATCCTGATGTCCACCCTTCCTGATCCCAAACCACATAGTATTCTTTTGCTCTGTTCAAATGACTGCCTCATGTGTGTACAGATTCCACATGAGCACAAATAAATGTCCTGGAATTACCATTCTTCACAATGTTATCCATAATTTGTTATAATCCACACAGTCAAATGCCTATGCATTTTCAACAAAATGCAGGTAACTATTCTTTTGGTATCCTCTGCTTTCAGCCAAGATTTATCTGCCATCAACAATACTATCCCTCATTCCACATCCTCTACTGAATCCAGCTTGAATTTCTGTCAGTTCCTTTTCTATGTGTTGCTGCAACAGTTTTTGAATTATCTTCACCATAATTTTAGTTGCATGTGGCATTGACATTGTTTGATAATTTCCACATCTGTTGGCTCACCTTTCTTTGGAATGGACACATATACGGGTATCTGCTCCTGTTGGCTGGCCATGTAGCTCTAGCTGTCTTTCAAATTTCTTGGCAGAGATGAATGAGTGCTTCCAGTGTTGCTTCTATTTGTTGAAACATCTCAATTGGTAGTTTGTCAGTTCCTGGAGCCTTGTTTTTTTACCAATGCCTTCAGTGCAGTTTGGACTTCTTCTTTCAATACCTTTCAATACTTTCAATACCTTTCAATAACTTTCAATACCATCAGTTCTTAGTCAGATGCTACCTGAAATGGTTGAACATCAACCAATTCTTTTTGGTGCAATGACTCTGTGTACCTTCCAACTTCTTTTAATGTAGCCTGCATTGTTCAACATTTTGCCCATGGAATCCTTCAGTATTGCAACTCGAGGCTTTAATTTTTTCTTCATTTCTTTCAGGGTAGCATAGTGCCTAAGGCCATTTGACTGCTAACCAGAAGGCTAGTGGTTCAAAAACACCAGCCACTCTTCAGAAGAAAGATTGGGCAATCTACTTCTATAGTGATACCACCTCAGAAACCTAAGGAGGGGTCACAATGAATCAGATAAAACTCAATGGCAGTAAGAGTAAGAGTGAGAGAGAGAAATACTGAGTGTGTTTTTCCCTTTTGGTCTTCTAACTCCAGGTCTTTACACATTTCATTATAATACTTTATTTTGCCTTCTTGAGCCACTCTTTGACATCTTCTGTTCAGCTCTTTTACTTCATCATTTCTTCCATTCACATTGTGTCTATTCTGACGTGCATATGTCTTTTCTTTCTTTCCTGTCTTTTTTTAATTATTATTATGTTAATTGTGATTTGAGTGAAAGTTTACAGAGCAAATTCATTTTCCATACAGCAGTTCATACACATTTTGTTTCATGACATTGACTACAATCCCCACAATGTAACAGCTCTCTTACCACTTCCTTCCCGTAGTTACTTCTTCTCTGTGTCCTTCTTTCCTATGCATTCCTGGCCCCTGAGCTCTCTCCCTGTGCAAATACTGCCCTTCTGTTCTCCCACAACTGACTGTTCTAAGGAGTGTATCTACCTGGTATAAATATTCACCCTATATGCCTGAATATTGCTTGGCTAGAAGCCACGGGAGTGAGTTCAACTCCAGACCTGAAAGGTAACTAAGGCCATAATCTTCGGAGTTTTGCCAGGCTCTTTCAGGCCAGTAAACCTGGTCTTTTTTGTGATTTTGAGTTTTGTCCCACCTTGTTCTCCCACTCTACCCAGGATCTCCTGAACAGATCCCTTCCAAGTGTCTTTCCTATCTTTTTTAATGATCTTTTGCTTTCTGCACGTGTAATATACTTGATGTCATCCCACAATTCATCAGTCATTCATGTTCAATGCATCAAATCTATTCTTGAGATGGGGTCTAAATTCAGGTGGCATATGCTCAATATCATTCTTTGGCTCTCATGGACTTGTTTTAATTTTCTTCAACTTGCAAATGAGCAGTTAATGGTCTGTTCCACAGTCAGCCCCTGGCTTTCTTCTAACTGATGATATTGAGCTTCTCCATCATCTCTTTCCATAGATGTAGTCAATTTGACTCTTGTATACCCCTTCTTGTATACCCCAGGAGCTCTGGTAGCATAGTGGCTAAAGCACTTGACTGCTAACCAGAAGGCTGGTGGTTCAAACCCACCAGCCACTCCTCGGAAGGAAGGTTGGGCAATCCTACTTCCGTAGTGATACTGCCTCGGAAACCCAAGGAGGGGTCGCTATGAGTCGGGGCCGACTCAACGGCACATAACAACAACAACATACCCCTTCCAGCTAATGTATTGTTGCCATTTATGTTGGGGGGGGAATGCATAAATGCATAAATTGTTGCAATGAATAAGCCATAAATCTTGCCAAATTCTATCATGTGATCTCCAGAATCATTTCTATCTCTAAGGCCATATGTTCCAGTAACCAATCTTTCTTTCTTTCCAACTTTTGCATCCCAAACATCAGTAATTATCAATGTATATTGATTTCATGTTTGATCAATTTCAGACTGCAGAAGTTGGTAAAAATTTTCAATTTCTTGATCTTTGGCATTTGTGGTTAGTAGTGAATTTGAATAATAGATATATTAACTGGTCTTCCTTGTAGGTGTATGAATATTATCCTCTCACTGACAACATTGTACTTCAGGATAATTCTTGAAATGCTCTTTTTGGCAACGAGTGCCATGTCATTCCTCTTCAATTTGCCATGCTCAGCATAGTAGACTATATTATTGTCCAATTCCAAATGACCAATAACAGTTCATTTCAGCTCACTAATGCCTAGGTTATCGATCTTCATACAGTCCATTTTATTTTTGGTGACTTCCTATTTTCCTAAAGTCATACTTTGTTCTGATCATTAATAGATATCTGAGCTGTTTTTTCTCATTTTGAGCTGTGATACATCAGCAAATGAAGATCCAGAAACCTTTATTCCATCCATGTCACTTTACTCAGTCAGTGCCTTCCAAAATAAACATCCAAAAAAAAACCCACTGCCATCAAGTTGATTCCAACTCATAGCAACACTGTAGAACAGAGTAGAACTGTCCTCACAGGATTTCCAAGGCTGAAAATCTTTACAGAAGCAGACTGCATCATCTTTCTCCCATTGAGTGACTGGTGGGTTCAAACCAACCTTTTAGTTGACAGCCTTACGCTTTAACCACTGTGTCTGACACATAGATAACTATATTGCAAGTTTGTTTTTTTTTTCTCTCTAAGTGCTATACAATATTATAAAAGGGTAGAGTTCAGAGAAAGGAGAAATTTCTGTATGCATAGTATGGGAAGAGGGAGGAGATGGGAATTCTTCACAGAGATGCCGAACCTTGAATGATCTAACCTGTCAAGATGAACAGTCCTAATGGAGATAACAGCATGAACAGAAGTACTATGTGTTGATGTTGTATGCATCAAGTCATTTCCAACTCATAAAGACCCAATGTGATAGAATAGAACTGTCCCATAGGGTATTCTAGACTGTAATCTTCATGGGAACATATCATCAGCTCTTTAAACAGGTGGAGTGGATGGTGGGATTGAACTACCAACTTTTCAATTAGCAGCTGAGTATTTAACCATTGTGCCACCTGGACTTCTCAAAATGAAGAAGCACAGAGGTGACAAAATGCCATATGTCCAAATTATTGTACAGAGGTCACTTTGGCTGGGGCTTACAATATGGGGTAATTTTGAGGGGAAAAAATGATAGATTAGAAAGAAATAGTAGTCCTTAAATACCAGGCTAAGGAGGCTGAACTTTGTCTATAAGCCATGAAAACCCATAAGAAGTTCCACAGCAAAGGAGTGATAAGGTAGGGAAATTAATCTAGCAAGGTATAATAAGAGAATAGCTTAGGGAGGGAAAATGAGGGAGAGTGAATCCATTTCTAGCACTACCACTTATATTAAATGAGTCATCTTGAGCAAATCACCTACTCTCCTAGCTTAGTCTTTCTTTGTAAGTGCAATTGTTTTAGTTTTTTCATTTTGTTTTTAGATTTTCCTTTTCTGTGAATGACCTCAGAGAACTGCTGTAAGTTTCAAAAAAAAATAAAGAACATAACAACACTATAAAAAACTTAAAATGGGAAAAGTAAAAAGCATAAAATTCAGAGTATGTACAAGGATTAGTGAAGACCTCAAATAGAGTAACACCAGTTAGGAATCTGAGTCAAAGAATAGATACCAGAGATACTGTAGCAGTAGACTTGACACATTCAAGCAACTGGTGCAATTGGAATGGGGTGCAGGGACAAGACAAGAGCCAATAGATTGTAAACTTGAATGACAACAAGAAAGGGAACATGAAAACAAGAGTAGGTTTATGGTTCATTGGTTCTCTCATTGATTAACAATAACAATCACCATGTGCAGGCAACATTCTATGTTCTGGGAGTACTGCAGAGAACAAATACACAAAGAGCCTGCCCTCATGGAACTTGTATTCTGTGGAGGGACACAGATGATTACAAAAAATTAAATCTATATGTCAGGGAAGCATATGTCAGCCTCAGTATGATGCTTACACAGAAGATGGCAGAGCAAAGAGACAAAATAAAATGGGCCTTTCAAAACGTTGTTGAGTCAAAGGATCAACCAAATGCAAAACTTGATCTACACTGACATTTCATTTTCATAGCCAGTAAATCTTTTCATTGTTTAAGCCACCATTCAGGTAGTTAAATGTAAAGATGCAATCTGAGTTATTATCAAATTAATTAAAACTCAACAGAAAACTAAATTAACAACCACAAAAAGGAAAACCATTCTAAATATAGAATGTCAATGTCTCAAAGGCAGGAATATTTGTCTATTTTCTTACCTTATTAATCCCAGGCATGTAGTATATAATATGCATTCAATAAATATTTGAAGAGTGATTGAAAATCTAAAAAACTATCTTAGCTACATATACAAATGTAATTCACCAATATGAATTATTTCCCACATTTTCTGATGAAGATAATAATGAATAGCTTAAAATTTTTGTGTAAAAAAAAAGTAATGTGTTTTGTGGGTCAAATATAGCAAACTATTTCCCACTAATAAGAGCCATTTCCCTAAATCTAGATTAAGGTTATTACTTTGAAACATAGAAAATCACTCAAGTTATTTCTTTCCCTTCTGGGATAATGCAATACTGCTTATTTACAATATAGTTACCAAATAAACTATGTTTCTCCTATTTTTCAACAGTGCTAAAATCATGACTTAGCCTAAAAGACATTTTTAGGTTAATGATATACTGTCATTATAGAAATGAGCTGCTTGAATCAAAGCATAGCGTAGTGCCTCAGGCACTTGACTGCTAACCAGAAGGCTAGCAGTTCAAACCCACCAGCCACTCCTCGGAAGGAAGGTTGGGCAATCTACTTCCATAGTGATACTGACTCAGAAACTCAAGGAGGGGTCACTATGAGTCAGGGCCAACTAGATGGCACATAACAACAACAACAACAATTACAGAAGAGTTGGCTCAAGGCAAAATTTGAAAAATCAATTTCCTGAAGGCTTAACAGGTCAAGGTGTTATTCTTAACCTAGTTTTAGTCAGTGTATTTCCACTTCCTACTAATTTCAAAACATTCCTTCTTCATTCAATATTGTCCTCAACTTTATTTTCTTTCACTGGGGAATTTTTGTTTCAAGCACCTGGCAACAACTCTGGTTAGAGTAAGACAAAAAAGAAACTTAAAAGTTAGTAATAGAAAATTCAGATAACTTGAAAATTCAAGAGAATTTTAAAAACACAAAAAACTGAGGAAGGGCAGGAATTAGGGTTACTCTGGAGATCTCAAACACAGGAGTTCATGGACTCTGCTTAAGAGCATTGCATTTGATCTGACCCAGTTCCTAAAACGTCGAGTCTATATATCTCAATTCCAAATTTCTTGATGGAAAGAACAGGATTGACCAAAGTTGAATCAGATATATTGTATTAGTTTCCTAGCTATGCCATAACAAACTTTGTAGCTCAAAACAACAGAAATGTATTCTCCCACAGTTCTGGAGGCCAGAAGTCCAAAATCAAGGTGTTGGTATGGTTGGTTCCCTCTTGAGACTCTAAAAGACTCTATTCCATGCCTCTCTCCTAGCTTCTGGCAGCCACCAGCAATCCTGAGGTTTCTTGGCACAAGGCTACTTAACTCCAATTTGTGCTTCTGCATTCACATGGCCTTCTTTTCTCCGTGTCTCTCAGCTCTACCCTCTGGCCTTACAGCTCTGTCACTCTCTGAACTCTTGGCAATGGTTCTATCAGCTCTGTACCCTCAGCCTCTGGGCCTGCAGCAGCTCTGCCCCCTGACTCATTCATCCTTTTTGCTTGAGGGTAACATGTGTTTGCAGCCAAGTAGCACTGTCAGCCTGTTTCCTACCTGTAGAATTTTGGGAGTCAAGCAACCCTCTTTCATTTCATCCAGTCTCTCTCCCTTTCAATCCATGCTGTGGGTGTTTCTGGTAATAAAACATTCTCAAAAACTATGTCATTAGATAAGAGTGTCTTCCATAGATTCTTCCAGAGTCACATCTCTATTCCTGGCTTCTGCTATGATGGCCTATTGGATCCATGAGTAACACACTTAATCTCTTCATCAAAAGGTTGTCCAGACATATCCTTGGACTTCTTTCCAGAACCTACCTTCCCAATAATTGAATTTCCTAATTTTAGCATCTTTTGCAATCTGGATAGTCCAAGAACCTCCCAAATCATCAAATGCTGGTTCCTTTTTGCTTAAATATTCCTCCTCAATTTATCTCTTTTCTCACTGTTATGATCATTTCCTATTCACCCTGTCAGTGAAAGAGGGATCCCTTCATCCTAAATAGTGTGAGATGACCAAACACAGGGCACTTGGAGTGATTGACAGCAGAGGGCCACGAAGAGCAGAGGAATCAGCAAGGAAGGCAGGAGGCAGGCTTTGTGACAAAAGAGTGAAGTGGCCCCTGGTTCCCAGGGGAGGTTATATGATTGGCTTGTTTGAATAATTCTGCAGTCTGGCAGAGAAGTGAGACCTGTTAGGTTGAGGACTGGGTGGGATATTGTCTGGCTTCACCAGGAACTAGTCAGTTGAGAAGCCTTTCCTGCATGTTGAGGGGCATATCTGGTGAGAGCAGGGGAACTCACAGTTAGGCCTTTGGGGCTAGTATGTCTCAAAGATGTCATGGCTGCATATGAAATTTTAGGCCTTATAATACACTCTCATAGGAGCTCTGGTAGCATAGTGCCTAAGGCACTTGACTGCTAACCAGAAGGCTGGCAGTTCAAACCCACTAGCCACTCCTTGGAAGGAATATGGGGCAATCTACTTCCGTAGTGATACTGCCTCAGAAACCCAAGGAGGGGTCACTATAAGTTGGGTCCAACTCGACGGCACATAACAACAATACACTCTCATATTTCACTATAAGTGGCAAGGGGAAACTAGACTGCACCTTCAATACATTGCCTCAGCTAAATATCCAAGTTCATCTCAAGTTCTGCTTTCCATATAATAGTAGAACACGATTCAGCCAAGTTTTCCACCCCTTATATAACAATGATTTTCTTTCCTCCAGTTTCCAATAACACGCTCCTCATTACGTTCTGAAGCCTTGCCAGAAGCACCTTTAACATTCATATTTCTACCAATATTCTGTTCATGATGACGTGTTTATTGTCTAAGACAATGGATGCTTTCTCTACTGTGGTCTTCATTTCCCTCTGAGTTCTCAGAAGAATTGCCTTTAATGTCCTATTTCTACCAACAATTTCTTCAAGGCAATCATGGCTTTATCTATCATGTACCTTAAAATTCTTCTAGTCTCTATCTATTACTTAATTCCAATGCCACTTTCACATGTGTAGATATTTGTTAAGCAGTAGCCCATTTCCTGGTACCAAAATCTGTATCACTCAGAGTTCTCCAGAAAAGAGAATTAGTAGGATGGATTGATTTATTGATTCATTTGTTCATTCAAGAAATTGGCTTATGTTATTGTGGAGATTGGAAAGTTCAAAATCGGTAAGGCAGGTCAACAAGCTGGAAACTCAGGTTTTTCTCTTAAGGCCTTTCAACTGATTGTATAAGGTCCACCACATTATCAAGGATAAGATCCTTTATTTTAGGTCAACTAATCACAGAAACACCTAGACTAATGTCTAATTGAATAACTGGGTACCAAAGACTAACCAAGCTGGCACATAAAACTAACCATTATGTGTACCCTCCAAGATCAGTCAGCTACTGTCAGGAAAGTAAAGTTGTTGTTTAGGTAATGGGTGCCCACTGTATGTGTTGGGGATTATTCCAGGCAAAGAGCAATCAATTAGCACCACTGGTATGTCAAAGTCTGTCACACTGTAATGGCTTGCATGTTACTATCATTATGGAAGCTATGCCACCGTATTTCAAATACCAATAGGATCACCCATGGTGAACAGGTTTCAGCAAAGTTTCTAGACTGAAACAGACTAGGAAGAAATGTCTTGCCATCTACTTCCAAAAATTAGCCAATGAAAGCCCTATGGGTCACAACAGAACATTGTCCGATTGGATTCAAACACACTAACATAATCATGAAGATAGTACAGAACCAGACATTTCATTAGGTTATATATAAGGTCCCCATGAGTTGATAGCAATTAACAACAATCTTTTGAGACCATATTATTCTCCTGTATTTGAAGTTATGTTCACCAATACAATATTATGGTGTTTGAATTAGTTTTGAAAGTATTCATATCTGCCCAGAAAGGAGAACCTTATAGAAAGAACAAAAGAAAAGTACTACTGATTCTCTCACAATCACTACATCCTTTAAATTTAAATGGTGGTGTTGATCTAAAACAAAAGCATTTGTTCTGTAAATTAGGTTATTGTGAGACTACACGAGGTCTAGATCAACTTTATACATAAAATTTAGGTTTTAAGGGTTAAATTCTGTCATTTTAGAACTTCAATAGCAAACAGAAAATTATGGATACAGGATACAGAAAATTAGATGTTCTGTATCACTAAGATGTATGGTGAGAAAAATAAGGATCAAGATCATGTGCACAAGATGAATATGTATACAGAGATATGAACCACAAAGGAAATGAGTTGTGTTTTGCACTGAGCTAAGAAAGTAGAATAGAAAAATCTGGACAGAAGAGATTTTTATTCCTTATTTTACTCCTTCCTTCCTTCTTTCATTCAATATATGTATGTAAAACAGGAAATCATGTTGTTGTTGTTGTTTTGCCGTCAAGTTGGCCCCAACTCATAGCGACCCCTCCTTGGGTTTCCAAGGCAGTATCACTATGGAAGTAGGATTGCCCAACCTTCCTTCCGAGGAATGGCTGGTGGGTTTGAACCGCCAGCCTTCTGGTGAGCAGTCAAGTGCCTTAGGCACTATGCTACCAGAGTGTTAGTATGTATATAAATATACATACATATATTGAGTGACTAACATGATTTCCTGTCTACACAGAACTGTTCCACTTTGATTTCAGACTAAGACCAAAACCTCCAACACAGGTTAGTGACTAGAAGGAAAAACAATTCAGAGCCTCATCCACACAACTCTATGTATAATAACTTATTCATCTTTACTTTATGGGTTTGTAAATGATAAAGGAATAAAGTAAATTTTTAAGACCACACTTAAGTTTTTTATATTAAATCTATGAGTTCTTCAAGGATGACAGATACCAAAGGATTGATAGAAAGCTTTTCAAACTCACCACCTCAGATTGAATTTTTATGATGGGGCCTTTACATCTTACCTTTAAAAAGTAAATTCAAAACTTAATCTGGTTTGATTTGGAGCTCAGAAATGTCAGTTATATCATCTAAACTTCTGAATCTGAGCTAATGTGAAACATTTTAATTTAAAACCTAATTCTTTGTACCAACTAAGTAATTCCCAAGTGACTATCAACAGACCAGTGAGACTCTGAAGTTTTCACCAGTTTGCAGCAAAATGAGAAAAATAACAGCAACGCAGCAAGTTTTTCATAAAACTCAGCTTAATTGCTATTGCTGCATAATATTTAGGTTGTAATTAGCTTTATTTGAATATTATGTTGTTATTATATAGGAAATAATAATATTACACACTAAATGCATATTACATATGATTCAGATATAATCCTAAATTGACCACAAATTTTAAAAATTAGTAGATAATTTTATACTCTGGGTTCAGTCACAAGGCAGAAACCCCCAGTTACTTGAAGAGAAAGAATTTAATATAAGGAATTAATTAATAACTGAAACAATACAAAGAGAATGCTAAAGTATCACAGCGATAGCAACTGCTGGAAGTAACTACCACCTCTTCAGTTAGGGGAGTAAGAGAAGACCTTACTAACACTTAGAGACAAAGAAGGAGGAACCAATGGGAACCCAGACCTCTGAAGAAGGTATGCTGTTTGCCTCGTGCTTATGGTGGGGCGTTGAGGAGAGTACATAATGAGGCTTTTTCTACAAGTGTTAGAAAATCTGCAAAGCAGTTTTGTTAACACTATAGGGGGGAAACTGCTGCTTCCAGGTGAAGAAGCATTACTGATGTACACATGATCAGAAAGAAGGCAGGAGAAAAACTGGAAGTAAACAGGAAGGATGTAGCCTATTCTTTCTACTCCAGCCTAACAAGGAACAGCTGGCAAAACAAAAGTGGGGTTTGCATAGGCTCAGCCCATCACAAAGCAGATTATGGGAGGCTATGGCATGACACTGTTAGTCTTTAAATTTTATTGAAATTTTACTTATCCATTTATAATTATAAGGATAAAGAGATATTTGGATCATTTCAAAAGACTCTAATTTGGGAGGAAGGAAGGTCAGAAGGAAAGAAGGGAGGAAGGAAAGTAAGAAGGAAGGAAAGAGAACAAAAAATAACTTGAGCAAGAATAAGTGAAAAAACACTGAACTGTATTTTTAAAGATATCTCACAGAAACAAATGGCAGCAATAGAGCAGGAATTATAAAAGGCTAGAACTAGGGACTGGAAAGTTATCAGAAGCACAAGCAATATGTAGTATTCTCCTTATCTTTCTCACCTTCTCATTCCTCCCACTAGTGAATTTCTCAGAAAATCCCTCCATTTTTTCATGATCCAAAACCAAAAAGACCAAACACACTGCCCTCTAGTGGGATCTGACTCATAGCGACCCCTCCTTGGGTTTCCAAGGCAGTATCACTATGGAAGTAGGTTGCCCAGCCTTCCTTCCAAGGAGTGGCTGGTGGGTTTGAACCACCAGCCTTCTGGTTAGTAGTCAAGTGCCTTAGGCACTACGCTACCAGAGCTCCCACTGCTGCTAAATCTTGGGCCTCACCAACGGCTTCTTCTCCCAGCTTTACAAACCTGCCTGACATCTCCAGCAGCAAGCATCTTCTCTCCATCACTTCTCCACACTGTGCTGATTCTCAGAATACTTGACAGACCTTTATTGTATATTGTGGTTACAGGTATCTCCTAGATTTTTCAAAGATGTAGTCTGTGTTTCTGTTTGCATTTGTCTGGGAATGATTTCAAAAAGAAGGCAGAGGTCTTTCCTTCTTAAAACAGTAAGTTTTCACAGTTATCCTTCAGTATGTTAACTCTCTCCAATGTGTTTTTCATCCACACAGTTTCAGTGAAACTGCCCTCGTCAAAGCCAGGAATTATTTCAATGTTGCCAAATTCAAAAGCACTTCTCCAGCCTCATCTTATTCAAATTCCTAGGGACATCTCATACTCGTAATCATTCCCTTACGCTTAAACCACCCTCCTATCTTTTCAAGAGCCTTTCAAGCAGAAGAAAGAGTATTTATAAAGAGCCTAAAGAAAGAGGGAAAGAGAGAATGGCAGACTCATGAATCTTAAGGAAGACCACTATTGCCACAATAAAGGACCTCCAATATGTTTCAGTAAAATAGTCTCCTAAATAGGAATCACTAGATCAAGGTGCGCACATTTTAAAAATTTGATCGATGCTGCCAAATTGTCTTCTTCTAAATACTATACCAATTTGTATTTCTACCAACAGCACGTGAAAGTGCCTATTTCCGCAAACCTTAGCCAATTCTTAGTTATTACTCTTCCAATTGTAGCCAATCTGATTGTGGTAGTTCAGTTTGTATGTCAACTTAGGTGGGCCTGGTTGAGTGGTTGGGCAGCTGGTGGTAGTCATTCCCCATGATGAGACTGGCAATCAACTCCATGGTGGGATCTACCACAAGCAGCTAATAACTTCTTAAAAGTTATTAATTTCTTCACAAATTTATCAGTTTTTTTCTCAATTCTGACTCATAGCGACCCCTTTTGGGTTTCCAAGGTGGTGAATCTTTACAGAAGTAGATTGCCCAGTCTTCCTTCTGTGGAGTGGCTGGTGGCTTTGAACTGCCAACCTTCTGGTTAGCAGTCAAAATGGCTTAGGCACTGTGCCACCAGAGCTCCTTTGAATTAGGAAAGTCTCCTGTATTTTTGCCAAATATCTAGTTAACCTCATTTATTAAATAATCAATGTTTTAATACACTGCATAAAACCTTGAGGTCTGGTGAAATTTATTTTAAATGTCATTTTTAAAATGTGCTAGTTTTCTAATGCTTTTATGTATCATTGATATTATTTCTATCTAACAAGCACAAATTTTTTTCTCAAAAACTAATTAATTGCGTATATTGTTAGTTGTGTTGAATAATTAATTTTAAAGGCCTCATTTATAAGATAATCATACCTAACAGTTTATTATATGAATAAATTTCTATTCAATTGTAGCTCCAGAAATCAACTTCTAGATAACTATAGACAGAAAAAATTACTACAATTTTATACACTTAAATTTTTTATTTTACAACTTAAGCTAATACAATTTTTTAATTAGGCATGAATGTTGTTGTTGTTGTTGTTATATGCCGTCGAGTCAGACCCGACTCATAGCGACCCCTCCTTGGGTTTCCAAGGCAGTATCACTACGGAAGTAGATTGCCCCATCTTCCTTCCAATAGGCATGAATATGTAGGGCATATTTATTATCATTAATGCCTTTTCTCTGATGTAATACAAAATCACGCGGCTGAGTAAAAACATGTATTTTTATCTGTTTTTAACTAAATTGTATCTCCTAAAAAGATATGCTTAAGTCCTAACCACAGGTACCTGTGAACATGACTTTGTTTGGAAATAGAGCCTTTGAAGATGTTATCAGTTAAGTCAACATGAAGTTATACTGGAGTAGGATGAGTTCTGGGAGCTCTGGTAGCATAGTGGCTAAAGCACTTGACTGCTAACCAGAAGGCTGACATTTCAAACCCCCCAGCCACTCCTCGGAAGGAAGGTTGGGCAATCCTACTTCCGTAGTGATACTGCCTCGGAAACCCAAGGAGGGGTCGCTATGAGTCGGGGCCGACTCGATGGCACATAACAACAACAACAACAGGGTGAGTTCTAATCCAATGTCACTGGTGTCCTTACAAAAAAAAAAAAAAAAAAAGAGAAGAAGTACAAAGAGATGAACAGAGGAAAGACGGTCATGTGAAGATGCATCAAAACCAAAGAACACCTTGGGTTTCCAGAAGTTGAGAGAAACAAGAAAGGATCCAGGGCTTCAAACTGATTTGAAATGGTTCAGTCATGACCAAGGAAGTACATGTTGCATAGCAACCAAATCTCTTACAGGTAGTATCTTGACCTAAATATGGCAGAGCTGTCAGCCACCATCTTTGAATGGAGCACCACTATCTGTTTCCTTTTGAGTCAAAATCCCAAGCATAAGATATTTGCAATGCTTACACTCCATAGGCCATGACTGAACCATTTCAAACCAGTTCATAGCCCAGAAAGAATCTTCCTCTAAACTCCCAAACTATCATCCTGAAATACCTATTTTAACTTGGAACTGAAGTCGCTCCCAGAGGTCACCTTTCAGCTAAATAACAGATTGTCTCATAAAATAAACAATATCACCCATGAGTAACACACTCCTTTAAAATATCACCTATAAGAGGCCAAACAGCGAAAATTTACCCTAAAGCAAAGATGAGAGGGTCAGGGAGGAAGGAAAGCTATATTAATGGAAATGGAACAACCAGAACAGAAATGAGAATGTCAACACAATGTGAAAAATATAACCCATGTCATTGAACCATATGTATAGAAATTGTTAAATAGGAACCAAATGGGCCATGTAAATTTTCACCAAAAACACGATAAAATAAAATTTAAAAAAAAAAGAATCTTCCTCTAGAGATTATGGAAAGAGTGTGGGCTAACCAACATGTCAATTCAATTTCTCCTCCAGAATAAGAGATAAAAAATTTCTGTCCTTATAAGCTACCCAATTTGTGGTACTTTGTTATGGCAGCCATAAGAAATTAATGCACCATCTTAATAACAGAAAAAAAAAAGGACATTCAAATATGATAAGCATAGTCTAGGCAAGAAACTAAAGGCAAAAATCAACCAATCAACTGCAATACATTTATTTTTTCAAATCAATCAATCATATTAATAAAAATTACTTACATAAAATTTAAGACAACTGATAATATGGGTCAGTTAGAACAATCCAGGTAAAATTACTCTTGTGAAGGAATGATGAAAATATAAAATCTTTATAAAAATACTCTGTGCCTCAATTCTTCCAGTTAATCATATGAAGCATCTAAAGACTGCATCAGTGGAGAAACAATACAACATTATAAAGATAAACGTCAACACATTGAAATAAAATTTCAGTGGAGAAAAAGAAATTATAAGAAAAAATTCTTATAATGGTCTCATCTCCCCTGACATTTTCTCTTATTAAAAATGGAAAAAGTTTTGTTTCAATTTTAGCATAACTTCTTTCTTATGAAAAATAAATCCTTCTGTAGCAAATATAACTTTATAAATAAATAAGACCAAATAAAACTATTACTTGAAGTCAGGGAAAAGCAATGGATTGTAAGAATCATTTAAAATTAAAAAAATAAATAAACACTAACACTCCAACCTCTATGACCTGATGATATATAGGCATTCATACAAATGCCTATTGAATCAAGGTTTTGTCTTTAAAAAGTGAATTTTCAGAAGTTGAATATCTCTGGCTTTTAAAAGTTCATAAATAAATCTTAGTTAAAGGAAAAAAAATTAATGGAAGAAGAGTTTAGAGATGCATAATTCTTCCCTTTCTTGATGACAATGTAGCTAAAGACAGTAACTTGAAACAAAGGACTTCAAGGCTTTGCCACCTAAGGAGCATGGTTTTTGACATGACATCTTCCAAAGGAAAATAGAGTGTGCAATAAAGTACTCTAACCCTGCTGTGTTTGTTAGGTGCCATCAGCACAGTTCCAATTCATAGCAACCCTGTGGACAACAGAACAAAACACTGTCTGATCCTGCACCATCCTCACAAGCCTTGCTATATTTGAGTCCATATATTCAATACTCAATATATTCAGTATTCTTTGTCAATACCATAATTGAAAGGCAACAATCCTTCAGTCTTCCTTAACCTTTTGCATGCTTAGGTCAAAACCAAACTCACTGCCATCGAGTCAGATCCTTGGGATTCTGAGATGCTATCACTACAAAGCAGATTGCACAACCTTCCTTCCAAAGGAGTGGCTGGTGGGTTTGAAGCACCAACCTTCTGGTTAGCAGTCAAATGCTTTGGCACTATGCCACCAGAGGCCATAGAAAATACCATGGCTTAGATCTGGATTAGGGTATTCAAACTCCTGGTACTATAACTAACCATGATTTTGGGAAAATTCCTTAATCTCTGTTGTCTCAGTTTCCTCCCATGTTAAAAGGCACTTTCCTCATGAACCAAACCAAACCAAACTCACTGCCATCAAGTCGATTCCAAGTCATTGTGACCCCCATTGGGTTTACGAGGTGGTAAATCCTTACATAAGTAGATTGCCCCAACTTCATTCCATGGAGTGGCTGATGGGTTTGAACCACCAACCTTCTGATTAGCAGTCTGATGCCTTAGGCACTGAGCCACCAGAGCTCCTTACTTTCCTCATAGTAATTGTGATATTTTAAATATGAAAATGCACATAAAGTGACTAGCACCAACATTGGCACTTAGTGTCCAAATCCTTCTGCTTTCCACTTGTCTACTTATCCCAAATTTTCTATCCTTCTCTCCCAACTCATGCTGTCCAATACAGGTAATGTAGTCTTTGAAGGCTTTTATAATATCTTCTTTACCCAATTTTTTTTTTTTTTTTTTTTTTTTTTACATTTCAAAAAACATATTCATGCTACATTCTATCTTCCCCCATGGACTCTTCCAGCTCATCCCAGTGCACCCTGAGACTGCCATAAAAGCAATTATTACTAACCACCCCTGAGGAATAAGCTGTGCAGAAGCATTATCACAGGTATTCTATTTTTTTAACCTCAAGTTGATTAGTGTTGCTTGTTCAATTTCTTTTTTCCCACAGTTTCCTTTTCTTTTCTTTTCTCTCATCATTAATTTATGATGCCAATCTACCTTGACAAGTTTTGGAAACTTTCAGCCTCCTTTACTGTTGTTATTAAAATCTAATAACATCTAATAAATCCAGTTTCTAATTCCTGATGCCTTACTACTTCTTTCATAATCTTATTACTCTACTGCTTCTCCATAACCCTCACTCCTCAAACAATATATCCACTAGTGACTGCATTAATTAGCACTCATGGAATACCTACTATATGCTATCATACTTGCTTTTTACAGCTTTAGTAGGTAGGCATTAGTCATCACTCTATTATAGATGGGGAAACTGAGGCTCAGAGAGACTTAGTATGTGCCTATAGTTACATATGACCCAAAATTCCAAGCTGTGTTCATCATTCCATACTGGTTCTGACATATCTTCAAATTCTTCCTCAAATCTCCAGTGGAATTTACTTATATAGTTAAATAGAATAATAGTTACAATTTACTTCAAATAATATACATGTAAGAATAGCCAATATAATTCTGGAAAAAAACAAAAGAGTAATGATGAAAGATATACTATCAGGAATTAAAATGCATATTAGTCTACAGTAATAAAAATAGAATGAAGCAGCACTGCAATTGTCCTATCTATGGAATAAAGAAGAAAGCCCAAAAGAATCCTAAATGCTGCTTCCATCTCCTAACCACCCCACCTCCACCACCACTTTTATTCCATGACCAGAAAGAAAGAGCACTGCTATGGTTGGTCTCATTTAAAAAAGTTTTAATGACACACCACTGTCAAATAGAATTTTGACTGACATTGGCTAAGAGGTCAAATATGCCTAAACTTGTTTCCTTTTCTTTTTCAGACTCTTCCTTTCATGCAGCCAGTGGATAAAAACATAACACTAATCAGAGAAGCCTTAAAATATCTCAAATAGTGTTCTTTCTTCTACCAAAAGTCTATGTAGTTTAGGGCTAGAGACAGACACACACACACACACAACCCACAATGCTAGGCATTGAGATAAATATTGCTTTTTTGTAGCTTACTTATCAGCAGGTACAAGGAGCTCTGGTGGCATAGTGGGCAAGGCATTTGACTCCTAACCAGAAGGTTGGTGATTCAAACCTTGGAAACCCAATGGGTGTCACTATAAATCAGAATCAACTCAGTGGCAATGGGTTGGGATGGGCTTTGGTATCAGCAGGTACATTCTGACTTTTCTCATGTTGGAGCAGAAATATATGAGACTTCAGTTTTG
>NW_006921638.1:11541149-11542789 GCF_000298275.1 Orycteropus afer afer | reverse complement strand
CCCTAGATGCCCTTCAGGTCTAGAATTGAACCCACACTTGTGGTTTCCAGCCAAACAAAAGACAGGCATATGAGTTGAACATTTACCTCAAGTAGATACTCTCCTTGGAGAAAACAATCATGGGAGAAAGAAGGGCTGCTTATGCACAGGGAGACAGCTCAGGGGGCAGGAGTCCATGGAGGGATGGACACAGGTAAGAGGTAACTATGGAGAGGAAGTGAGAGGGGAGCTGTTGCATTGTGGTAAACTGTGGTCAATGTCATGAGATGAAGTGTATGTGAACTGCTGTATGGAAAGTGAATTTGCTCTGTAAATCTTCACCCAATTCACAATTAATAAATAAATAAATAAATAATTTAACCATTGGAAAAAAAAAAAGAGCTAAGGAACCACTAGTAATAAAGTGTTATCTTGTCTTTCTTCATCTTCTGTGTACATATATCTCTATTGAAGACCTTCTGGAAAGGCATTATTAGCTAACGTAAGATTTAGGTATTCCCTGGATCTTTGGTACAGTTTTACTTTACTACAATCTTAATCATTCCCTATCCAACCTCAACCCCTCTTTGTAAATATCTTCCTTCAAGACCATTTAACATGACTTACACAGATATGTAAGAACATAGTTATATAATAAAGGTATATATATCAAATCAGTTTTGGGACAACTATCTGGCTATTAGAAAAAAATTAACTTACATCTCTATTTCACACTTCATAGTGAAATAAATTCCAAGTGTATTAAAAGTTTAACCATAAATATTCTGCTGCAAAATAGGAATGATTATTTAAATTATTTACAGATTTCTCTTAGAAGAATTACAGCCAGAATGCCCCTTAGAAGCTGGTATGGCGAGACTTTCTCTCATGTACTTTGGACATGTTACCAGGAGGGACCAGTCCCTGGAGAAAGACATCAAGTTTAGTAATGTAGAAGGTCAGTGGAGGCGAGCGGAGGAAGCCCCTCAATGAGATGGACTGACACAGTGGCTGCAACAATGGGCTCAAACACAGCAACGATTGTGAGGATGGCAGAGGCCTGGGCAATGTTTTGTTCTGTTGCACATAGGGTCACTATGAGTCAGAACTGACTTGATAGCACATAACTGCAACAATAGAGGAACAAATGACATCCTAAAAATTACTCCAAAAGCAGAAATCAGAAAGGAAGATATTAATATCTTAAGTACAAACAAAATGAAACATCTGTTTTATTAAAAGAATATACAGATGTCAACTTCTGGACAGATGAATAATTGTCACTGAGTTTGTCATACACACACACACCCCACGAGCATTTCATTTCTTTCATTCACACCAACTTAGGTCAATCATTTGTCATGTCTCAACAGTCCTATCAGCCTCCAATCTTCTTTGATCTCTAGCTTCTTAACACTAGATCATCCAATAAACGATAGTTTTACCTTAATATACCTGAGTTCTCATAGGACTCCTTTATGCAAAGAATTTCAGGGATCACTACCACGTATAGAATAAGCCCAAATGACTTAGCCTGGCATCCAAGACTTTTCAGCCACATTGTCCTCTGCTCCATTGTGTTTGTTCATGCATCCTAGCCAAACTGAAATATTTACTATATGCCTTAGAACTTCCTATTTTCATTACTATGGAATGTATTT
>NW_006921638.1:11530481-11540659 GCF_000298275.1 Orycteropus afer afer | reverse complement strand
ACCAGAAAGATGTTTACCTGTGTTTTATTGACTATGTAGAGGCATTTGACTGTGTGGATCATAACAAATTATGGATGACATTGCAAAGAATGGGAATTCTAGAACAATTCATTGTGCTCACAAGAAACATGGATGTAGACCAGGAGGCTGTCATTTGAACAGAACAACTGGATATTATGTGGTTTAAAATCAGGAATGGTGTGCATCATGGTTATATTTTTCACCATACTTATTCAAACTGTATGTTGGGAAAATAATCAATGAAGCTGACTATATGAAGAAGAATGTGGCATCAATATTGGAGGAATACTCATTAACAACCTGAGATACACAGACAACACAATCTTGCTTGCTGAAAGTGAAGGTAACTTGAAGCACTTACTGATGAAGATTAAAAACTAGTCTTCAGTATGGATTACACCTCAAAATAAAGAAAACAAAAAACCTCACAACTGGACCAAGAAGCAGCCTCATGATAAATGGAGAAAAGATTGAAGTTGTCAAAGATTTCATATTACTTGGATCTACAATGAACACCCATGGAAGCAGCAGTCAAGAAATTAGGCACATTACACTGGGGAAATCTGCTACAAAAGACCTTTACTGAAAAGCAAAGATGTCACTTTGAAGACTAAAACACAACCATGGTATTATCAATTGTGTCATGTGCATGTGAAAAATGAAAAATGAATAAGGAAGACCAAAGAAGAGTCAATGCTTTTGAGTTGTAGTGTTGGCAAAGAATACTGAAAGTACCATGGACTACTAGAAGAACAAATCTGTCCTGGAAAAAGTGCAGCCAGAATGCTCCTTGGAAGCAAGATTGGCCAGACTTCGTCTCACCTACTTCGGTCATGTTGTCAGAAGGGATCATTCCCTGGAGAAGGATATCATGCATGGTAAAGTGGAGGGTCAACAAGATGGATTGACGCAGTGGCTGCAACAATGGGCTCATTGTTATAGCAAAGATTGTGAGGATGCACACAACCAGGTGGTGTTTTGCTCTATTATAAATAAGGTTGCTATGAGTCAGAGCCAATTCAAAGGCACCTCACAACAACAACAACAACATCATATTCAATGGTGAAAGACCAAGAGTTTTCTCCCCTAAGACCAGGAACAAGACAAGGAGACCTGCTTTTACCATTACTATTCAACATTGTGCTGAAAGTTCTAGCTAAAGCAACTAGGAAAGAAAAAGAAATAAAATGAATCCAAATCATAAAGGAAGAAGTAAAACTGTCTTATTCACAGATGACATGATCCTATATAGAGAAAATCCCAAAGAATCCACAAAAAAGCTACTAGAGCTAATAAATAAGTTCAGCAAATTTTCAGGGTACAAGATAAACACACAAAAGTCAGTTAAGAAAACAATTCCATTTACAATAACATCTAAAAGAAGAAAATACCTGGAAATAAATTTAACCAGTGAGGTTAAAGACTTGTACACAAAAAAACACTGCTAAAAGACATTACAGAATATCTAAATAAATGAAAAGACATCTTGTGTTCACAGAATGGAAGACTTAATATCAAAATGTCAATATTACCTAAAACGATCTACAGATTCAACACACTTATCAAAATTTCAACAGTCTTTTTTATGGACTTTGAATAGCCAATTCTCAAATGCATATGGAATTGCAAGAGTTCAAGTAGCAGAATAATATTGAGAAAAAAAGAACAAAGTGGGAGAATTCACACTTCTCAATTTCAAAACATAGTGCAAAGCTACAGCAATCAAAACAGTGTGGTACTTGTATAAATATTGACATATAGGATAGTATTGAGATTTCAGAAATAAACTCATACATTTATAGTCAATTGATTGTCAACAAGGGTGCCAAATCTGTTCAACAGGAAAAGAATAGTCTCTGCAACAAATGGTGCTGGGACAACTGAATCTCCACAGGCAAAAGAATTAAGTTTAGTCCATATCTCACACTACATATGAAAATTAATTCAAAATGGATCAATGACCTAAATAGGAGAACTAAAACCATAAAATTCTTAGAAGAAAACATAGGGGTAAATTTTCAGGATCTTGTTCTGGGCAACAGATGCTTAGATATGATACCAAAAGATAAGCAACAAAAGGAGAAATAGATAAGTTGGGCTTCATCAAAATCAAAAAATTTTTGTGTATCAAAGGACTTGATTTAAAAAAAAAAAGAAAAAAAGACAACCTACAGAAAGGGAGAAAATATTTGGTAACAATACTTTTGATAAGGGTTTAAAATTCAGAATATATAAAGAACTCCTAAAACTCAACAACGAAAAGACAAGTAATTCAATTTTTAAAATAGGCAAAGGTCTTGACTAGATGTTTCTCCGAAGAAGATATACAACAAATACACGAAAAGATGCTTAATGTCATTAGTCATTCCAAAAACAAAACCGAACCCATCACCATCAAGTCAAGTCCAACTCATAGCAACCCTATAGGACAGAATAGAACTGCCCCATCCAGGTCCCAAGCATGTAATCTTTATGGAAGCACACTGCCACATCTTTCTCCAAACTGCTATATCTTTCTGCTGCAGAATGGTTGCTTGTTAAAGCCAAGCTTTACTTAGCAGCTGAGCACTTGAACCATCACGCCACCAGGGAGCCCATTAGTCATTAGGGAAATGTATATCACAACCACAAGGAGATATCACCTCACATCCACTATGATAGCTATTATCATAAAAATAGAAAGCAATTGTTGGCAAGGATGTGGAGAAATTGGAACCTTCTTGCATTGCTAGCAGGAATGTAAAATGGTGCACTTGCTGTGGAAAACAATTTGGCAATTCTTCAAAAAATTAAACAATTACCATATGACCCAGCAATTCCATTCCTAAGCATATACCCAAATACTTGAAAGTAGGAACTCCTACAAACACTTGTACAATAATGTTCACTGCAGCATTATCCACAATAGCCAAAAGGTGGAAATGCATGTGTCCATCAACAGGTTAATGGATAAACAAAAAGTGGCATATACACACAATGAAATATTATTCAGCAATAAAGAGAAATGAAGTTCTGATACATGCTACAACATGGATGAACCTCGAATATACCTTGCTGAATAAAATAAGATAGACATAAAAGATTAAATATTGTATGATCCCACTTACATGAAATAGCTAGAACAAGCAAATGCACAGAGACCAAAGTTTATTTGTGATTATCATGGGGAGCGGGGAAGGAAATGAGCAGTTATTGTCTAAGAAACACTAAGTTTATCTTTGAGGGTGATGAGAACCTTTTGGAAATAGTGGTGATGGTTGCACAACATGGTGAATGTAATTAATGTCACTGAATTGCACAGTACAGAATAGCAACTTTTTATTATACATATTTTATACAATTTTCAAATTTACCATTCAAAGTTCAGTTTAAATTAAACTTCTTCCTGAATACTCCAAGTAGAAGAAATCTCTAAACCCACTACCTCCAAAGGTATTTTATACTGTCCTCCTTCAGAATCAAGTGGGGATTGGTTCTAGGACTACTCCTTCCCTCCTCGCCCCAAACAAAATCTCCAGATGCTCAAGTCCCTTATATAAAATGGTGCAGTATTTGTATATAACCTACATACATCCTCCTGTGTGTATTAAGTCATCTGTAGATTACTTACAATACCTAATACAATATAAAAGCTATGTAAATAGCACTTTACACTCCTTAGCCTTTAAGAGATTGCTTTGACTACTTAATTGCTTTTTTTTTCCTGAATATTTCCTATCCATGGTTCATTGAGTCCACAGATCAGAAAATGTACATTTTATTGCTTATGAAATTGATTTCCTATAATGTATGATAATTATGTATATAAATCTGATTTCTAATAAACTAATACAATCATTGAATATATGATTTATGTATGATCCTAGCACAGTGTCTGATTCTCAAATGTTTCTTTATAATTAATAAGGAAATTAGGAGAAGCAGTATAGCATAATTGTTAAGACCTCAGACTTCAGAGTCAAACATACTTAGGTTCAAATTCCAACTTCACAACTTCTTGTTGTCTGCCCTGACCTTGGGCAAACCAGTTTTCCTAGCACCTGCTTCTTCAAATGTAAAAGTGGCTATGATAACAGTACCTCACTAATTGGGTAGTTGTAAGACTTAAGTAAGATGATTCATGTAAAGAGGCAATCATCATGACTCACATAGAAATTCTTAACAAATACTAGGTATTTTCAGTAGATCCTGTAAATTAGCTCACTCAGCATACATTCTAATCCCTTCTGTCATATTAAAGCCAGAAGCTAAAAATCATTTCCCAACTTCTTGCACATAGGGTTTTATATTTTATTTAAGTTTCTCTGGTCAGATCTTAAACTTGGATTTGACATCCCTTTTTGCTGGTGTAGCTTGGAACAGCAGTAGTACAGCTCTGGGGTCAGCAAGTATAGGAGCAGGTTCCTAACTTGCCAGGCTATTTTCTTCTCATAGCAGAGAACATGAAGCTGGTAGCAGTGGTGGTGTCTTTCTGATACCACCATGACAGCTTCCTGATTGTGGCAGAGGCAATATTCCCTTGGCATCCAGTGTGGCTTTAGGAACCATTTCTGGAATCTGTGAGCCATCAAATACTCTCTGATAAAGCTCTTTCTGCTTAAACTAGTTAGAGTGAGTTTTACTCTCTACAACTGAACACTGACTAAATTATTATTGTTGTTATTTCTTCTGGAGAAAAAGCATTCCATGGGGGGAGGGTGAGAGATATGTGACCAAAATGGCAATTTAGAAGATTTTGCTGAACA
This sequence comes from Orycteropus afer afer, assembly GCF_000298275.1. NCBI lineage: Eukaryota > Metazoa > Chordata > Mammalia > Tubulidentata > Orycteropodidae > Orycteropus > Orycteropus afer. Next base: position 11,535,893 of record NW_006921638.1, on the reverse strand, counting down.
TATTTGATGAAAAGCTATTGCAGATGGTAATCAGATTCACAAACAAAGAACAACAAGGCAATGGTTTATAATGGGCTTCAGCGGGCAGTTGAGGTGTTGAAATTTGGTATAACGTTTCAGAATGTATCTAGATATCTTAACCATAACTTAGTTTATTAAAATTTCATGCCACTGCTTTGCTATATACTCCTTCTTATAATCATGTATCAGGGTTCTTCCATATAAACACCTTTAAAGGACAGTAACTTACTTATCTACCTGCATATGAAAGGCCTCGATAGGTCAAGCGCTGGATCTGAACTCCAGTAGGAAGCATAACAGAATTCAGAATTCAGGTCTCCTTACTGCTGTGACCTTGATGCTAAACTCTGTTGGAATTTAGCTGCTCCTCTTTCTTTTTTCACCTCTGTGCCCTTAAGAAGTTCTCAGTATCATATCCTCTACCTTTAACCCTACTGAATGACAAACAGCAGAGAACATGAGTCATGTGTTTTCACCTCTTGAGAGTGTTCTCCATGGCTTTGACTTCTATGATCCCATGATTATTTTCTAGGTGAACAAGCAATAGCTATAAAATAGACCCAGTAAAATTTTGTGGCAGATTGTCTGGCAGCAACAAATATTTATTGAGTGCCAAAGGTATAAAGCATTCCAGGTAGTTGAGATACATATCAAAAAATAGACCTAGTTTCTGCTCTTAACTCACAGACACTGGCCATTCCACTTCTGAGTGTTTCTGCTTACTTGTCATGTCACTGAGATCAAACTGGAACAACAGCAAAAAGCACAGATGCAGACTCTAATCTGAGATATATTTTTGTACCTATAAAATAAACCCACCTAAAATCTCTTATACTATAATAACTAATTTACCCCCAATACCTAACTCAGACCTGTAAAAATCCAAAATTTAACCATTTTCACTTCTTCGGCAGTGGAGTGAGAGGATGGGAAATTAACAATAAAATAGATCCTCTAGGGAAATGTCCTGTATCTTGATAGGGTTTGCATAATACAAACATATGTATTTGTCCAAACTTATCCAATAGTACACTTAATATCTGGACATTTCATTGTATGTAAATTTTACACACACACACACACCCCAAAAAAGAAATGAAAACAAATATTAACCTCTAGTTAATGATATGCGTACTAAAATATCTAGGGGTAAAGAGTACTGATGCCTGCAACTCACTTTGAAATGCATCAAAAAAATAAAGTGGATTGTTGGATAATAGACGGATAGATAAGAAAGGAAAGAAAACAGCACAACTTTAACAATTGTACAATTTAGGTGGTAGATTCTTTCAAAAAGATTTTCAACTTTTCTTTATGATTGAAAAATGAAATAATAAAGTGTTTGTGTAGGGAGGAAATGTCCCCTACAGCAGACCAATAACAAACAGTTCAAGAATTTAACATTGATCCTGGGACCACACTGCGTAGCACAGATAACCCTAAGGGGAGAAAAACACAACAACAGCAAATAATGCAAATACGATAGTCAGATCATGGAAGGAATTGTGATTTATTTTCTAGGTACATGGAAATTGGAGAGAAAGGCAGAGTAGAGAATATTAAAAAGATTGTTAATATCACCCTGCTTAGAAAAATCCTACAACTACCAGCTGAAAACCATGACTGCAGTTTTAAAAAAATCTCTGTGGAGAGGTTTAGTTTTGTTTCAAATAATTTTATTACACAAAAACAGAAATATTGTTTTGCTTTTTAGGGAAGGGGTAGATCATGCTAAGTGAAGCACCATGGTAGGTTTGTTTATGCAGGTCTGGGAACAGGGAGCAGGGGAAAAAAGCAAAACCAGTGCCATGGAGTTGATTCACACTCACATTAGGTTTCCAAGGCTATAAATCTTTAGGGAAGTAGATTGAGCAGCTGGCAGGTTTGAACCACTTACCTTCTGGTTAGCAGCTGAATGTCTTACCCACTAAGCGATCACAGCTCTTTAGGGAGTGGGGCTGGGGTACTAAATACACTGAGAGAAAGAGAAATCATTTCAAGTTCCAGGGCAGAGAAGGAAAAAGAGAACCAACTTGATAAAGGCTGAAACAAATTAATTCAGTAAAACTGTATGGCTGTGGGTGGTTGTGAGACCAAGGAGGCTGTCCCATCCATTCGAGGTTGTTTGCAATGGCTGCAGTGTAAACTCTGCTGCTATCTTTCCCCAAAATCTTCACTAAAGGCTCTTAAATTCATGAATGTTTTATGTGATTGGGCTTTTAATGCACATCAAGCAGGGAGCTCAGTTTCATTTCTGGGTCAATGCAGTACAGAAATCTCCAGAAGGGCTGCAGACTCCCACAGCCACTGCGAGGTATCCACACGGATTTTATGTAATCTCTGGGGCTCAGGAAAAATGGGAAGCCAAGGAGGGATAAAACATTGGATTATTCAAGGAAAAGTTAGTATGCAGTGGAAAAAAAATTAAACCCCTTTTTTTCTTATTCATTTTTAACCTATAAGATCCTTATTACCAGGTTTAGAAATTGAGCAAAATAATTTTCGGGTTTCCACTGATGTCTTTTTTTCTTGGGGTAAAACTGCCATCTACTGGTACTTGTAAAAATTACCTTTTGTAATCATTTTAAATTTGCAATTGTTTGAAAGCCTTAGCCTTTCACTTACTGACAAATTCTACCCTTGGATGTGGGCACAAATTTGCACAAGTTGAGGGTCTTTGCTTACAAAGACTTCAGCATCTATGGCAATTTAAATGAAACACCTGCTTGCCTTCCATGATTCAGCCACCACTTCTGTAAAACCTTTCTTGATCAGCAGATTCCCACCCTTCTAAGGCTGAATTGACCACTCCCCCTCCCCCCTTTGGACACTCATTACATGAGTCAGAATCGACAAGACAACAGTGGTTTTTTTGGGTTCCTTTGGGCACCTGGTGCCATAGTGCCTAAGGCATTTGACTGCTAACCAGAAGGTTGGCGGTTCAAATTCACCAGCCACTCCTCGGAAGGACGGTTGGGCAATCCACTTCTATAGTGATACTGTTTCGGAAACCCAAGGAGGGGTCGCTATGAGTCGGATCTGACTTGAGGACAGGAAATTTGGTTTTTTGGTTTTGGACACTGTGATAGTTGGAGCTGTGTGTCAACTTGGCTGGACCACAATTCTGTGTGGTTTAAGCAGCTGTAGTGCGGTTATTCCCACGATGAGATCAGATGATTATGTCTGAGCAGGTAATCTGTTGAAAGGGAGTTTCCCTAGGGGTGTGGCCTGCTTCAAGTATATTTATGGACATCCCAGGAAAAGAGACACTCTTCTGTGGATCGGGATTCTGTTGTGCTGCCTGCAACTATCTGTGAGTGAACAGTCCACCATTCGGCCTGGAGATCTTGGGTTCATCATTCGTTGGAGTCAGCAGCCAGTGTACTGCCTGCCAGCCTTGAGCTCCTCAGTCCCTGCGGTTGCAAGAGTCGGAAAAGCCTCCAGCTTGACGAGGAAAAGCCTCCAGCTTGACATTTGATCCAGGAACTTTGGACTTGCCAGCTTCTATAAGTGTGTGAGCCATTTTCCTAAGATAAATTTCTCTATATATACATATATACATAAGCTTTACTGGTTTTGTTTCTCTAGAGAACCCAGTCTAACACAGGCATCTACTCCATTTTGAATGCATTTGTTTGCTTAGAACAGTATATTAATGTACTTATTTTATTACAATGTCTCCCATAACAAGACCATAATCTTAAAATTCAGGGATTGTATCTTGCCCATATTTATCAGTCTAGCACCTAGAACAGAACGTATTATGTTGACTAATAAATTTATGATAAATAAGTAAATAAATGATAATCAAAAAGCACTGGTAAGGCAAATATGACTCTACACAAATTTAACTAATTCAAAACATTAAAAACAGAGATGTTGTTTTAACTCCAGATTAGCACTACCTTGTGTGTGTGGTAGCTTTTACCATGCTGAATACTGTATTTTACAAAATTCATATTTATGAAATAAGCAAAGAAGAGCTATTAAGTTATCTTAGTAAGTAATTTTCCATTACCATATAAGCAATAAATTCTTAATCATCATAACTCACTGCCATCAAGTCTGATCCAATTCATAGCAACCCCTGCTTGGGTTGCCAAGGTGGTATCACTACAGAAGTAGATTGCCTTCCGAGGAGTGGCTGGTGGGTTTGAACCACCAGCCTTCTGGTTAGCAGTCAAGTGCTTTAGGCACTACACCACCTGAGCTCCTTATCATGGGATAATCTTAAACATGGTATTGATGGAATGTTTTCTTAAGAGGAAATGTTCAGTATTGCTGAGGTGCAAAGCAACCTGAGACTTATATTAATTGGATTATCCATGTTAGTCACATAACCTAGGATCACAAACAGAGCTGAGTTTGTCAAATCTCTTTTAGAAAATTACAGGTAGTTTGGAACTGGATTTCCAATGTGAGGAGAAGACACTTGGTCCTCAACCAAGTCTCCTGAGCTTAAACAACAAGGACTTAAGAGTTCTCTCCATCAGAATTCTCTGGAAAAGCACTTCAAGGAAGCATAAGCACTCACCCAGAATCAAAGAAGGAGTCCTTGAGTGGTGCAAAAAGTTAACTCTCTCAGCTGCAAACCAAAAAGTTGGAGGTTTGAATCCACCCAGAGGCACCTCAGAAGAAAGGCTTACTTCCAAAAAAAATCAGACACTAAAACCCTATGGAGCACAGTTCTACTCTGACACACATACGACCACAAGGAGTCAGAGACAACTCTACAGCAACTGGCAACTGGAAAAGTAAAGAGGTCAAACTGTGTACAAAAAAGGGGGGGGGGTGTAAAGTATACAAACCTTGTGACCTGGCCTTGTTTTATTAATATAGTTCTCACAGGGCTCTACACACGCATATTCTTAGCAGATAGCCTAGACATTTAACTCACTGAGCAAAATCTGATGTGAATTTTTTAATGTCTTTGTCATTTTCTGTTTTTGAAATTTTCTATTTTCCATCCATTCCTCTTTCTTTCTATCTTCCTTTTTAAGGTTGGACTCCATATCTGAGCTTCTGATCTCATCCCTCCCCTGTTAAGGCCTGAGACCTTATTCATAAACTATCTCCTTCAGCTTCCTCCTCTTTTCACTCATTCCTTCCTGCATATATAAACACTCAAGTTTCTGCCATCTTGGGTGTTAAAAGCCCTCCTGAATGCTATTTCTAAAGAGAAGTGACATATCCTACTTTTTTCTTCCCTTCACTGCCAACCTTCATAAAAGATTTGACTTGTTGCCACAATTCTCTTCTCCTTTTCACAGCACAGTTCCTTGAAATCTGAATTTTCCATCTCTTGGTATGTTTTTCTCAAAAGTTACAAATAATTTCCTAGTTACCACATTCTGGTCCTTTGGCTCAACTTCTGTAGCATCAAGCAAAAGT
>NW_006921638.1:11508879-11528531 GCF_000298275.1 Orycteropus afer afer | reverse complement strand
AAAAAAAAAAAAAAAAGAGTGATTATGGCTTTTTGCTGACACATGCTTCTCTGACTCTGTATTCTGCAGATCCTCTTCACATTTATTTTGACGAGTTCTTCTTATTTTTGTTCCCTAGAGCCTCTTCAACATTTTACTTCTAAAATAAAAGGTAGAAGATATACTGAGCAGTTTACATTTTCTTCTCATTTGACATGCTCTCCCTTAGGGATTTCATCTATTATTTCTGTCCTTCCCTCCTTCATTCATTTCACAAATATCTATTAGGGGTTGACCACATGCCAGGTACTGTTCTTAGAGCCGGGATTCTTCAGTGAACAAGACTGACAAGGTCCCTGTTATCATACATTTACATTCTAGTGTGCATGTGTGTTGGAGGAGAAAGGGTGGGCAATGGCAGAAACCAAATACAGAACAAGGTAAATAAATAAGTATCAAAATAAACTTGGCAACTGAACCTTGTCAGAGAAAGGCCCTGTTCATTTAGTTTTCTTAGGGTTAGCATACGTCAGCCCCAAAACATCTAGGCTAGAAAGCGTACAAGATGAAGTTTCACTTCATGACTGCAAATCTGAGGCTTCCCTAATGCCAGAAGCCGTTAGCCAGGAAGAACCACCATACTCCACCCAAGCCACAGAAGCTTTAAGTAACTCTAGCAGTCCAAATGTCGGCAGCAACCAACAAAGGACATTTCCAAAGCAAACTTGGTACAATATGCAAATCTGAGAATCCTGCCTTCTTCAAGTCTTAAGACCACAGAAGCCACTTTTGCACCACATACCCAGATCAACTTATGGAGAGAAGATATCTGAGACCCTGAGCAATTATTCCAAGACACTAAGCACTGATGAAAGGAAACGTTCAAATTCTGACAGGAGGCTTTGTTTTAAACCTGACTATTGCCTTCTATTTTTACTATTATTGTTTATTTCTTTGTACATTTTCCCACCATCCACATTTGCCATGATCCCAAATTCCTAGTAACCAGTTTGGAATTATAAAGGGTATATTAGAGTAGTGATAGCAGATAAACATTTTCCCTGTATTTCTGAGATGTTACACAGCTAGACTTGTGCAAAAAGAACATGGAGGCAGCATCTTCTGACCTCCTCTAACTTCACATGAGGAAGATAGAATCACCATCAGCAGCCCAAGGCTTATTCTTATGAGGCCAGATATGCCACCATTCTCCAGCCTTTTACCAATTCTGACATCAACTATCCTTCCTACTGCACTCACTCTTTCTCTGCTAGGTTCGATAATTTGTTGCAATGGCCACACAGAACTCACAGGCAATACTCACGATTTTGGGGTTTATTAGGAAAGTAATAGGCTACAATTCAGTTTCAGGAACACACTCAGGACAGAATTCGATCAGGACAGTTTCTGCTCCGCTGTGCCCTCAGACACTCCTCTCTGTCCCTTAGCCTCTCCGCCTGGCTTTTGCCCTGCTTGGGCAAGTGTTACAAAGCTCTTTTAGCTATGCTGGTACACCCATGTGCATCCTACTCCATCATCAAGCCTCCTGCCCAAGGGCACTCAGCTTTCTCGCTCCATGGGCCAGAAAAGCCCGCTGCTCTGTCTTGTGCCTCTTGGTTCCACTGCCACCGTCTCTCTGCCAGGCATCTGTCAGCCAAAGAGGTCCAGCGCAAGGATCTCAGGTCCAAGGACATGCTCCACTTCACCTCCAGCTCTTCTCTCTTGATGGCAGTGAGATCCCCTCTCTGCCCCTAGGAAGGCTCATTTCAAGCCTGGCAAAGTGACAAAACTAACCAAACCCAACATCAGAGTTCTACACACCTTATTTGCATGGTCCCACCCAATAATCCAGTGGGAGTTACAAAGACTATGGCTACAAAAGCCATACCAAGTAATTTACTGCACTGCAACTTGTAACACTGATATATTTTTAGTCTCTAGCCCAGATCCCTTTCCAGATTTTCAGAACACATTTCCACCAGTCTGCTGATCTAAAACAGAATCCATTTCTTCCACCTACAGACCAACTTTTTCTTGAATCACAAACCTCAGTTAAAATGGATTTCTGATTCCCCCAATCAATGAGATTAGAAACCTTGGCATCCCTCAAACATCACAAGCCTAACCTGAAATATCATTCATGCACAATTATTTACATTCTCACTACCACTCTGCCAGCACAAGCCTTCCCTAAAGCTCATCTAAAAGACTGAAAAGCTTCTTAACTGGTTTTCCTGGGAAAAGGGAATGAGGATGGACCTGTGGGAGGGGACACGAAGTGTGAGGATCTTTGTATCACATATTAACACCCACCAGAGAACACCACAGAGGAGGCACTAAACAACAAAATATACAGAATGACTTACCAGTTGGTATCAGCCAGCTTCTATCATTGGTCACATAGGCCATCTTCCCATATCCTATAACCAAAACCAAACTCACCGCCATTGAGTCAGATCTGACTCATAGCAACCCCTCCTTGGGTTTCCCTGGTGGAAATCTACTTCACTATGGAAATAGATTGCCCAATCTGCCTTCCAAGAAGTGGCTGGTGGGTTTGAACCCCTAGCCTTTGATTAGCCATCAAATGCCTTCGGCACTACACCACCAGAGTTCCTCCCTATAGTCACCATTCAAATTATTTTGTTGGTTAGTATATTTTCTCAAGACTTCTCTAATTTGAATCTTTGCACATCTATAAATAAATTTCTTCATAAGTGACTTCTTATCCTAGTATAGGGTTGTTGTGCTGCTGTTAGGTGCCATCGAGTTGGCTCCGATTCATAGTGACTCCATGTACAACAGAACGAAACATTGCCTGATCCTGAGCCATCCTCACAATCCCTGCTAAACTTGAACCCATCATTGCAGCCACTGTGTTAATCCATCTCTTTGAGAGTCTTCCCCTTTTTTGCTGACCCTCTACTTTACCAAGCATGATATCCTTCTCCAAGGAATGGACCCTTCTAACAACATGATCAAAGTAGGTGAAATAAAGTCTGGCCATTCCTGCTTGCAGGGAGCATTCTGGCTGCACTTCATCCAGGACAGATTTGTTCTTTCTTCTTGTAGTCCATGGTATTTCCAGTATTCTTCTCCAACCACGATTCAAAGGCATCAACTCTTCTTCAGTCTTCCTTATTCATTGTCCAGCTTTCACATGCATATGAGGCAACTGAGAATACCATGTCTTGGGTCAGGCTCACCTTAGTCATCAAAGTGACATCTTTACCCTTTAAAGGGGTCTTTTGCAGCAGATTTTCCCAGTGCAATATTATGTCTGATGTCTTGACTGTTGCTTCCATGGGTGACGACTGTGGATCCAAGTACAATGAAATCTTTGCCAATTTCAAACTTTTCTCCATTTATCATGTGTTGCTTTTTTGCTGTGATGATTTTTGTTTTCATCATGTTTCGGTGTAAATTATAGTGAAGACTGTAGTCTTTGATCTTCATCAGTAAGTGCTTCAAGGCATCTTCCCTTTCAGCAAGCAAGGCTGTGTCATCTTCATAAAGCAGGTCGGAGTCTTCCTCAAATTGAGATGCCAAATTCTTCTTCATATAGTCCAGCTTCTCAGATTATTTGCTCAGCACATAGATTGAAAAAATATGGTGAAAGGATACAATCCTGATGCACACTCTTCTGGGTTTAAAACCATACAATATCTCCTTGTTCTGTATAAAAAAAACACCCTGTTGATCAATACACAGGTTTCTCATGAGCACAATTAAATTTTCTGGAATTCCCATTCTTCACAATATCCACAATTTGTTATAATCTACACAGTCGAATGCTTTTGCATAGTCACTAAAACACAAGTAAACCTCTTTCTGGTATTCTTTGCTTTCAGCCAAGATTTATCTGACATCAACAATGATATCCCTTGTTCCACGCCTCATTCTGAATCCAGCTTAAATTTCTGGAAGTCCCTGTGTATATATCACTACAATGATTTTTTAATTATCATCAGCAAAATTTTACTGGCATGTATATTAATGACATTATACGATAATTTCCACATTCTGTTGGATCAACTTTCTTTGGTATGGGCACAGATATGGATCTCTTCCAGTCAATGGCCAGGTAGACAATTTAGTCTTCCAAATTTTTTTTAGCATAAATGAATAAATGCCTACAGTGCTGCATCCATTAGCTGAAACATTTCAAGGGTGTTGCATCAATTCCTAAAGAACTGTTTTCCGCCAATTCCTTCAATGCAGCTTAGACTTCTTCCTTAAATACCATTGGTTTTTGATCATATGCCACCTCCTGAAATAACTGAACATCTATCTATGTATTCTGTCCATCTTGTTTTGATGCTTCCTGCATCATTCAATATTTTGCCCATAGAATCCTTCAATATTTTAATTTGACGTTTGAATTTTTTCCTTACTTCTTTCAGCTTGAAAATGCTAAGCATATTCTTCCCTTTGGGTTTTCTAACTCCAAGTCTTTGCACATTTCATTATAATACTTTAGTTTTTCTTCTAAAGCTGCCCTTTGAAATCTTCCATTCAGCTCTTTCATTTCGTCATTTCTTTCATTCACTTTAGCTACTCTATGTTCAAGGGCAAGTTTCAGAATCTCTATACTGACATCCATTTTAGCCTTTTCTTCCTTTCCTGACTTTTTAATGACCTTTTGCTTTCCTCATATATGATGTTCTTGATGTCATCCCACAACTTGTCTGGTCTTCAGTCACTGGTGTTCAATGCATCAAATCTATTCTTTAGATGGTCTCTAAATCCAGGTGGAATATAATCAAGGTCATATTTTGGCTCTCGTGGACTTATTTTAATTTTCTTCAGCTTCAACTTGAACTTGCATATGAGCAATTGATGGTCTATTCCACCTTTAGCTCCTAGCCTAGTTTTGACTGATGATATTGAGTTTCTCCATTGACTTTCCACAGATATAGTTGATCTGATTCCTGTGTATTTCATTTGGTGAAGTCCACATTCACAGCTGTTCTTTATCTTACTGGGAAAAGGTATTTGCAATGAATAAGTCCTTGGTCTTACAAAATTCTATCATGGAGTCTCCAGCATCATTTCTATCACCAAGGCCATGTTTTCCAACTACTGATGATTGCCTTTGTTTCCAGCTTTTGTATTCCAATCACCAGTAATAATCAATACATCTTGATTGCATGTTTGGTCATTTCGATTTCTTCATCTTTGCCTTTAGTAGTTGGTACATAAATTTGAATAATAGTCATATTAACTGTTCTTCCTTGCACGCAAATGGATATTATCCTATCATTGATAGAATTGTAATTGAGGATAGATCTTGAAATGTTCTTTTTGATGATGAATGCAATGACATTCCTCTTCAATTTGTCATTCCTGACATAGTAGACTATATGATTGTTTGTTTCAAAATGCATAATACCAGTGCATTTCAATCACTAATGCCTAGGATAGGGGTCTTTATGTGTTCCATTTCATTTTTGACAACTTCCAATTTTCCTAGAGTCATACTTCATACATTTTATGTTCCAATTATTAATGAATGTTTGCAGCTATTTATTCTTATTTAGAGTCATGCTTCATCAGCAAACAAAGGTCCCAAAAGCTTTAATCCATCCATGACATTAAAGTTGATTTTACTTTGAGAAGATAACTCTTCCTCAAATTTAGAGTTCCTTCCAACCTGAGGGGCTCATCTTCCAGCAGTATATCAGACAATGTTTCATGGCTCTTCGTAAAGTTTTCCAATAATATATCAGTGTTTCATTGCTATTCATAAGATTTTCAGTAGCCAATTCTTTCAGAAGTGGATGGCTCCATCCTTCTTCCCAGTCAAGTTCTGCTGAAACCTGTCCACCATGGTTGTCCCTCTAGCATTTGAAATACCAGTGGCATAGTTCCCAGCCTCACAGCAACATGCAAACCACCACAGTATGACAAACTGACAGAGGAGTGGTGGCACATTAACATTAGTATAATATTTTATAGGTAACAACATATTTTCATTTTATCCACATCATAAGCAACTCATGTCAATGGTATTCATGTAATTTTAAAGCAATAGCATCTGCTTTAGAGAGATTACTTGAACTTCTTAAAATAAAATGCATAATGCATATTTTAGTGTTGTTCTGCAACTTCCTGCTTATCTGACTCCAGACACTCTTGGTACCACATCACTGTGATATTGGCAGTATTGTCAGAGTTGGCCAAAAAATGAGACAGGAGAGATTATTTTGTATACATATGGTCTTTTTCTTGTTGTTTTACTTACCTGCTTACCTGTTGTTATGGGAAAACCACTCCAAATTTAGTGACACAAAGCAACCACCATTTCATTGTGTACCTCACCCACCCGAATAGGAAGAGTTCAAAGTAATATTGTAAGAAAACCCTGTGAGATAGGAATTACAAAGGGTTCAGTAGGAATAGCTTGTCTCTGCTTCACAATGTCTGCGTCCTCAGATGGGAAAACTTACAGGCCACAGATAACTCAACAGCTGAGAGCTGGAATCATATAAAGTTTCATCCATTCACATTTCTACTGGTTGACATTGGCTACCATGTTGGCCCCCAGCTGGGGCTGCCAGCTGGAACACCTACACATGGCCTCCATGGGTTGTTTGGACTTCCTCACATCATGGTATCTAGGTGTCCAAAGCAAATATCCTAAGAGAACCACTTTTATCTACAAGCAGAAACTATAACATCTTCCATGATTTAGTCTAGGAGCTCTGGTAACGTAGTGCCCAAGGCACTTGACTGCTAACCAGAAGTCTGGTGGTTCAAATTCACCAGCCACTCCTCAGAAGGAAGGTTGGGCAATCTACTTCTGTAGTGACACCACCTCAGAAAGTCAAGGAGGGGTCGCTATGAGTCGGGTCCAACTCGATGGCACATAACAACAACAACAATTTAGTCTTGGAAGTCACATTATATCACTTCTGCCATTGTCACAATCCCACCCAGACTCAAGAAGAGGGTACAGAGACCCCATCCATCCACTCCTAAATAGGAAGAGTTCAAAGTACTATTGTAAGAAAATCCTGTGAGATAGGAGTTACTGTCATGTCCATCTTTGGAAAATATAATCTACCATACTGTGGTAGTTGTCTGTCAACTTGGCTCAGCCTTGGTTTTGAGTAGCTGAGCAGCTAGATGTTGTTATTTCCCATGATGAGACTGGTAATCAACTACTGGTAGAATCTACTGGAGTGGCTGAGTAGCTGCCTTAGGGATGTGGTCTGCTTCTAGTATATAGGAAGTCAGCTTTAAGAAAGGTCTTTGAGCTTTTTGGCACTCTCAGACCCTGCATGTGGAGAGTCTTCATTCAGCAACCTATCATGCTGGTCCTACAGATCTGGAACTGTTTCTGGACTTGAACTAGTGGTCTACTGTGTTAATAATCTTGGGACTTTATCATTTTATTTGTCAACCTTGGGTTTCTCAGCCTCAGCAGCCAGCAGCTGTCTGAGTGAAGAGACACGTTCAGCTTCAGTGGGCCAGGAATAAGAGACAGAGCTGAAGCCCAAGGTCAAGGGGTCTTCACTCAGGCCCTAGTGCTTGGCACTTTGGACTCGGACATCTAGCCTCCAAAACTGTAAGAGCTTAAATTCCTGTTTGCTAAACCCACCCATTTGTGGCATTTTCTGTTAGAGCAGCACTAGAGGACCAAAACACAAACTTATAATTAAAAATACTAACTTAAATATGCTAAGTACATGGTATCACATAAGTGACTCTGTGTATTCCTTCCATCTTCCTTTGACACTTCCTGAATTCTACATTATTTTACCCACAGAATTCTTCAATATTGCAATATTGCAACTCAAGGCCAATACCAGTCCATTTCAGCTCACTAATGTCTAAGATATTGATCTCTATGTGTTCCATTTTATTCTGACAACTTCCAATTTCCCTAGATTCATACTGAGACATTCCATGTTCTGATCACTAATAGAAGTTCCCAGCTGTTTTATCTCTTCATCTGCAAATGAAGGTCTCAAAAATTTTACTCCATCCATGTCATTAAGGTTGACTCTACCTTGAGGAAGTAGCTCTTCCCCAGTTATATTTTGTTTGCCTTCCAATCTGAGGGGCTTATGTTCTGGCAATGTATCAAACAATATCTGCTGCTATTCATAGGGTTTTCACAGACCAAATTTTTTAAAAGTGGATCACCACATCCTTCTACCTGGTCTATCTTAGTCTAGAAGCTCCAATGAAAACTGTCCACCATGGATAACATAGCCTCCAGCATCACAGCAACGCACAAGTCACCACAGTACAACATACTGACAGATAAGTGGTGGATATTTCTATATAATCACACACTAATCTCTCATTTCAAAATCCTGCAAAAGCCAACAGTATGAACTCTATATTGAATCCATGTTTTCTTCCTAGAAGTGGATTTTTTATTTGGCACTGAAACTTTTTGGAATAGAATTGAGAACAACATTTAAGAAAAGATTATTACTCTATAAAATAAACATTATCTTACCAAACCTTCCTTTCCTGACAAATAAAAAATCTAGCTGTACTCCCTGTGGTTAAAGGAGTCAGGATGTCAACAGAAGATCCTGTCAGTTCTTATAGCTCAAGTAGACAAGAATTATAGTGACAACTTCAAATGGAATCACTGGTGCAGCAACTATAGCTACTCAGATAAGGATTTCAAGTGGATATGTATGGAAAATGGAAACAGGAAAAAAAAAATGTCTCCCATACTGACAAACCATGAGCACTATTCCCAATAGCATAAACATTGTTCATACTTGAGAATAAGTTTATATGAAACTTAAATTTCACTTTATCAGGTTAAAATATATACATATTGTTCTGGTTACCTAGTACCGCTCTGACAAGAATATATCACAAATGGGATGGCTTAAACAAACAGGAGTTTATTCTTACAATTTGGAGGCTTTAAGTCTGAGTTCAAAGTGCCAGGCTCTAGGGGCAGAGTGAAAGCCCCTCAGCCTTGGGCTTCAGCTTTGTCTCCTGCTCCCGGCCTACTGGAGCTAGAGGCTTTTCTTCACTCAGACAGCTGCTGGCTGCTGAGACTGACAAGCCCAAGGCTGGCAAGTAAAAAAGCACAGTACCAAATCACATGGCAGGCCATTAATTCAAGTCCACTGAAAGTCCCAAGGTTGGCAGAGCATAGCAGGCTGCTGAACAACGACATGGTTACATGCAGGGCTCAAGCGTGCCATAAGCTAGAGACTATTCCCCAAGATTTCTCCCTATAAACAGGAAGCAGACCACATTCATAAGGCTACTCAGCAGCACACAATAGATTCCATCATGGAGTTGATTACCAGTCTCATCATGCAGAATACTACATCCAGCTGCCCAACCACTCAACCAGGCCCAGCCAAGTTGACAGACAAACTTAACTACCACACATATATTTAAAGTTTTGGATCTAGGCAGCTCTGATACTGACATGACTCAGTTACTTGTGTGTTTTTCTTATTTTTGCTTCTGTAGCCAATGCCTATTTTGCTATAACAGCTGTCAAAAATTTTTTTAAAAAAAACCTCAAGAAAAAGGTCTCATTAACCAGCAAAAAGGCTATTGCTTCTAGATAGGTAGCATCCTCATGACAGTATCTCATAGGCCACTAGCAAGGCCACAGATTAGAATGGGGAAGCAGTAGACCCAATGACCATCAATTAGCTAGCCAAGTTAGTAATGTCACATGACACTGCACAGAGCTACCCTGTGCAAGGAGTTGTTGAGAACTGCTTTCCTGACAAGGGGTGCGGCCACAGCAAGTTGCATACATAGCAAGTTGCAGCACACCTTTTAGAATCTCAGCGTTGTCCTTAGCTTTGAACCTCAACTTCAAAAGAGAAAGAATAGAAAAAGTTGCACTTATCAACTTATTATATTAGCCTACTTTTAAATATACATTTTATTATCTTTTAATTGTTTGTTAATTATTCTATTCAGTTTACTTTGTTTTTGTGTGGAGTTTTTTAGGTAAAATCTGATGGTTGAACAGCAGAAATTCTTATGTGCTTTTTTTTTTCTCTTATATTCTGTTGTTGTATGCTATACTTTCTTTATCCTAAAACTGTCCCCAGAGAAATCCCATTACAACCAAAGGTACTAACATTCCACGCTACAAAAAAATTAAGTGGTCTGAGTTATCCAAAAAGATAAAACAAGCTATTTTCCTCTGTTTACCTAAAAATGTTTTTGAATATCTTCTAGCTACAACTGCTAGTATTTGGACTAGTTGATTGGAATCTTGTGTAATAATCTATGCTCAAAAGTGAGCAAACATATTTTGGTTACTGACAAAAGTATAGGCAATCAGAAAAAGAAAAGCAATTGTGTTTGGGCAGTGATCTGAGTGGGAGGAAGTTGAGATGAGAACACTGCAGACTACTACAACACTGGCCACCTGCTACAAAGCCCACTCTCCATTATACGGCTTAAAGATTAGCAAAAACAACCTATTTTCTGCATGCACTGCACAACTTCCCTAAGATTCCTCACAGAATTACAACACTCATTTTGGAGGAAATGGCCAAATTACAGAGAAACAAGAAGGGATGAATCCGGAAAAACAGGTGTTCGTAACACACAGATAAAAAACAATTAAAATGTCTCTAAGCCTACTCATTTCAAAATTGTATCTGTGGTAAACTTGTTTGTCTTCTGTACTAATTATAAATTAAAGGGAATATCATCTTGACTGGATGTCCTTAAATTTATAAATTCAAAAACTTGCTATGTTAGAAAGCCCCTGACTATCCCATATATTTACACTGTTCTAAAAACAGGCTAGGAGCTTTGGTGGCACAGTGGTTAAAACGCACTATGAATTGAAATTGACTGGACAACAACTAGAGAAGAGGCTACGGTAAGAATTGTATTCTATATCCTTACAGACAAAGGAAGTCACTGATATTTTTAAAGCAGAGGGATATAGCAAGATTTGCATTATAAAAGGAAGACCCACTTGAAGTGTGGAGCATGAATTTATAATGTGGAGCAAGGGCAGGTATTGAAGGGATAGAGGAGTTATGCTATTGAAAAAGGATAAAAGGTGACTGCTGTTGTATGTATAAATAGAATCTTGGGTAATAATCTAAGGCCAGATTGTGGGCTCTTCTGGTAGCAGCAGGAAAAAAAAAAAAAAAAGGATAAACTGTAGAGATATTTAGAAAGTAAATTGACAGGAAATGGCTGTGCAGTGCTTACGGGGAGGGAGGGTGAGGGAACTCTCTAGGATATTTTTTTGGTTTCTGACTAAAGGAATAGAATGGATGGTAATTCCATTTACTAAGAAAAAGAACACTGGAACAGAACTGGGTTTTAGGAGAACAGACATGAGTCTGATTAGAGGCATAATGAGGTAGGGCTCAAAGAAAAGATGTTAGTACTTAGTAAATACAGCTGATATTATTATTATAACCATTTCCAGTTCTCCCACTCTTTGTCCCAGGTAAGATCCTCTTGTATCTGGGTTCTCTTCCACTTGGGATAGACATAGCTGATGGAGAGGCAGTATCAATGTCTCCTCATGAATTATGACTGAGCTGGAGGGATCCCAGAATTTCTTTCCCTGGGATAAGCTGAAGGAGTAGGGCTGGACATCAGGGTCTCATCTACACATGTTGGGTATAAAAGAATCCAACACCACTAGATGAGAGCTTGAACTTTTTATAGTGCTCCCTACCCTGCACTCCTGTCGCCTGCTTCTCACCAGACTGTCCTCCTCAAGGTCACTGTGTCAAAAGTAGAGGATTATCTCTTATTTGGCAGCTCCCTCCCAAAAACCATCCAGACAAGTAGAGAATCTAGTTATCATTGGCTCAACTGTTGAGCTATATTCAAAAATACAAAACATTCTTCTAGCTGGGCCTCACTGACCATTTATCATACATTTGAAACAAAAATATACTATCTAAATTTTAAATACTTAAATAAATGGTTTAACATAGCAGTTTTCTAGACAGTAAGGCTAAACATTGAGTCAATTCTTCTGTGGTAGGTTGCAAATTTGGCCACAATTTTCTACCCCTCCTGGTACAATGTGAATTTGTAACTCTTCCCATCAAAACGTGTAGTCTCTTCCCAACACCCTGAATATGGCCTGGTTTTATGATGTGCTTTGGCCAAAAGAAACTGATAAAGTGATGTTATACCCAAAATGTTATACTTCCTTCCTTGAATAGTATAGTATCAGCTTTGTAATTTTAAAGTAAAAGGATATTAGACAAAAATTAAAAGCAGATGGGAGTACAAGTTGAAGAGAATTATATAAATGAGTGATAATATCCTCACTTTATAAAAAGGAGAGGAGCCCTAAGAGATACTGCTGAAAGTTAACAGAACAAGACATAGAGATGTAGGTATATTAGAGCTACAAAGACAACCAACAGAAGAAATAAGAATACTCAGATGTTTTTGAATAGCCTCTCTTTCCCTAAAAAAAAAAAAAAAAAAACCCAAGCTCACTGCCATTGAGTTGGATCTGACTCATAGTGACACCTCCTTGGGTTTCCGAGGTGGTATCTACGAAAGTAGATTGCTCAATCTTCCTTCCGAGGAGTGACTGGTAGGTTTGAACTGCCAGCCTTCTCGTTAGCAGTCAAACGCCTTAGGCACTAGGCCACCAGAGCTCCATCCCCACAGATTGTCTCTAAAGAGTGGAACTGGGGTTCTGATCACTGTGGGAAAAAAATATTAATAATCATGGTCTCTCATAATCTCATTAACTCATTAAGAGGTAATCAGGACACATATGAAAATATGATGAACTTTATTAGATAGACAAGATGGGTAGAATAAAGATGCATTGTTTTTCAAAATAAAATAGAATAATTGGTGTTTTAAAAAAGAAAGAGAAAGAGAACACTCTAAGAGAAAGCTTCTTGGAGGAAACTGAATTTAAATTGAGGAGAAATGGAATGAACAAAGTAAAAGAAATGGAATGAACAAAAAATAGGAGTGCTTGAACTCCTGTATGGAAAGTGAATTTGCTCTGTAAATCTTCACCCAAATCACAATGAGAAAAAAAAAAAAAATAGGAGTGCTTAGGCAACATAAGTATATCTATTTGACTGAAGGCTTATAGGAAACCACATCATGAAAGACTATGGAGAATCTGAAGCCTTTAGGGGTGTGGTAGTTAAGGTTGTGTGTCAACTTGGCTGGGCCGTGATTTTGAGTGGTGTGATAGTTGGATGTAGTCATTCCCCGTGATGAGACTGGATGTGGTATAATCAGCTCCATGGTGGAATCTGCTGTGAGCAGCTACTTAGTTGCCTTCAGGGTATGGTCTACTTCCAGTCTATATGTTGTTGTTGTTGTTATTTGCCATCGAGTCAGACCCGACTCATAGCGACCCTTCCTTGGGTTTCCGAGGCAATATCACTACGGAAGTAGATTGCCCAACCTTCCTTCCAAGGAGTGACTGGTGGGTATGAACCACCAGCCCTCTGATTAGCAGTCAGGTGCCTTAGGCACTATGCTACCAGAGCTCCTATATGGAGAAGTTTTAAGAAAGGTCTCTGGCTTTTTGGCATGTTTTGGATCCTGCATTTTGGCCCAATCTTCATCTCTAGTTCCTGGACTTGAACCAGTGGTTTGCTGTGTTGACTGCTGATTGTGCCATTTTACCTGCTGACTTTGGGTTCATCAGCCTCAGCAGCTAGCAGTTGTCTGAGTTAGGAGATGCCTATAGCTTCAGTGGGGAGCTCTGGTGGCATAGTGCCTAAGGCATTTGACTGCTAACCAGAAGGCTGGCAGTTCAAGCCCACCAGCCACTCCTTGGAAGGAAGACGGGACAATCTACTTCCATAGTGATACTGCCTCAGAAACCCAAGGAGGGGTCGCTATGAGTCGGGTCCGACTTGATGGCAGTGGGTTGGGTTTTGGGTAATAGCTTCAGTGAGCCTGGAACAAGAGGTAGAGCTAAAGCTCAAGGTCAAGGGGCCTTCACCCAGTCCCTGAATTCAGACATCTTACCTCCTAAACTGCAAAAGAATAAATTCCTGTTTGTTAAAGCCATCCACTTGTGGTATTTCTGTTACGGCAGCACTACATAACTAAGAAAGAGTTTGGTTCTGGAAAATGGGATGCTGCTTTAACAAATACCGAAAATGGGGAAGCAGAAGTGGAGCATATCCTTGAACCTGAGATTCCTGCACTGAGACCACAGCAGAGAGACCGGCAGGAAGACCAGCAGAGAAACAGTGGCAGCAAAAGCCAAGAGACCAGCATAAGGACAGAGCAATGAGCTTGCCAGCCCATGGAGCAAGAGAGCGGAATGCTTTTAAGCAGGAGGCTTCCTGGCAGAGTGGGTTGCTTTTGGGCACTAACTGGTAGAGCTGAAGAGCTTTGTAATACTTGCTGGAACAGAGCAGAAGTTGGGCTGGCTTCTTTGAGAGACCAACGAAACAAGAAACAAAGCTGCCTCCATCACAAAAGATAGGGCCATAGCCTCTGCGGTTTCAAAGGGTGGAATTGCCACAGGCTCCTAGGTTTCAAAGAGTCAGATCTTCACAAACTCAGTTCTATCAAAGATTCTGCTTCAAAAGTGAGGGGGCTGGGTTGCCATGCCCAAGAGGCAGAAGAATGGGGCCTGCCAGGCCATGGGGGTGAGGTAACTACTCAGATAGACTAGGAGGATCAGGCTACCCAATGAAGGAGATCTGTGCAGGTGCCAAGTTGACAAGAGGTGGAATGTGGTAGTTAAGGTTGTATGTCAACTTGCTCTGATTTTGACTGGTGTGGCACTTGGATGTAGTTATTCCCCATGATTATATTGGATGTGGTAATAATCATCTCCATGGTAGAATCTGCTGTGAGCAGCTAATTAGCTGCCTTCAGGGTGTGGCCTGCTTCCAGTATATACAGAGCTTTGAGAAAAGTCTCTCGCTTTTTGGCACATTTAGAATCCTGTGTTTGGCCAAGTCTTCATCTCTAGTTCCTGGACTTGAACCAGTGGCCTACCATGTTGCCTGATGATCTTAGAATTGTGCCATTTTACCTGCTGACCTTGGGTTCAGCCAAGGTTCAGCCAGCAACTGAGTTAGGAGATGCCTCCAGCTCCCGTGGGCCTGAAACAAGAGGCAGAGCTGAAGCCCAACGTCAAAGGGCTCTCACCCAGCCACCAGAGCTGGCACTCTGAATTCACACTTCTAGCCTCCTAAACTGTAGAAAAAATTCCTGTTTGTTAAAGACATCCACTTGTGGTATTTGTTTTATCGGCATAAAGAACTAAGATGGAGGTATATTCTAAGTACGGATATGATGAAATATAGGCAGTATCAGATTATCTAGTAAGCAAGGCAAGCACAGGCTTACTAGTGCTTACTAATCTGTGGTGAACAATTTTGCTTTTTTTTTTTTTACCATATCAAAGATTCTGCTTCTTGGTATGGCTGACATCTATCTCTCTCCCAACTCCACAGCACCTTCCTTTAGAATCAAAACCTCTTTTCAAATTTACAGTCTCTGTCAGAGCTGGAATACTCAGTAAGCAAGGTGAGCACAGGCTTACTTTACTAATCTGTATTGAACAATTTCACATTTTCAGCACATTAAAGTAGTGGAACCCATATAAAACTATTTAGTACAGAATAGTAAGTAAGTACAAGTAAGCCCGCGCTTATCTTGCTTATTGGGTAGTCCACCACTGAGTACAGGCAGTCCCCAGTTTACAAATAAGATCTCTTCCTAAGTGTGTCTTTAAGTTGAATTAGTAGGTAAGTAGGAACAAGTGCATATGGTTCTTATTTAGCCTTAAAAGGAGCTCTGGTAGCATAGTGTCTAAGGCACTTGATGCTCACCAGGAGCCTGGCGGTTCAAACCCACCAGCCACTCCTCGGAAGGAAGGTTGGACAATCTACTTCCATAGTGGTACTGCCTCGGCAACCCAAGGAGGGGTCGCTATGAGTCGGGGCCAACTCCACGGCACACAACAACAACAACAGTTTAAGAAGGAAAATCTGATGGTGCTATGGTTAAAGCATTGGACTGCTAACCAAAAGGTCAGCAGTTCAAACCTACCAGCTGCTACACAGGAGAAAGATGAGGCAGTCTACTTCCATAAAGATTTACAGCCTTGGAAACTGTATGGGGCAGTTCTACTCTGTCCTTTAGTGCCACTGAGTCTGAACTGTCTCAATGGCAGTGGGTTTCATTTAGTACAAGGAAGGCTCCAAGCCTTTTCAGTGACTTAAAAGCTACACATGAAGCAAGTGAAGGTGACTGTGATGATGAATTTGTTGTGATAGGGGCTGGTTAAATCATTTCAAAATTAGGGCAAATTTACATAACATTAAAAGGCAAGTATGAGTTGTCTGAAAGTCAGACATTCATAAGCTTGGGACTGCCTGTATTTCAAAAAAGATTAATCTCTTTTCTATCTACATTTATTCTCCAGGGGATTCAATTATCTCACAGCTTAACTATTATCTGTATGCTGATGACTCCTAGATAGCCTTCCTGAACTTCAGTCTAGTACACCTGCAGTACAGTGAATAATTTGCTATGGCTCTTTTAACCATCATCTTTGCAACTCTCGCCAAATGACTAGGTGAGAGTATGCAAATGTGTGAGAAGCTTGTGGCCCACCAAGGGAATTGTATACTGTTGTTGTTGTTAGGTGCCATCAAGTCAACTCCAACTCATAGCGACCCTATGTACAACAGAACAAAACACTGCCCAGTCATGCATCATCCTCACAATCCTTGCCATACTTGAGCCCATCATGGCAGCCACTGTATCAATCCAGCTTGTTGAGGGTCTTCCCTTTGTCACTGACCCTCTACTTTACCAAGCATGCTCTCCTCCTCCAGAGAATGGTCTCTTCTGACAACATGACCAAAGTAGGTGAGATGAAGTCTGGCCATTCTTGCTTCCAAGGAGCATTCTGACTGCACTTCGTCCAGGACAGAATTGTTCATTATTCTGGCAGCCCATGGTATTTTCAGTCTTCTTCACCAACATCACAATTCAAGGGCATCAACTCTTCTTCAATCTTCCTTAT
This sequence comes from Orycteropus afer afer, assembly GCF_000298275.1. Taxonomy (NCBI): domain Eukaryota; kingdom Metazoa; phylum Chordata; class Mammalia; order Tubulidentata; family Orycteropodidae; genus Orycteropus; species Orycteropus afer. The sequence continues at coordinate 11,511,565 of NW_006921638.1, read as the reverse complement.
TCACTGTCCAGCTTTGCCATGCATTTGAGGCGACTGAAAATACCATGGCTTGGGTTTGGTGCACTTTAGTCTTCAAAATGACATCTTTACTTCTTAATGCTTTAAAGAGATCTTTTGTAATAAATTTGTCCAATGCAATATGATGTCTGATTTCTTCACAGCTGCTTCCATGGGTGTTGATTGTGGATCCAAGTAAAATGAAATTCCTGACAACTTCAATCTTTTCTCCACTTAGCGTAATGTTGCTTATTTGTCCAGTTGTGAGGATTTTTGCTTTCTTTATGTATGGGGATTATATAGCTTATTAAATAATGTAAATAAGGTACATGGCACCCTTGTGGGGTGGAAGGAACCATGAAAATAAGGTATAAACCCTAACATGGGGATTGGTCAGTTTGGCCATCTTGCTAAGCTTAAAATGAGCCATCTCAGAGGCAGAAAGGGGGGATCTACCATCAAGAAACAGCCAGGAGTGGAGCGAGTCCTTGGAACTGAGATTCCTGCACTGAGAGAGCAAGAAGCAGTGACAGAGAAGACAGCAGCAGAGGCAGCAGAACAAACAGAACCAAGAAATCTCATGAGACAGCAGCAGGACTCCTGGCCCACAGAGCAAGCTGAGAGCCTTTGAGCAGGAGACTTGCTAGTGGAGTGAGATGCCTCTCTGGGTACCTATAAAAAAAACCAAACCCACCACCATCAAAGTCAAACCCAACTCATAATGACCCCCATTGGGTTTCTCAAGCAGTAAATCTTTATGGAAATAGGTTGCCCAGTCCTCCTTCCGTGGAGTGGCTGATGGGTTTGAACCGCCAACCTTCTGGTTAGCAGCAAATGCCTTAGGCACTGCCCCACCAGAGCTCCTTTCTGGGCCCCGATAGGTAGAGCTAAAAGAGTTTTCCCAAGCAAGGCAGAGGACAAGGCCAAGAGAAGCGTGCCTGCAATGCATCTGAAAAGAGGCTGTCCTGACCAAAGAACTGTATGCTGAGTTGTTTTATTATCCTGAATTGTAACCTGTTACTTCCCTTATAAACCCCATAATAATATTGTCTGTGAGTTCTGTGTGGGCATTGCAACGAATTATTGAACCTAGTAGAGAAGTAGAAAGTACCGAGGGAGGGACAGCTGGTGTCAGAATTGGTAAAAGCGTTGGAGGGTGGAGGCATGTCTGACCTATGCCTCATAGGAATCAGCCTTGGGCTGTTGATGTTCTCTATTCTAATTCCCCCTTGTGAAGTTAGAGGAGGTTAGACAACACCATCACACCTTTTTTGCAACACCCATATGAAATGATGCAGTCAGGCCCCACTTGGATGTCATGCAGCCATCACAAATTTAGTAAGCCCAAAGCTGAACTCCTGAAAACTCTCCCCTCAGAGTCATTAATCTCAGTTAATGTTAACTCTAACCTTCCCGATGTTCACACCAAAGATTTTGGAGTTATCCTTAACTAATCTATTCTACTCATGCCTCACATCCAATCCATCATAAAATTCTGTTGGCTTTACTTCAAGTATATTCCAAGTCACACTGTGTCTTATTACTACCGCTGCTATCACTGAGGTCTGAGCCACCATTATGGTTTGGACAGCCATAAACCCACTGGATTTCTGTCAAAACTTCCTAACTGATCTCTCTACATCCTCGCTTGACCTTCTTCAGTTTTTCTCAATATAGCTGCCCGAGTTGTGTGTTCACTTGTACATTTATAAGCCTCCAAAAGCTAGCCATCTCATTCAGAGTAAAACAAACACATGCACTCCTAACTGCAACCTATAAGGTACTATCAGTTTCTGCTTTTCCACTCCATACCTCTCCCTTCAATGCACACCCTTGCCTCCTACTACTTATTCCTCAGTTCACCCTGCTCCTTCTCCATATTCCAACATGCCAGGCACTCTCTCGCATCTGTTCCCTCTGCCTGAAACCTTCTTCCCCCAGATATACATTGTTTGCTTATTCACTTCCTTCCCGTCTTTACTCAAATGCCAACTTTACAGGAAAGCCTTTGCTGGTCATTCTTTCAAAATGTCAGACTCTCACCCTTGATACTAACATACCCTACCCCTTTCATTTCTCCTTTGCAGTTACCATCTAACACACTGTGTATTTTGCTAATTTATCTTATCACCCCTCTACTCCCCTTAGAATGTAAGCCCCAACAGGTCATAAGATTTTTTGTTTATTTGGTTGATTACTATATTCTTAGTATCTAAAGAGGAACTCTGGTGGTGCAGTGGTTAAAGCCACTCCCCAAAAGAAAGATGAGGCAGACTGTTTGCTTCTGTAAAGATTTACAGCCTTAGAAACCCTATGGGGCAGTTCCACCCTGTCAAATATTGTTACTATGAGTCATAATCATCTCAATGGCAGTGGGTTTGGTTTCACATCTAAAGAGTCTTTGGCATATGATAAGCACTCAATGAGTATTTGTTAAATGAATAACCTGGTGATGTTATTCAAAATTCATTGGACAGAGACTGTAGTTAGGCTACCAAACTCTCAAAAGTATTCATTTAAAGGCAACAACTCAAAAGCATCAACTCTTCTTGTCTTCCTTATTCACTGTGCAGTTCTCACATGCACATGAGGCAACTGAAAATATCATGGCTTGGGTCAGGCTCATCTTAATCTTCAAGGAGATATCTTTGCTCTTCAACACTTGCAAGAGGTCTTTTGCAACAAATTT
>NW_006921638.1:11502013-11508119 GCF_000298275.1 Orycteropus afer afer | reverse complement strand
TATCAGTGAGATTGTTCGATAATTTCCAAATTCTTTGTGATCGATTTTCTTTGGAATGGGTACAAATATGGATCTATTCCAGTCAGTTGGCCAGGTAGCTGTCTTCCAAATCTCTTGGCATAGCAGAGTGAATGCCACCAGCGCAGCATCCATTTATTAAAACTTCTGAATGGGTAGTCTATCAATTCCCACAGCCTTGTTAATTGCAATTCCTTCAGTGCAGCTTCAACTTCTTCCTTCAGTCCCCTTGGTTCTTGATCATACGCCACCTCCTGAAATGCATAAGCACTGACCAATTATTTTTGGTATAATGACTCTGTGTATTCCATCCATCTTCTTTTGATGTTTCCTGCATCATTCAACATATTGCCCCTGGAATCCTTCAATACTGCTATTCAAGGCTTAAATTTTTTCCTCAGTTCTTTCAGCTTGAGAAATGCGGAGTGTATTCTTCCCTTTTGGTTTTCTAACTCCAGGTCTTTGCACATTTCATTAGGATAATTGACTTTGTCTTCTCAAGCTGCTCTTTGAAATCTGTTCAGCTCTTTTATCCTGTTGATTCTTCCATTTGCTTTAGCTACTCTCCACTCAAGTTTCAGAGTCTCTTCTGACATCCATATTGGTCTTTTCTTCCTTTCTTGTCTTTTTAATGACCTTTTGCTTTCTTCATGAATGATGTGCTTGATGACATCCCACAATTCCTCTGGTTTTCAGTCATTGCTGTTCAATGCATCAAATCTATTCTTTAGATGGTCTCTAAATTCAGGACGGATGTCATCAAGGTCATATTTTGGCTCTTGTGGACTTCTTTTAATTGTCTTCAGCTTCAAGTTGAACTTGCATGTGAGCAGTTGATGGTCTTTTCCACAATCAGCTCCTGGCCTTGTGTTGGCTGAAGATACTGAGCTTCTCCATTGTCTCTTGCCACAGATGTAATCAATCTGATTCCTGCGTACCCCATCTGGCAAAGTCCACTTGTATAGCCATCATTTGCTATCATATTTTGAGTGTTGAAAAAAAGTATTTGCAGTGAATAAGTCATTGGTCTTGCAAAATTCTATCATGTGATCTCCAGCATCATTTCTATCACCAAGGCCTATTTTCCAACTACCAGTGATCCTTCTTTGTTTCCACCTTTTGCATTCCAATCACCAGTGATAATTAACACATCTTGATTGCATGTTTGGTCAATTTCAGACTGCAGAAGTTGGTAAAAATCTTCAATTTCCTCTTCTTTGGCTTTGGTGGTTGATGCATAAATTTGAGTAACAGTAATAATAACTGATCTTCCTCATGTTGTTGTTGTTGTTTGCCATCGAGTCGGCCCCACTCATAGCGACCCCTCCTTGGGTTTCCGAGGCAGTATCACTACGGAACTAGATTGCCCCATCTTCCTTCCGAGGAGTGGCTGGTGGATTTGAACCGCCAGCCTTCTGGTTAGCAGTCAAGTGCCATAGCCACTATGCTACCAGAGCTCCCGGTCTTCCTCATATGCTATGAGGTCTTCCTCATAGCATATGTATATTATCCTATCACTGACAGCATTGTACTTCAGGATAGGCCTCGATAAATTCTTTGTGATGATGAATGCCACGCTGCTCCTCTTCAATTTATTATTCCTGGCCTAGTAAATTATATGGTTATCTGTTTCAAAATTATCAAAACCAGTCCATTTTAGCTCACTAATCCCTAAGATATCGATCCTTACGCATTCCATTTCATTCTTCTTATCTTGAGACATGCCACATCAGCACATGGAGGTCCCGAAAGCTTTACTCTACCCACATCATGAAGGTTGGCTCTACTCTGAGGAGGCAGGTCTTCTCCAGTTGTATTTTGAGTGCCTTCTGACCAGAGGGGCTCATCTTCCACCACTGTATCGTATGTTTCAGGGCTATTCATAAAGTTTTCCAGTAATACATTAGACAGTGTTTCACTGCTACTCATAAAGTTTCCACTGGCTAATTCTTTGAGAAGTGGATGGCCTCTTCCTTCTTCCGAGCCTGTCTTATTCTGGAAGCTCTGCTGAAACCTGTCCACCATGGGTAACCCTTCTCGCATTTGAAACACTGGTGGCATACCCTCCAGCCTCACAGCAACACTCAACCCACCACAGTACAACAAACTGACAGACATGTTTGTCTCCCTTAGCTGTTCTTTATATCTGAAGGATATAAAGATGAAAAAATAACCATGGTGAAAATGACACAATTAATTATAATCTAAAATAAAATTTCACAATTTCCATGTGAGAGAGACTATGAAAGCTCTTTAAAGATTCAAGAGAAAACTCTATAGGTAGGGCAGTAGCTTAGGCATCAGATGCTAAGATCCTATATTGGAGAGATTAAAGTGAAACTGTAAAGGAGAGGTCATATGTAATGATCATAATAGAAATTGTTTAGTAGAACTTAATGACTATTTGAATGGACAAAACAGCATTCAGTGTCAAGCACAGGTAATGGCAAGATGCTGGTACCTTCTAACAAGGGATGAGGGGACTAAAGTGGATGGAAAGAGGATGCATCCAGCATTAGGCATGCTTTATTTGAGGTAATAGTCTATGTAACACAAAATTTTGAGGAACCAGTTCTATAATCAGAACTATGACTCAAGGTTAAGAAATATAGACTTAGGAGTTATATTCCCACACACAGAAAAATGAAACTGAAATTGAAAGTAAGATTTCTGAGCAAACGACTATAAAGGAAAAAAAAACATGGGAAACAGGTATACTTACAGGGCTTTGGAAGAAGAGGGCAAGTGAACATGACAGAGTCAAAACAGAGAGAAAGGAATGAAACTAGGATACCTCAAAATATATACAACCATAAAAGAAATGTATCCAGGTGTTTTAGTTACTTCATGCTGCTCAAACAGAAATACCACAAGTGGATGGCTTTAACCAACAGGAGTTTACTCTCTTACAATTTAGGAGGCTAGAAGTTCAAGTTAAAAATGCCAGCTCTAGGGGCTGTGTGAAAACCCCTCAATCTTGGGCTTCAGCTCTGCCTCTTGATCCTGGCCCACTGGAATTAGAGGTGTCTCTTCACTCAGGCAGCTGCTGACTGCTGAGGCTAACAAACCCAAGGTGGACAAATACAATGGCACAGTCCCAAAATTATCAAACCACATGGCAGGCCACTAATTCAAGTCCATTAACAGTCCCAAGATTAGCAGACAACATGGCAGGCTGCTGAACGACTACTTAGCCAGACGCAGGATTCAAGCATACCAAAAGCTGTAGACCATTCCCAAGGCTTCTCCTTATATACTGGAAGCAGACCACATCCCTAAGAGCAGCTTCTCAGCTGCTCATGACAGATTCCACCATGGAGTTAATTGCCAGTCTCATCATGGGGAATAACTACAACCAACTGCCCAGCCACTCAAAACCAGGCCCGGCCAAGTTGACATAATCTTAACTACCGCACCAGGCTTTTAAATAATCAAGATATCTGCTTTCATATTTAATCATTTTGCAAATATGTTCATTTACATACTCAAAATCTCAAATGAAATCAAAGCGATGTATCAGTTCAATCTTTACTTAAAATTGTCAGACTTTAGTGTAATTAGGTATTTTCCTGATAACCTCTGAAACAAAAATACAGCATGTGCTTTTCGCATTTAATGAGTTGGAGGTTGGCTGTAAGAACATGATGTGACAAGGCTGTCACTCAGGGAAATTACCTAATATCATGGCAAATTGCTCAGCCTACTTTATAAATGGAATTCAACCTTGCTCAGATCTGGCCCAGTTTCATATGTAAATATGAAGTATATATATATATATATATATATATATATATATATACTTATTCACTTGAATATATATTCATTTATAATGGTAGCAAATAGAACAAGTTAGAAAATACAGAAATTGGTAAATTTAAAATAAGTAGTTCAGCTCACATTTTCTGCTATTAGCTGTTAATTCTCTAGAAGTAGTGGTTAGTTATATCAATATTCTTTTTAACCTCAGATCTCTTGAGTTCCTATTACCATACAGTCATCATCCCATAACGTCCAAAATACAATCTGTGAAATAGGACATTATGTGATTTGGACATTGTGCAAACACTATATTGTAGTCTGCTCCTGCTTTTGCTTTAAGCATTGAAGCTTCATGGCTTAGCAGCAATACTCAATGTGCTGAGAGGGATTTGCTTTTGTGTTGGTCCTCAATGCATTTCATTAGCAATTTCCCCATATCTGATATAAGTCTCTCTTATATTTTTAGTCCTATATCTTATATCTTATATTTTTAGTCCTATAGCTTTCAATGAAACCAATCTTTTAACAGGTTGGAGAATTTTTTTGTTTCTGTGGATCTTTGTGGTTGTCAAATGAGACATGCCTATATCAAGAGCAATAGCATTCACTAATTCATCTTCGTCAGTTATTTAATAACCTTTTGTTTCACTTCCAAATTGGTATTTCTCTTTTGCCTTTTACAGCTGTTGTCACTAGCACTGGTTTTGCTGAGTTTGGGAGCCATGTTGCACTTCATGATAATATTTTCAAAAGAAAACTACACAGACAGATGATGTTACAACACTCAAGAGATAAGTGACGCACAAGATTGGATGCTGCCTACAAGTCAAAGCATACACTGTTATAAGGTAAACTTTTAGATGGAAAGTCCAGTAGGGTACGTACATAAGCCAGTAGCGTAGGCAGCCACTGTGTCAATTCATCTCATTGAGGGACTTTCTCTTCTTTGCTGACCCTCTACTTTACTAAGCATGATGTCTTTCTCCAGGAACTGGTTCCTCTTGATAACATGGCCAAAGTATGAGAGATAAAGTCTTGCCACTCTTGCTTCTCAGGAGCTATACTTCTTCCAAGATAGATCTGTTCATTCTTCTGGCAGTCCATTGTACAGTCAATATTCTTTACTAACACCACAATTCAAATGCATCAATTCTTCTTCAGTCTTCCTTATTCATTGTTCAGCTTTCACATGCATATGACACAACCTTGCTTACTGAAAGGAAGAGAGCACTTGAAGCATTTACTGATGAAGATCAAAGCCTTCAGTAGGAATTGCAACTTCACACAAAGAAAACAAGGATCCTCACAAGTGGACCAATAAGCAACATCATGATAAATGGAGAAAAGATTAAAGCTGTCAAAGAGTTCATTTTACTTGGATCCACAATCAGTGCTCATGGAAGCAGCAGTCAAGAAAGAAAATGACATATTGCATTGAGAAAATCTGCAAAAGATTTCTTTAAAATGTTATAAAGCAAAGATGTTATCATGAAGACTAAGGTACACGTCACCCAAACTATGGCATTTTCAACTGCCTCATATGCATTAGAAAGCTGTAAAATGAGTAAGGAAGACCGAAGAAGAACTGATGCCTTTGAATTATGGTGCTGGAGAAGAATATTGAATATACCATGGACTGTCAGAAGAATGAAAAAAATCTGTCTTGGAAGAAGTACAGCCAGAATGCTCCTTAGAAGGAAGGATGATGAGACTGTGTTTCATGTATTTTGCACGTACTCTCAGGAGGGATCAGTTCCTGGAGAAAGACATCATGCATGGAAAACTAAAGGGTCAGTGAAAAAGAGAAGACCCTCAGTAAAAAGGATTAACACAGTAGTTGTAACAACAGCTCAAACATAGCAACAATTATGCTAATGGCACAGGACCAGGAAGCTAACAACAATTTTCAGAAATAGATTACCAGGCCTTTTTTGTTAGTCTGTCTTAGTCTGGAAGCTCTGCTGACACCTGTCCACCATGGGTGACCCTACTAGAATTTGAAATGCCATTGGCATAGCTTCTTACATCATAATACCACTACAGTATGACAAACTGACACTGGTGGTGGACTTTTGTAGGAAACCAAAATAACACCTCACAAATTAAGAAAAAACTATAGAACTTTACATAGTGGAACATCAAACTGTCACCAACCTGAGGCATGAGTCATATTTTTTTTAACCACTGGGAGTGGTTAAAGTAAGTACTTTGTGACTCCTGATGTGATTCAATGTAAACTACTCAACATGACCTATGATAACATCTTGTTAAAAATCTTTTAGCAGTGGAACAAAACTCAAAATCATTTGGAGAAAAAAAAAAAAAAAGG
>NW_006921638.1:11485105-11501338 GCF_000298275.1 Orycteropus afer afer | reverse complement strand
TGCTTAATTGGATCCCAGTTCGCACAAAGCAGCTCTGCAGGACGTTCTGAGGATAACTGGGTATATTTAAATTGGAATGTTAGATAATACTAAGAAATGATTTGCCAAGTACAATGTTATCTTTGTGATGTGGGAATATGCTTTTGTAGAGGGACATACTGAAGTATTTAGACGTGGAAAGATCTTGATGCCTATGGTTCACTTGAAAATATTTCAACGGTTTAAGGAAATACGCAAAAAATTAAAATACCAGTCTCAACTTCCTAATTCACTGCTTCTTCTACTAAATGTTCATTAAATAAACTATAATACCTACATAGAAAGTAGTCTTATACACAGGGGTTCCGAGAAGTGCCCTACCATTAATATGATAGGTTTAAGGTACTGCGCTAAAGAGAAGCAAAGGTAACAACTCAATTTTGTTTGGCAAACTGTAATGCATCAAAAGGTATCAAAGAAACACGAATAAGAGATTTGCTACCAAAGTGATTAAAGTGTCTAGTAGAACCACTTCTTGGAGTTTACCATAAGAGAACAAGGCGATTCCAAGATCAAAGTTACAACTTTGAAGGAGCAGCCTCATTAAAACAAACCCATTGCTAGTCTATTCCGACTCACAGCGACCCTACAGAGTGTAATTGCCCCCATAGGGTTTCCAAGGCTGTAAATCTTTACAGAAGCAGATTCCCTCATCTTTCTCCTTCGAGGCTGGTGGATTCCAACTGCAGACCTTTTGGTTTGCAGCCCAATGCAATTCTCAATTATTACATAAATCACTTAATCCTTTCTGACTTCACTGACCATTACGACCAAAGTTAACTATTTCGCAGGTTACCCATAAAGCTAAGGAACGCTGTTTCAAAAATCTCTTTCTCAAGTTAGGGATACCACGTTTAAGAAAACCTTTACCATCACCAGCGCCTTTTCAACAAGGGCCTTCAAATCTCTGTACCTGGACCTAAGACCCTCCCTCAAGCTGGTGAAGGGGTTGATAAGTCTCGTTCGCCGTTTTTTCCCCTCCTCTCTCTAAATCTGAAGAGCGGCGCTGTCCTCGCTCATTCCCTACACACCAAGCTGTGCGCAGAAATCCATTTGCCGAGTCTGACCAGGGGAAAGTCTACTTTCAAACTGACTGGCTCCTTCGACCCTCCCAGCGGTTCTCTCCCGGCACTTCCGGTCCTAGTCAATCCTCAAATCCGCCCACCACCCCCCTCCCTAGCGGCGCACTTTCTGAAATTCTTAATACTCCAAGCGAGGGAACCGCTGAGAGATATCTTGCATGCTGCCACTTAGGCTCAGAGCCCTCAGCTCCACAACTGAGAAAGTTTAAAGAGAGGCGTCAACCCTCCGCGCAGTACATCCGAATTCCACCACTTCCAATGTCGGATAACCCAAGTTAACAGAGCGTGAGATCGGATCCCGTGCAGCAACCTCTACAAAGCGGGAGGGGGCGCCCAGAGAGGGAACCGCTCTGGTCTGCGTGCGTCAAGGGTCACGTGCTGCGACTCCCTTCCCTACCGGCAACTAGCCGCTCCCCGCTTCCGGAAGTCACGCCCGTCAACGCTGGGCTCCTCCCATCGCTGGCTACGTCAAACTCAGCGCCTACCACTGCTCTGTCCCCGCCTCCCGGCGCGGGGAGGATTGCGGTTCTCTGTACTAAATCTTGTTGCTTCGGGACCATAAACAGTACAGGCAAGTGTTTTGGAAATACTGAATGTGCAAGCCCCTCGGACGCGCGTGAGTAGAATTTCAGAAGCCAGAAACAAGCTATCGGGAGGACGCCCCCGCAGAAATCTTTCTCCCTCTCCACTCCTGGTGCTTCACTTGGTTCCGCCGAGACTCACGACGGTTCCGCCCCCTTCTTCCTTGTCATTGATGTTGTTGTTCTTGTCAGTGCCGCAGCCCCGACCGCCGGGAACTCGAACCCGAGCCGCAGCCGCCCGGGTGGCGCGGTGGCGGCGGCAGCGGCTGCGGGGGCGACCGGGGGCCGGCAGCCGGCGGCGAGGCCGAATGGCTCTGTGCGGGCAGGCGGCCGGCGCCGCGTCACTGCCCAGCGAGTTGATCGTGCACATCTTCTCCTTCCTGTCCGCGCCCGACCGGCTGCGGGCCTCGGCCTCCTGCTCACACTGGCGCGAGTGCCTCTTCTACCCGGCGCTCTGGCCCCAACTCCGCATCAGCCTCCGCGTCTCTCCCGCCGAGCAGCCCCGGCTCGAATTCCTTATGCGCAAATGCGGTTGGTTCGTGCGTGAGCTGCGCGTTGAGTTCGCCGCTGAAAATTACCTTAGTGGCGGCGGCGGCCCGGGCGACGGCGCGAACCCTGGGGTTGGCGGGGAAGAAGTCGAGGCCTTGCAGCTCTCAACCCGTTGGCTGGAAGTGCTGCGCACCTACTTGGAGCTGGTGCTGTGCGTGCTGATTAGCATCCGGAACAACAGGTAGGTTCTTCCTGAACCCTTCATCCCCCCTCCCCCAGTCTCAGAACTCGGGGTCGGCCTCCTTTACCTCACCCCGGAATAGATTTAGTGCGGACGCGACCAACCTGCGCCAGAGTCGCATTCTTCAGTGACTGGGGCTGTCATTTCTATCTGGGTGATTTCCTTGAGGCGGGAGAGCATACCTGGACCATCCCTAATACTTAAATAGTGGAGAACTCAGTATTTATCAGACACCACCCCTGATGTCTTCCAGGCACTGTCTCATCTTCTCCGTGGCTATAGGATAGAATTGACAGGCGGCGTCATTTTTCATTTTACAGATGGTATTGCTGAGGCTTGGAGGGTGAGGCCTGTGAGTGGTTCTTGGAAGAAAGAAAACATAACCTGATTTCCTAATCCTGGACCTATTTATTAGAAATAGATAATTCGCGGTGGAGGAGGGGCGAGGGTTATGCTACTGGTGCCTCATAGTAGCGAGACTGTACCTAAAAAAAATCTTTGACAGCCATTTTCTTGCGAGAATAGTTTAGATTAACTGGGCCAGGCCCAAACAGTAGGAGGAGTGTTAGTTAAAGGGATTGAGAAAGAGATTGATTTTAAGGGTTGAAAATCCCTCCCGATGCATCCTGTGTACTCAACTTGCATTCACCTAAAAGAACAACTCTACAGCTTGGGGGATGGAAGAGATTGTCTGCAGAGGTAAGCAAGTCCTGGTTTTGCTTCAGGATTTTACTGTAATTCTGGAACTAACGTCCCATGTTTTGACCCAGTATCCTAGTCAGCGTTTTCCTTCCTTTCTCTTTTCTAATCGCCAAAATCCTGTTAATCTAAATTTTTCTGTATCTGGATATTTCAGCTAACCTTAAATTAAACTATGACTTAAAAGAAACCTCCAAAGTAGAGTATCAGGATAACACCATAGTAGCAACTTGCATAGTAATAATAGTTTAGCGATTTACAGTACTTTATGACATTCACGATCTCATTTGATTCTTTTCCCCATGACTGGTAAATTAGGCAGGACAGTGATTATTATTTCTGTTTTATAGAAAGGAAACTGAAACTTAACAGGACCAGGTGATTCACATTGTTACACATGTTTTTCTGTAAGAGCCTGCCCTTTTTTTTTTTGCAATACACGCCAGAGTTATGTTGAAAGGAGTTGAGAGCAGGCCCTGGTTTAATGCTAGGCCATACAGTAGATATCCTTAATTCTTTGTTTAAGTCAGAAGGTCAGGAGATCAAAATACAGTTTCAAGTTGTATCTGGAGCATGGCTCCATCACTCCAGTGGCCTGTGTATTTCCACAGCTTTTCACTTAGCAAGGCATTCCATTTCCTTACTTTCATTTTAGCTGGCAAAGGAGGCTGTTGGGGCAGTAAATTGGTCTTGATCAGGTTGGAGACTCACAGACTTGAATATATGGCTTGAGGTCCAACTGAACACTTAATAATGAGGCAAAGATTGAGGTTAATTCATGAGTACCAGTTAGATTTTTCTGTTTTAAGATCTTATAGCACCTCTATACACCTACCCAAAAAAATGTGTGCCTACGCAACTATTGTGAGGATGTTGTAAGACTGGGCATTGTTTTGTTCTGTTGTACATAGGGGCACCATGAGTTGGAACCAACTTGACAGCACTTAATATGGTTCCAAGTAAGAAGCTTTGGGTGGCCTACTTTCTTTTAAATCTTTTAATAACTATTTGGGTGTATGGATGGGTAGATAATGTCTTATAGACAAAATAGTGTTGTGACACATCTTCACTTTCAATTCTCTCTTTCCTCTTTCTTCACCTCTACCATTTTTATTAACATCCCAATTTACCTGCCTATAAGGCCACCCTATGCCTCCTGCCCTTCTGGGTCAGCTATCCCTTCTATATAAATACAGTTGTTGTTGTTGTTGTTGTTGTTAATGTGCCGTCAAGTCGAATCTGACTCATAGTGACCCCTCCTTGGGTTTCTGAGGTGAAATCACTCCAGAAGTAGATTGCCCCATCTTCCTTCTGAGGAGTATCTGATGGGTTTGAACCTCCAGCCTTTTGGTTAGCAATCAAGTGCCTTAGGCGTTATGCTACCAGTTGTTGTTGTTGTGTGCCATCCAGTCCCTCCTTGGGTTTCTGAGGCAGTATCACTACAGAAGTAGATTGCTTCATCTTCCTTCCAAGGAGTGGCTGGTGGGTTTGAACCACCAGCCTTCTGATTAGTAGTCAAGTGCCTTAGTAGAGCTCCCTATAAATACAGTAGAATGTCATGATTGATGTTAAGGCTTTCTTGTTATCTACTGTAGGGATAGGAGCTCTGGTGGCCCAGTGGTTAAAGGATTCAGCTACCAACCAAAAGTTGGGCAGTTCAAACCCCCCAGCCACTCCATGAGAGAAAGATGTGACAGTCTGTTTCCAAATAAAGATTTATAGCCTTGGAAGTCCTATGAGGCAGTTCTTTGCTGACCTATTGGGTCACTGGAAGTCGAATCAACTCAGTGACAGTGGGTTGGTTTTGGTTTACTTTAAGAAAGATGCTGTGTGTTGTGCTGCTCTGGTAGCATATTCATTGTATATGTCTGAAATTATAGCATAATTGCATGTATCATTTGTACTAATGATATTTCAAAGGACTTTTTTCTTTCATGTGTGGAAATAAATTAACCACATTTAGTTTTAAAAATGTCTTCTGGTAGTATGTAAAGTATTATGTATGTTAAAAACATAAAGGGGACTACTTTCCTCTGAGTTTTAATGAATTTGAAAATGATTTCAACCAAGTTGTTTATTTGATAACTCTGGTAAAGCCTTACTTACTCTTATTTCTTTTCAAAATTACTTAAACTACAGATGCAGGTTCATTGAAGACCCATAATAGCATATAACAACATCATTAGTGTTTTCAGTTTTTTTTTCCTAATGAGGAGATGAGCTTTTTACATTGTTCTTTACGTTACAATTACATTTACATTGAGTTTTGCTTTCTGATTTTTGTCATTCTGTAAATACAAAAAGGAGTTATGAAACATAGGAGATCTTAAACTTTCTGTTTCCAGGCTTTGTGCTGAATTCCTTTATATAATTTAGCCTGTTATTTTGTTGTGTACCGGTTATTTTCACATCTCACAGGAAAAGGACTATAAAAAAGATCTATAACCTTGAATTGTGGAAACTGTTCAAGGGTACTATACTTTGAAAGGATGATTGGCTTTTTGTTTCACTTGATTCTGAGTTTCAGATGCACATTTACTGTTAGTGATGTTAGCTGTTTTACTGATAGCCTAGTGTTAGGAACAATTGATGAGAATCAAGGAGACACAGAAGTGCCTCTTAGAGGTTAAAACGCAGTCTTCCAGGGTTCAGAGCTCCCTTCTTTAGAGGGGGCCTAGAAAAATTTTCTTCTTGATGAAAAATAAAAACAGAAATACAGAAAGTACTCACTCAGCTGTATTACAGGTTAAATAGGTTGAATTTCTTCTGTGACTGTTCTACAGGAAATTGTACTTAGAAGTTACGAAGAACCAATTTAGAAATATATTTTTGGGATTTGATCTGGTTGTCAGGTTGAGTACTTTCTATTGAAATGCTATATTCCAGACTTCTTAGGAGACACAAGAATAAATAGTAAATATGGCTTATGACGGGAGCTCTGGTGGCATAGTACCTAAGGCATTTGACTGCTAACCGGAAAGCTGGCAGTTCAAACCCACCAGCCACTCCTCGGAAGGAAGGTTGGGCAATCGACTTCTGCAGTGATACTGCCTTGGAAACTTGAGGGATCACTATGAGTCAGATCCAACTCGAAGGCAGTGAGCTTGGAGCTTGAGCTTGGCTTATGATGATAGGTAACAGACTCCATCACTAAAAATACTTACTCTAGACGGTAGCCATAGATACACTGTCATCATCTGGTTAATTCTTTTCTGGACTATGTGAATATTTTACATACACTCTTCTTGAATGAAGTGCTGCCATTTGGGCAGTACTTTTTATAAAGAAAGGCTATTACAACCGGCAATATTTTCTATGAGGTTGATTTCTTTGTTAAAATTCAGGGTTACAGCTCTAAGTGTATGCATACTGATCTTTGATCACTTTCATCACCATCTCTGCGTATATGTCCTCTTAGTAGTAGTAGTTGTTAGTTGTAGTTGAGTCAGGTCAGACTCATGGTAACCCAGTGTACAACAGAACAAAACATTGCCTGGTCCTGTGCCGTCTTCACGTTCATTGGTACACTTGTTGTGGCCACTGTGTATTTTGAGTGACATTTTGAGTGACTTCCAACCTAGGGGACTCAGCTTCCACACAATATTGAGCAATATGCAGTTGATCCATGGTGTTTTGATTGGCTAGTTTTCGGGAGTTTATCTCTGGGTCTTTCTAGTCTGTCTTAGTTTGGAAGCTCCACTGAAACCTGTCATCATGGGTGACCCTGCTTGTATTTGAAATACCAGTAGCATATTTTCCAGCATTTTAACAACATATAAGCTACCACAATATTACAAATAAACTAGGTAGTGGTCTTAGTAGTGGAAATCTGTTAATTCTTAGATTTGGTCTTGGTGATTGGGCATGTGCAATGAAGCAGATCTTACTTTTGTATTGTCTTCTCACCATCACTCTACCAAGATGCAATAACTGATAAGGGCATTTAAAAATACATCTTAAAATAGATGAAATAGTCTTTGAACATTTTAGATTACCATCTTTAAGAAAAGAGCATTGGTGGTGCAGTGGTTAAAGCACTGGGCTGCTAACCAAAAGGTTGGTGGTTCGAACCCACCACGCCCCACAGGAGAGGGATAAAGCAGTCTACTTCCATAAAGATGTACAGCCTTGGAAACCCAATGGAGCAGTTCTACTTTGCCCTGTAGGATCGCTGTGAGTCTGATTCAACTTGACAGAAGTGGATTAGGGTGTCTAAGATAATAGGGAATGCCTTAAAGGTGTGATTTCCAGCATCTCTTAGCCTTACTTACTTATTTATTTTTTAATATTTTTCTCCATCATAGTGTAACAAAACTTAAAAATATATATTAAAATTTCAGTGAAAACAAATGTCTTATTTTCTTTTTAGCTAAGAATTTCCCCATAGATTAAACAACCGTCACAATTTTTATAGACTTTGATTTAAAAAACACTACAAATATAGATTCAGAGGGTTAGTTTGGGCATTTCTCAGAAAACAGTATTAACCATCTGTGAGCCCAACTAATATTCCTCAAGGTCTAACTGTAGATGACTATAAACCATTTATCTTTTTCTGGGATTTCTGTTGGACTGTTTACTACCACTGACCTAAAAGACTTCTGAGCTGGGGCATGATAACATTGTTCTCTCTTCCCTGTTCAGATTTGGAAAACTTCAGCTGTTGCAGTAACTTTGGTATGTTTCTTTTCATTCCAGAGGATCCAAAATTATTTCTTTGCTGGAATAAATAGTGTCATTGGAAAAATGCAAAACTCTGCCACCTTAAATTAGAGTAATACTGTTAATTCTATTTGGCTGTGGAGAGGGAAATACAAAAGAACTTGGTACTTTAAAAAAGAGTCTTTTAAAAAGTTCTCAATACTATAAAGTAGTTCATAAAAGCAATTTTTCCCCTTTTTTTAAATGGATAAAAGCTAAAATAGTCCACATCATTGTATAATTTGGAGGTCCTATATAGAGTGGGAGAAAAATGTAGAACAAAACTCAAAATCATTTAAAAAAAAAAAAAAACAGGCTTACTCGTCTCATAGACTGGTGAAACCCCTGAGACTGTGGCCCCTAGTTACCCTTCAGGCCTGGAATTGAATTCACTCCCGTGGCTTAACTCTTGGCCAAACAATAGGCAGGCCTAGAAGCTGAACAACTACACTTAGGAAGATGCACTCCTTTAAACAATCAGCCATGGGCGATCAGAAGGGCAGCATTTGCACAGGGAGGAAGGTAGGAGGCAGGAATGCATAGGTAAGAAGGGCACAGGGAAAGGGTAACTATGGGGAGGGAAATGGGAGGTGAGATGTTATAGTGCAAGGGGAAGGTAACCAGTGTCACGCGCACACACACAGAATCTCAGTACTATAAAGTAGTTCATAAAAGACAATCCCCCCTCCTCCTTTTTTAATGGATAAGAGCTAAAATCTACATAATTATATGACAATCTCCCAGGTCAGTTCTATTTTTTTTAGTTCATGTTCAACATCTACTGTGTTTTACATCCACATAACCGCCTTTGGAAAATTATTTCCATTTCTCAAATGCTAATGAACCACAGACAATTAAAAAAACATACTTTTGAAAAATGTTATCCAATAGAACTTTCTGCCATGAGAGAAATGGTCTATTCTATGCTGTCCAATATGATAAACACTACCTACATATGGCTATATAAAGCACTTGAAATGTGCCAAGTGCAACTGAGTAACTGAATCTTTAATTTTACTTCTTTTTAATACAATTTTATATAGTTTTATATGGCTAGTGGCTACCATGTTGGGCAACAAACACAGCTTTGCAACCCAGAAATAAGTTATTGACCTAGAATAGTATTCTTTACTAGCTTTATTAGAATCTATTAACTAAAAGCTATTTCCTAGAATTTGCTTTACAAGTGCACTTACTCAATTACCATCCAAGAATTACCATTAATCCCAAATCCCAGAGGTTATATTCAAAAGTTACAGTTAAGTAAGATTAACATTTAAAAAGTACTATTTAACATGCTATTAAGAGACAATTTTAACAGTCCTGAGGACAAGAAAACTGAATGCATTTTACAGAGAAATGATGAAAAATATTTGATTCTCCTTTTTCTGTCACTACTTACCTCCAGATAGTAAATCCTTCTGGCTCTATTTCCAGAATAGATTTCCAAATCCGTCTAATTTTCTTCATCTCCATTGCCTACATTCTAGTCCAGGCTATCATTATCTCTTGCCTGGATTACTGCAACAGCTTCCCAACTTTTCTCCCTGCTTCTTCTGTTGTTCCCTCTTAAAATCTAGTCACCACACAGAATCCAGAGTGATTCTCTTAAAATGCAAATTCAATCACATCATTCACTTCCTAAAAAATTTTCAGTCACTTCTATTCTTAGAATATAGTCCCATATTGAGGGGTTCCAGCAAGATAGCGGACTAGGCAGAAGGATTGCACAGACCCTCTTCAACAAAGAAAAGGGAACCCAGTTAACACAGACACAAAAGATAATCCTGGCCCCTGAGCCTTGAAGGGGAAGCATATAGAAGTGGACTAAACCCCAACTAGCAGAAGAATTTGCGTGAAAATACCAAAAAAGGAGACATACGGAGCTGCGGTCTGGCAGCGATCCTGACGGCACAGACAGTTTGGAGATTCCCGAATGGTGGTAGGACTTGAGAATTAACCTAAAAATCACTCTGCTAGCCAAGGACTGCACGGAGGACTGTGCACAGTGGCTGGGGAACAAACGGAGAAGGTGAAGAGAAAGGTGGGCTGAGCTGTGGACTTTTGCCGATCCGGAGGGTGCCGCCATTTTGTAGGTTTAAAAAGCAGCTTGACTATTTTGGATATTTAAAGAGACAGCACTCTCACAGATTCCTGGGGCTTAAAAACACGTTCTGCCTTCCAGCAACCCAAGGACATTCGGGACCTGCAAGACAAGTTTTTTGAAGGTTATTTGATTGTAATTTGTGTCTAATTGAGTGGGAGACAACAGTCCCCATAAGACACAACTACACCCACACCTGCAACTTCACTTACTGAGCCACAGCCACTACCTCCTTCTCCACTAACAGGCCAATGATAAAAATCCACCAAGAAGAGCTGGAATCACCCTTGACTGCTCTTCACAAACAGTTAACAGAGATCTAAAAACAACAACGCCATAATGCCTCGGAGACAACAGACCATCACAGTCCACACAAAGAAGCAGGATAAAGTGGTAGAAACAAGGGAGCAGGATACAGACCCAGAACACATCCCTGAGGAAGAAGCAGTATTGGAACTCTCTAGTAAGAAATTCAAGATAATTATCTTAAGGTATCTTCAAAGGATTGAGAGACAGACCAAAGAAAACACAGAAGAGACCTTAGAAGAATTTTGGAAGAAAATACAAGAACAAAATGACAAAATAAAAAATTAGAAATGATTCTAAATCTACAGACAGAAATCCAGAAGATTAATACTAAATTGTCAAAAATAGGTAACACATTGAAAGGGCAAAGGAGTAGAATTGATGGAATGGAAGACAGAATTAATGAGATTGAAGACAAATACCTGAATACTTCTTTGGAAAGGGATCAATCAGAAAAAAAATCAAAACAAAATGAAGAAAGCCTAAGGTTCATGTGGGATACCATCGAAAGGAATAACCTACGTGTCATTGGAATTCCAGAACAGGAAGAGAAAAACAAAACCACTGAGAAAATTGTCCAAGATTTGCTGGAGGAGAACTTCCCTGATATGATGAAAGATGAGAATATATCCATTCAGGAAGTCCAACAAACGCCAAACAGGATAGACCCCAAAAGAAAATCACCAAGACACATCATCATCAAACTCATCAAAACCAAATACAAAGATAGAATCATGAAAGCAGCATGGGAAAACAAAAAGTTACCTACAAAGGACAGCCAGTAAGAATAAGCTCTGATTTCTCAGCAGAAACCATGCAAGTGAGAAGACAATGAGATGGTATATATAAAACCCTGAAAGAGAAAAATTTTCAACCAAGAATTATATATCCAGCAAAATGGTCCCTCAAATATGATGGTGAAATTAGGAGATTTCCAGATAAGCAGAAACTAAGGGAATTTGTTAAAACCAGACCAACCTTACAAGAGATGCTAAAAGTAGTCCTTTGAACAGAGAACCAAAAATAGCAAATAACAACTGACCGTTAATACACAAGATGACATAACCCAGAAACCACAGCTATGGACACATCCAAAGTAAAATGAGCTTATAAGATTGTAAACAGGGAACCAGAGACATCAATTGGCAAGTGAGGACAACTACAAACAAAAAAGAGGGAAAAGACTGTGTAGTTACAGAACTTCTAAATGGTGAGGAAGTTAAGAGAGTTGCAAGATAGAATGGACTGTTGTAACAAGTTCTGTACCTCACACCATACACAAAAACGAACTCCAGATGAATCAAAGACTTAAATGTGAAACCTAAAACTACACAGTTCCTCAAGGAAAATCTAGGGGCAATTTTAAGGGCCCTAATATATGGCATAAATAGACTATACAGTAGCCAAAAGATGGAAACAACCTAGGTGTCCGTCAACTGAGGAATAGATAACCAAACTATGGTACATACACACAATGGAATACTATACAACACTAAAGAATAATGTAGAATTTGCAAAACACCGCATAACATGGATGAACTTGGAGGACATTATGCTGAGGGAAATAAGTCAATCACAAAAGGACAAATATTGTATTAGTCCATTATTGTAAAAGTTAAGGAAAGGTTTATCTATAGAAGGACAAAAACAAAAAAGAATATAGTCCAACATTCCATGGTTTACAAGCTCACATAACCTCATATTGTCCTCTCTCTATGTCTTGGCGTATCATGACTCCGTTCTCACCCTCACTCATCATGCTTCTACCACAGTTTCTTTCCTACTGGCTAAATTTGTATGGGCTAAAGCCTTGGTGAGGTAAGGTCAACAGTGGTGGTTCAGTGGTAGAATTCTTGCCATTCATGCAGAAGACATGAATTTGATTCCTAGCCAATGCACTTTATTCACAGCCATCACCTGTCTATCAGTGGAGGTTTGGGTGTTACTGTGTTGCTGAAATGATGCTAAATAATACTCAGCAGAGCTTTCAGACTGAGATGGGCTAGGAAGAAAGATCTGGTCATCTACTTCCCAAAATCAGTTTAAGAAAAACACAGTGATCCTGGATGGGATGATACAGGACTGGACAGCATTTTGTTCCACTATATCATGAGTTGGAAGCCAAGTTGATGATAGTACCTGATAGCAAGGCCTTGGTGTTTACTGTTTCATGTTTGGAATGTTGTTCACTCAGATGTTTAGGTGATTGACTCTTGTCATTCATATTGCAACTCAAATGTCTTCTAAAGAGGTTACCTTGACCACCCTATCTAATGTTGTCACCTAGTCAGTCATTCTTTATTTTATCGTTATCTTGTGTTTTCATGTTATGACATATTTACTTTGTTTTCGTGTTATGACATATTTACAACCTGAAATAATATCTTTCTTCCATTTGTTTACTTGTTTCTCTCTGTATTAATGCAGACTCCATGAGAACAGGTGCTGGTCTTCACTGCCTGCACCTGGTAGGCTTTCAATGCTTGGCAAAAAAAAGATTTTCTTAACTGTCATTTCAGTGAACTCTTCAAAAGCTGCCTGAGGACTAACACATTAAAGTGGAAATAATTAAACCACTCAAAGGCTGCTCAACAGCATCATTTAACATAAAAAAAAAAAATCGTATTTTACATTGACAACTTTTTCTCGAGTTTTTGATCATTTTAAGAATGCATCTATGGAGAGAACCCTAATCCATTTTACAGCAGCCCTCCCAGGAGGTTAGTGTCTTTGAGAAGTAGAATCCCCTCCCTTCTCAATTAATGACCTTGAAGCTATCCCTTGCAGTTCTGCTCTGTCCTATAGTGTTTCTGTGAGTCAGAATAGACTCATTTGCAACAGGTTTTTTAGTTTGTTTTAGCGAAGTGTCTAAGACACTTGACTGCTAACCAGAAGGCTGGCAGTTCAAACCCACCAGCCACTCCTCAGAAGGAAGGTTGGGCAATCTATTTCCGTAGTGATACTGCCTCGGAAACCCAAGGAGGTGTCACTATGAGTCGGGTCCGACGTGACAGCGCATAACAACAACAACAATATGGAAAAATTACAGTGGTTAAAGTACTGAGTGTTCGATTCTTGGAGTGGAAATAGAAGTGTTAAAAAGACTCTTCCTGTCAGATGATGTCAAAGGAATTATTTATAATGTTGTTAATTGTATTAATGGCATTGTAGTTACATCTAAAACTGTCCATAATTTTTAGAACTACATACTAAAGTATGTAGGGTGAAGTGATAATGATGTCTGGGATTTCCTTAACAGAGAACTGACTACATCGGAGCTGCCAGTGATGTTGAACTGCGACAGCTGAGCATTTAACCACTGAGCCACCAGGGCTCCTTTTGGAACACAACACATAGTTTAATAATTGAGCAAAAAACTAAGAGACTAGAAAAGACTAGAAGAGACTGAGTTCTCTAGAAGAGACTGAGTTCTAGGTTGTAAGTGCCTAATTTATCTGATTTAGCCATGGTCTGGAACTGATTATCTTTCAAAACAGTTAAAAACACAAATAAGTTGAAAAAACTCCTTATCTTTTGACAAATAGGACCTTTCGCAGGTGTTACAAAGATTCACTATCAACATTGTTGATGATTTTGTGCTGTTTCACAACACATCTTCAGATTTGCAAAGTAGGTTATATCCTATTGATATTACCATAGGAACCAAGCTAAGTTAATTTGAAGAATTAAAATGAAAGAAAACACCTGCTGACCAACTGTAACGTTTCCCAATATGTTTATGTTACTTGCCTTTTGAGCAAGTACATGTTGTTGACATTCTACAGGAGAAAATCCTGTTTGCCTCTTAAGTTCACTTACTGATTCAACAATCAACTGATTAAAATAAAACTCAGATCACAGATTTCCCCTGTAATCAGGATTATATAGTGCTATTCCTTTGTTACCAGTGTGGTCTCCTAGCCTCAGAATGAGGCATCTATGTATTGCCTTGGTTTGGAAGGTTATGCTCCAGTGTTGTTACTTAGATGGACTTCTCAGTCCTTCTTTTACCATCTGAAACAGTAAAGCCACCTAGAAGCTATATGCAGTTTTCTTAGCTTCCCACTATGGTCTGTAGTCTGATTTCCATATTAATTATTTTAAAAGTGCCCTGCAGTTGCCTTTTTTTTTTTTTTTTTTTGGTTTTCAAAGTTTTTAAGTGAATTATTGTTTTCTCTCTCTCTCAAATAAATTTTCATTTTGAATAGAAAAATAAGGACCTAAAATTTTTTTCCCCACAATTGCCCATCATATACTGCTCTAAAACATGCCACTCATTATTATCTGTCTCTTTCAATAAGACTATTGTATTTAAGGACCCAGTTTAATTATAAGAAATGGCGTGAACTAAGTGGAAGTCAGAAACCAAGGTTTCTCCACCAGATTCTACCCTAACTTAGCATTGCATTCTCTTCAGTTTCCTCACCTTGGTAAATAGAGAGGATTGACTTAGATGATCTCATGAATCTTTCCACCTTCAAAAATATGTCTACAATTACATCTGTGATGAAAGTTTGTGCATTGTTGGTTCTTATGCAAGATTTCATTTCATTGCTGCAAACAAAGAATTTCTGTTAAATTGCATGTTTGTAACATAACCCCATACTCACTGCCATCAAGTCAATTTCAGCTCATAGCAACCCCCATTGGGTTTCCAAGGCTGTAAATCTTTACAGAAGCAGTCTGCCTCCTATCTTTCTCCTATGGAACAGCTAGTGGGTTCAAACTGCCGAACTTTTGCTTAGCAGCCAAATACTTTCAAGACTGTGCCACCAGAGAGACGGATGAGGAGGGAACACTGCAAAAAAAAAAAAAAAAAAATGACCCATGTAACTTTAGTTTTGTGTATTTCACTGTACATAAATTATATTTCAATAAAATTTATGTTAAAAAAAACAAAAAAGACTGTGCCACCAGAGATGCTTGAAAATTATGTAAAGTTAATTTAATTTTCCCCTGCATTTTCAAGTAATAAATACGTGTCAGTAATAATAGAAATTTTTTTTTTAGTTGTGATTTGGGTGAAAGTTTACAGAGCAAGTTCATTTTCCATACAGCAGTTCATACACATTTTGTTTGATGACTTTGACTGCAGTTCCACACAGTGTAACAGCTCTCTTCGCACTTCCTCCCCGTAGTTACCTCATCCCTATGTCCTTCCCTCCCATACACTTCCACCCCCCAAGCTATCTCCCTGTGCAAATACTGCCCTTCTATTTTCCCATGATTAATCGCTCTAAGGAGTGTATCTACCTAATAAAAATGTTCATCCCATATGCCTTTCGATTGTTTGGCTGGAAGCCATAGGAGTGAGTTCAATTCCAGACTTGAAGAGTAACTAAGGCCATAGTCTCAGGGGTCTCACCAGGCTCTGTCAGACCAGTAAATCTGGTCTTTTTTTGTGATTTTGTTATTTTTTTGTGTGGTGTTGCTGATTTCATTCTTCCATATAATTTTGTGTCCTGAGCTCATTTTGTTTATGAATCATGTTATTTCCTTTATTGCTATTGTTTTAATATTTGTTAAATATTTGTGCTTGTCCTTTTATTTATTTTGATGCCAAGGTTTATTATTTTTCTTTGAAGTTACCCTGTGATTTACTATTTTTTTCCCAAGTTTAAAACACTCTGTTCTGTCTCAGAATTGTTTTGACTTCCTCACCATTTAGAAGTTTTGTTACCGCACTATTTATTCCCTCTTTTTGGTTTGTAGTTGTCCTCATTCGCCAATTTATGTCTCTGGTACCCTGTTTCCAGTGTTATAAGCATATTTTACTTTGGATACATCTATAACTGAGTTGTTTTCTGGGTCACGTCATCATGTGTGTTAGTCATCGGTTTTTGTTTGCTGTTGTTGGTTCTCTGTCTGAAAGACTCCCTCTAACATCTCTTGTAAGGTTGGTCTGGTTTTAGCAAATTCCCTTAATTTCTGCTTATCTGGATGTGTCCTAATTTCACCCTAATATTTGAGGGACAGTTTTGCTGGGTATAT
>NW_006921638.1:11483272-11484749 GCF_000298275.1 Orycteropus afer afer | reverse complement strand
GGTTCATTGGAGTTCTTGAATGGATATATTACCATCTTTTCATTATATCAGGGAAATTTTCATCCAATTGATCTTCGACAATTTTCTCTGTGGCTGTATTTGTCTCTTCCTGTTCTGAAATTCCAGTTACACATAGGTTATTCCTCTTGATTTTATCCCACGTGAATCTTAGGCTTTCTTCATTTTATTTTGATCTTTTTTCTGATTGATCCCTTGCAAGGTAGTATTGCTGTATTTGTCTTCAGTATCACTAATTCTTTCTTCCATTGATTCAGTTCTAATCCTTTGCCTATTCAATGTGTTACCTATTTCTGAAATTTTAGTATTCATCTTCTTGATTTCTATCTGTAGAATTTGTATCATTTCTAATTTTTTCATTTATTTTGTCATTTTGTTCTTGTGATGCCTTCCGCAGTTGTTCGAGGGTTTTGCCTGTGTTTTCCTTAATTTTGTTAGTGTTTTCCTTCATCTGTCTCTCAGTCTGTTAAAGGTACCTAAGTGTAATTCTTTTTGAGTTCCTTATCAGGCAGTTCCAATGCTGCTTCTACCTCGGGGATATTTTCTGGAGTACATCCCAGGTCCTTGTTTCTACCACTTTATCTTGTTCTTTGTGTGCACTGTTAATGGTCTGTTGTCTCTGAGACGTTGTGACATTGTTGTATTTATATTTAATTGGTGATATATGACTGCTAACCAGAAGGCTGGCAGTTCAAACCCATCAGCCACTCCTTAGAAGGAAGACTGGGCAGTCTACTTCCATAGTGGTCTACTTCTGTAGTGATACCACCTCAGAAACCCAAGGAAGGGTGACTGTGAGTCAGATCTGACTCGACGGCTGTGCACTGCTGCTGCTACAATTGTTGGTGTAATTTGCCCAGGTTTTTTTTTTGTTTGTTTGTTTTGATATATCTAAGTAAGCAGGGTAGTCTGCCCCACTATTTGCTAGTTGGCAGCACTTATGCATTCATCACTTGATTCCTCGGTGCAATAGAGAGTTAAGAGTGGGTGCACAGATCTGTTAACTGTTGTGAAGGAGCAGTTAAGGGTGAGTTGGGCTGGTGTTGGCTGTCACCTGTCATTGGCCAGTTGATGCAGAAGCAAGTAGTAGCCATCACTCAGTAGGTGGGGCTGCAGTAAGTGTAGGTATGGTTGGGTCATATGGGTATGGTTGCTATCTCACACTCAGTTAAGCGAAAATAACTATCAAAACACCAAAAAAGTAAAAACAAGAGGACAAAAAAAACACACAGCAACAATGGGCAAAAAGGCCAAAAAAAAAAAAAAGGAAAGGCAATTAATTAAAAGAAATACTTTTAAAAAGAAAATAAATATAAAAAAACCAAGCTCACTTCCCTCAAGTCAAGTCTGAGTCATAGCAATCCCTCCTTGCCTCCTTGGGTTTCTGAGGTGATATTCCCACAGAAGTAGGTTGCCCAATCTTCCTTCGGACAAGTGGCTGGTGGGTTTGAACCACTAG
>NW_006921638.1:11482321-11483075 GCF_000298275.1 Orycteropus afer afer | reverse complement strand
AGTAAAAGAATAATAAAGAAAAAATGAGAAAAATGCAGAAAGAAAAACAAGGGATGAGAAGAACCAAAAGAAAGAAAAAAGATGCGAAGTAGGAAAAGGGAAGAGAAAAAAAGAAACTATAATGTAGAACCTGGGGAGGGGTAAAGAATTAAAAATAAAGGAAAAAAGAATAAAAACCAAAAAACAAATTGGAAGGTAGGGGGGCAGGGCACCCAGGCTCTGTCAGAGCACACAGACTGGGATGGAATTTCTGCCATTCCAGAAGGTGGGTGCACATGGGGGATGGCTGCACCTCCATTCACCAAAAGGAAGTGGGGTATAAGAGTAACAAGGGGAATACCACACCTTTCCAGCCGTCAGCCTTCAGCGTGGTTGACCCTGCTGTCCTTGGCAAGCAGAGTTTATTCTTAGGTCACTGGGAGATCAGCACACTGCTGCTTTAAATGTCTAAAATGGCTACATCACTTGTAAATATTCAAAATGGCTCTGCCCTCCAATTAGCCAAAGTCTACAGCTCAGTGTCTCTCCTTTGCTGTTTTCCTTTTTAGTCAGCCACCAGTGCAGTTGTCCATGCAACCCTTGGGGAGCAAGAACGATATTTAGGATATAGCCCACTTCCTTACAGCACTTGTAAATATTTAAACTGCCTATACTATCAGGAAGGAGCTCTGGTAGCATAGTGGCTAAGTCACTTGCCTGCTAACCAGACGGCTGGCAGTTCAAACCCACCAGCCACTCCTCGGAAGGAAGGTTG
>NW_006921638.1:11480495-11481126 GCF_000298275.1 Orycteropus afer afer | reverse complement strand
TAGCAATACTGCCTCGGAAACCCAAGGAGGGGTCACTGTGAGTCAGGTCCAACTCGACGGCACATAACAACAACAACATGCTGAAAATAAGGAGTTCTGGTTGCGTAATGGATAAGGGACTTGACTGCTAACCTGGAATGTTAGCAGGTCAAACCCACCATCTCCTTCGTGGAAGGAAGACGGGGCAATCTACTTCCATAAAGATTTACTGCCTTTGAAACCCAGTGGGGGTCACTATGAATCAGAAACTCAGTGGCAGTGAGTTTGGTTTTAATTTATGCTGAAAGTAATGTTTTAAGAGATGATAAAATCAATAAAGTATTTCTGTTTTTAGATAAGTAAACTACAAAACCAAAAGAAAGATTAGCCTTGAAATAGTTTATATTACAGTCAACTTTGTGTATTAGTGTATGACATAATGTTTAGTAATATTGGTTTCATTCAAAGAAATAGATTTTTTAAATGTCAGAATTTATTAAGCCCACATTCTTAATTTTATAAAATGATAATCATTCCACATGCTTTCCATACATTTTCCAACATCTGATGCATATGATCCTCGACTCTTAACTGTGCTTCCTTGCATTTAATAATCTTTCCTTTTTAACTTTTTATTGTGATATGGGTCAAA
>NW_006921638.1:11477048-11480154 GCF_000298275.1 Orycteropus afer afer | reverse complement strand
CCTTGGGGTTCCACCACTCTCTGTCTGACCCATAAGTCTGGTTTTGAGTTTTGTTCTACATTTTTCTCCCACTCTGTCCATGACCTTCTATCGTGATCCCTTTCAGAGCAGTTAGTTTCATTAGTCCTTTGGACTAATTGTTTGCATACTTTGCTCAGATGGTAAGAGACCAATAGTTGTACCTTAGATGGCTTCTCACAAGCTTTTAAGACACCAATTGCTGCTTACCAAAGTAGGATGTAGAACATTGTCTTTGTGGACTGTATTATGCCAGTTGACCTTGATGTCCCCCAAGACTATGATCCTGAGCTCCAGGCCCAGCAACTCATTCCTTTAAGGGGTTTGGTTATAGCTAAGTAGTTTTCATAACTTTGTCCCCAGTATGCAGCACATATAAAAACATACGTAGAGATACTTTTGGTCAAACTTACATATATTCATGGGTATAATCATTCACTTTCCCCTACCTGTTCTGTTTGCCTGTCTATGTATCCACTCATAGATTACTGTTGTTACTGTTATTACAGGATTGTATATGTAATAGTATTTACTTTTGTTGTCTTTAACTGTTGCACTCCTCCCAGTGTCTTCCTTTGCCTTGATCTGTTTGTGCTGATCTTCCTCTTATTATAAATTGCCTTTTCCTTTCATCCAAGTTAATACCCTCTAGTTAGTGATACAAATTTTTTTCATATGCAAAGGGCTACTATAACCAGAAGCCAAGAAAACACTTCAATAAAAAGCAAATAGGAAATACTTAAAACTGCCATTAAATTAAAGTGCCAGAATTTAAGATGCTTTATTTCCTTTGCAAGGAGCTCTGGTAATACAGTGCCTAAGTCATCTGACTGTGAACCAGAAGGTTGGTGGTTCAAACACACCAGCCACTCCATGGAGGCAAGACTGGGCAGTCTACTTCTGCACAGATTTACTGCTTCAGAAACCCATTGGGGATCGCTTTGAGTCAGAATTGACTCATTGGAAGTGGGGTTTTTTGTTTGTTTATTTGTTTGGTTGGTTGGTTTTGGTTTTTTTAATTTTCTTTGTGGGGTTAACTGAGAAGAAATCCAGCACTTTTATGAGATGAAGGAATTTTATGTAGACATACATACATATAAATATGTGTTGCTTAACACCCACTATATGTTTTGTGAAATAGAATGTTACGTGATTTGACATTGTACAAAAATAATAAAATTTTATGGGATCCCACTTCAAATCATCCTCATCTGAACCAGCCACAGCAGCAAGTAGAGGGAAAGGAAGCAAGCGTGGAGGGAACAGAGCATGCCCTGTCCCACCCGCTATTCCGCCCACTTGAGCAATCACCAAAGCCCAAGAGCTGGCGCCCAGAGCTATGCCCTCTGTCTCACTGCCTATGTTCCACCCACGGCCCAGTTCTGCAAGAGTCTGGGTTTTGGATCTTTAAAACAATTAGGGGGAAATAATGAAATGAGAGCTGCTTTTCCCTTTTTAAAAAAATAAAAACCTAAGAGATCACAGACATACATGTGATAGGACGTCCAAAAGGACATTAAGTGATGTATACCTGTGTGTGTGTGTGTGTGTGTGTATGTGTATATTTTATATTCAGAGAGAGAGATGGTATGTGTGTGAGTGTGTGTATGTGTGTATTCATACACACTGGTGGTATAGTGCTTAAAGCATCTCACTGCTAACCATAAGGTTGGTAGTTCAAACCCATCAGCCACTCCACAGAAGGAAAATGGAGCAATCTTCTTCCATAAAGATATATCACATTAGAAACTCAGTGGAGTTTCTGTGAGTCAAAATTGACTGCATGGCAGTGAATGATAGAACTCTTAGCCTGTCAGTGTTCTTAATAATATTTTTGGTTAATCTTGAAGAGCTGATAAAAGCTAGTGATCCTTCCCCAAAAAAGTACAAATAAACACAAAGTTTAGCCAACAGTTTATAGCATGGATCCTAGATTATTGTTGTTAGTTGCTGTTGATTCCAACTCATGATGACTCTGATATGTGCAGAGTAGAATTGCTCTATAGGGTTTTCAAGGCTGTGATTTTTGGAACCAAGATCATCAGGCCTGTCTTCTGAGGTACGTCTGGTTGGGTTTGAACTGTCAACCTTAGGCAAGAAGTCAAGCTTTTTCAACTGTTTGCACTACCTGGTGACTCCTGACCCCAGATAAAAAAAAAAACAGCAGAACAATCCAAAACTGTTGCCATTAAGTCATTTCCAACTCATAGTGACCCTTTTAAGGACAGAGTAGAACAGCCCCATTAGGATTTCCAAGGCTGAACTCTTTACAGAGGCAGATTGTCACATCTTTCTCCTGCAGA
The DNA here is from genome assembly GCF_000298275.1 of Orycteropus afer afer. NCBI lineage: Eukaryota > Metazoa > Chordata > Mammalia > Tubulidentata > Orycteropodidae > Orycteropus > Orycteropus afer. The sequence continues at coordinate 11,477,833 of NW_006921638.1, read as the reverse complement.
GCATCTAGTGGGTTCACACCACCAACCATCGGGTTAGCCACCAGGTGCTTAACCACTCCAGACTCAACTGTCATCAAATTGGATCCCATTCAGAGCAACCCCTCCTTGGGTTTCCAAGGCGATATCACTACGGAAGTAGATTGCCCAACCTTCCTTCTAGTTAGCAGTCAAATGCCTTAGGCACTATGCCACCAGAGCTCCCCTCCTGGACCCCAGATTCCCAAAATCAAACTTACTGCCATCAAGTTGATTCTAACTCATAGCAACCCTATAGGACAGAGTAGAACTGTCCCATAGGGTTTCCAAGGCTATGAATCTTTTACAGAAACAGAATGCGTAACCTTTTTCTGTGGAGGGGCTAGTAGGTTTAAACTGCCTGCCTTTCAGTTGGCAGCCAAATGCTTTAACCACCGCACCACCAGAGCTCCTGACCCCAGATTAAGAGCCCATAAATCCCTGCTTTTTACCATTTCAGTGTTTTTATATATTGGTTTTAAGTTTTTCAATACCATAAATTATTTTTCCTTGTTAAATATTTTTTTTCTTTTTCTACTTTGCCAATATATAACATTATTGTTGTATAATATTGCAGTGACAAAATGAAACTTAAAAATACATAAGTCTTACCTATTAGAATAGTTGTTGTTGTGTTGTTGTTATGTGCCATCAAGTCGGATCCGACTCATAGCGACCCCTCCTTGGGTTTCCGAGGCAGTTCATAGCAACCCCTCCTTGGGTTTCCGAGGCAGTATCACTACGAAAGTAGATTGCCCCATCTTCCTTCC
>NW_006921638.1:11475199-11476133 GCF_000298275.1 Orycteropus afer afer | reverse complement strand
TAGTGATAAGCCTATTTTTATGTGCACTGTTCCAATCATATATCTAGTCATTGGTCTTAGTCTTTATATCATTCCCTTTATAATCAGAAATGGTGTGGGCTTTCTGCTAAATATTTTGACCATAAGAGTAATAATTACGTATTAACCATCACTTTTCTGCCAATGACAATGTGTTTTTAAGTGAAATCAAACAAAAAACTAGGGTATGGATGTTATATGATACTCTTCAGAGCAGCACTGTCCAGTAGAAGTATATTATGGGCCATATGCTATTGTAATTTTAAATTTTCTAGTAGCAACGTTAAAAAACGAAACAGCTGATATCAATGTTAATGTAAGTTACTAGATCTAATATTTAAATACACACACACACACATATATATTCTTGATACTGTTTCTATTTAGGTAATTCCTGGACTTAGCTTTCAAAAGGATTCGTTTATTTAACATGTACTCACTGAACACCAATTTTGTACCATAAATTATTGCTAGGTGCTTATAAAATACATATTTATCTGTCTCATGAGATGATTAGGTAACTAATCACAATAAAACATAATGATTTAATAAAGGCATTTTACAAAATATTGTAGAATGGCTAACTTCTTATTAAGTTGTAAGAGTTCTTAAAATATTATGAAGATGGGGGTTTTTTTGTTTTTTAGATATATGATTTTCTCTGGTGTTGGACTTTGTTCTGGAAAATCATTTATTTGTGTGAGATCAGTTTGAGCCTTTTGAGCCTTGCTTTTAGGCTTTCTTAGGCAGGTCCAGAGCAAGTTGCAGGGTAGGAGAGCTCAAACAGAGAGCCCAGCTGTCTCTTGAGTTGAGGAGACAGAAATTTGGGGGAGCCCAAGTAGCTAGAATTTGCAGGTAATAGCATCAGAGAAAAAGGAGCTGCACAAAGAGAGCTCCACAGATTTGCATAGGTGTC
>NW_006921638.1:11473097-11474559 GCF_000298275.1 Orycteropus afer afer | reverse complement strand
CTTAATATTATCCTTGACTCCTCACACATTTGCTCTTTTATAGCTTTTCCCCATTTACCAGTTGGCCTCTTAATGTTTTCTTCTTGATTTATGAGGGGTCTTTGTGTGTGTGTGTGTGTGTGTATAATGATTAGCATTTGTTTCATGTGTGTTTCTCACTTTGCTGGTTTGTTTTTTTCTAGTGAGGTACATTACTAAATATTAAGTTTCTCGTTTTTATGTAGAAAAATTTATCTTCCTTTTTCGATTTATTCTTCTAAGCTTTTCCTAAAGAAGTGAGATATTCATTTTCATTCTAGTTTTACTGTGTTTTGTGGTTTTTTGTTTGGTTGGTTTTTTTTTTTTTTTTTTTTTTTTTGCATATAATGTGCCCACATAAATAACATACACACACGCACACGTAATGTGAATAGTGTACACAGGAAACTAAGCATGAGAGGGTTGAACAATTTGCAAAAACATATAATGTGTGCTTTATTTGTGTAAAAATAGAGTACTTTGTAGATTATTTTGTTCTATTGAGTCAGAATTGAATTGAATTTGATTTATATCTGAAACTTATTTGTTCCAATGCCACTCATTAAACATGCTTCTCCCCTTCTCTACTGATTTGTAATACCTTCTTTATCAGTTATTAAATTCACATATAACAAGATCCATTTCTAGCAATGTCTGTTATTGGTTTGTCTCTCCATCTTCCTGCCAGTACCAATTACTGGTTTTGATACCTTAACCCTGCCGTATGCTTTATTGTCTGATATGGAAAGTCCTTTATCCTTCTCTTCCCTTTTTATCAGGAGCTAAATGCATTCTTTATTGTTTATACAGCCTCTGCCTTTTCACTGGAAACTCTCATATATTCTCCCTTTCATCTCTCCTCTTCACAGCAAAATTTATTAAATATTTGTCTGCAGCTACTATCTGGAATTCCTTACTTGCTATTTGTTTTTCATTCCACTCCAGTCTGATCTCTTGTCATCATACCACACTAAATAACTTTTATTCTAATCACTATTGCTAAGGAGCTCTGGTGGTGTAGTCCAGAGGCATTTGACTGCTAACCAGAAGGTTGGTGGTTTCAAACTCACCAGCCACTTCACAGAAACAAGACTGGGCAATCTACTTCTGTAAAGATATACTGCCTCAGAAACCCAAAGGGGGTTGCTATGAGTTGGAATCAACTTGGTGGCAGTGAGTTTTGTTTTGTTTTGTTTTTAATCACCATTGCTACAAAGAAGACCAGTTAATACTACTATTATTCAAATCTGTATACCAACCACCGAAGTCAAAGATGAGGAAATTGAAGATTTCTACCAACTTCTTTAGTCTGTAGTCTGAAATTGACCAAACATGCAATCAAGATGTGTTGTGTTGACTATCACTGGTGACTGGAGCGCAAAAGTTGGAAACAAAGAAGAATCACCAGTAGTTGGAAAATATGGCCTTGGTGATAGAAATAATG
>NW_006921638.1:11471090-11472472 GCF_000298275.1 Orycteropus afer afer | reverse complement strand
GCATTTCTCAAGCTGAAAGAACTGAAGAAAAAAATCAAGCCTCGAGTTGCAGTATTGAAAGTTTCTATGGGCAAAATAGTGAATGATGCAGGAAACATCAAAAGAAGATGGAAGGAATACACAGAGTCACTGTACCAAAAAGAATTGATCAATGTTCATCCATTTCAGGAGGTGGAATATGATCAAGAACCAATGGTATTGAAGGAAAAAGTCAAGGCTGCACTGAAAGAATTGGTGAAGAACAAGGCTCCTGGAATTGACAGAATACCCATTGAGATGTTTCAGCAAACAGATGCCATGCTGGAGGCACTCACTATGGCTATGACAAGAGATTTGGAAGACAGCTACCTAGCCAACTGACTGGAAGAGATCCAGATTTGTACCCATTCCACAGAAGGGTGATCCCACAGAATGTGGAAATTATTGAACAGTATCATTAGTATCACATGCAAGTAAAATCTTGCTGAAGATAATTCAAAAACGGTTGCAGCAGTATATTGACAGAGAGCTTCCAGAAATGCAAGTTGGATTCAGAAGAGGATGTGGAACAAGAGATGTTGTTGCTGGTGTCAGATGGATCTTAACTGAAAGCAGAGAATGCCAGAAACATGTGTGCTTGTGTTTTATTGACTGTGCAAAAGCATTTAATTGTGTGGATCATAACAAATTATGAATAATGTTGAGAAGAATGTGAATTCCAGAGCACTTGATTGTGCTCATCAGGAACCTGTACATAGACGAGGAGGCTGTAGTTTAAAATCAGGAAGGGAGTGTGTCAGGATTGTATCCTTTCACCAGCTTATTCAATTTGTATGCTTAGCAAATAATCCAAGAAGCGGAATTATATGAAGAAGGACATGGCATTAGGATTGGAGGAAGACTCATTAATAACCTGTGATACACAGATGACACAACTTTGCTTACTGAAAGGGAGGATGACTTGAAGCATTTACTGGTGAAGATTAAAGACTACAGTCTGCAATGTGGATTACATCTCAATATAAAGAAAACAAAAATCCTCACAGCTGGTCCAGTAAACAGCTTCATGTTGGATAGATAAAAGATTGAAGTTGTCAAGGACTTCATATTACTTGGTTCTACTATTAATACCAGTGGAAGCAGCATTCAAGACATCAGACGATGTATTGCATTGGACAGATTCTGCTGCAAAAGACCTCTTTCAAGTGATGAAGAGTGAAGATGTCTCCTTGAAGTCTAAGGTGCACCTAACCCGAGCCATGGTATTTTCATTTGCCTCATATGCATATGAGAGCTGAACAAAGCATAAGAAATACCGAAAAATAGTTGGTCCTTTTGAGTTGTGGTGTTGGAGAAAAATGCTAAGAGTACCATGGACTGCTAAAAGGACTAACAGGATCTGT
>NW_006921638.1:11458680-11470379 GCF_000298275.1 Orycteropus afer afer | reverse complement strand
GTTCAACATGTCCTATTTTAGAGAGGCCACAATCTAATTCCTCCACCACCTCACCTTCCTTCCCTTGTCCCCCACCCCACCAAAAAAAAAAAAAGATGTTTACTCATTTCTAGTAATTCTTGTCCCAAAGTAAAGCTCTACTGTCGTTGCAGTTCTACAACCTAGAAAAGTTAAGCTGTTCTTGACTGCTGCCTATCCCTCACCCTCATAGCTAACCCAGCACCCATTCCTGTACATTTTAACTCTTAAATACACCTTGAGGGTGTCCATTCTCTCCACCTCTACCACCAAAAACCTAGTTCAAGCTACCATTCTGTCGTCCCTTATGCTGAAATACCCTCTTCAGTAATCTTCCCACTTTGACTCTGCCTTCCTTCCAGGCTGTTCTGATGCCAGAATAATGTTTTCTAGACAGAAATGTAATCATTTTATTCCCTGCTTAACACCAGTTTTGGGGAATCTCACTACTTTTAAGGCAAAAACTGGAATTTTTTATTTGATATAGGACTCTGTCCACCTTTACAACCTCATTGCATTCTGTGTTCCCCTCTCCCTATATACTCCAGTCATGCTATGTTCCTGTCAGTGATTCAAGCTCACTTTTCTGCCTGCAACTCAGGGGCTCTGCACATTCTTTTTCCTTTTTTCTGTAATACTATGTCCCTACTCTCCTTGTCCTGGTTGACGCCTACTCATCCTTAAGATCCTGTTTTAATCTATTTATGTAGGGATACTTTCTCTAATTTATAATAAAATATCACCATATGTAGCACCATGTACCTATCCTTCACAGCACTTGATCACTATTGTGTCTTTAGTAACTATATAGTACAGTGCCTGGCACTTAATAGAACTTTAGTGAATGTTTGAATGAATAAATGAATTAATGATTTATTCTTCAAGTTAAATTTTAGAATTATAGGCTTTTCAGTGAAATTAAAGTTATTAATTTGGGAAAATACACTATCAAGAAATTTTATTTTAAGTTATTTAAATAATCTTTTATCAGTGTAGGAATTAGACATGTCTTACTAAATTTTCCTTAAATTTTATAAACATCTCTAGTTGGCTATTATTGGTATTTAGGAATATTGCTTTTTTTTTATTTTATTTTTATTGTGATTTGGGTGAAAGTTTGCAGAGCAAATTCACTTTCCATACAGCAGTTCACATACACTTTGTCTTGTGACATTGACTGCAATTTCCCACAGTGCAACAGCTCTCCTCTCACTTCTTCCCCGTGTCCTTCCCTCCCATGCACTCTGAGCTGTCTCCCTGTGCATACATACCCCTTCTATGCTCCCATGATTGAGCTCTCCAAGGAGTATATCTGCTTAATGTAAATGTTCAGCTCATATGCCTGTCTTTTGTTTGGCTGGAAGCCACAGGACTGGGTTCAGTTCCAGACCTGACAGGCAGCTAGGGACTATAGTCTCAGTGGTTCTATCAGGCTCTATCTGAGCAGCAACCCTGGTCCCTTTTTTTTTTTTTTTTTAATGATTTTGAGTTTTGTTCCACATTGTTCTCCCACTCTATCCAGTATCTCCTACATAGATACCCCTCCGAGTGGTTGATAGTGCAAGCCAAGCACCATCTAGTTCTTCTGGTCTCATAGTCATGTAGGCTGAGGGTCGCATGGTGTACCAGTCACTTGAACTAACTGTTTCCATGCATCTTTGGTTTTCTTCATTCTTCTTTGCTCTGGACGAGGAGAGACCCATCGTGGCATGTTAGATGAGTGTTTGCAAGCTTTTAAGATCCCAGTCACTACTCAGCCAAAGCAGGATGTGGAACGATGTTTTTGTGTAGTATATTATGCCAGTTGAGCTTGATGTCCCCTGCAACTATGGTCCTGAGCCCACAGGTCCAACTACTCACTCTCCCTGGGTAGCTGGCTGTGGCCAAGAAATGACTACAACCCTGTCCCTTGTCAGCTCTGCTGTACACCTGGGAATTCTTATAGAACATACAAATACACTTGTAGAAACATTGTCTGCCAACCCTATACATTGTGTTGGGCACGCTCCCCCTGCCTCAACATACCTAATAGTTCACCTGTCCACCCATCTATTCACCTGTATATCCATGTTTGCCTTCACTTACAATGCAGTACTGTATGTGCAGAAGGGTTCATCTTTATCGTCTGTACCTCCCTTGCACCTCTCTATGTCTTCCTCTTTCTCAGTGCCACCATGTTGATCACTCACATTTGGTGCATTGCCTTTCTCTTCACTCAAATCAATACTTGTCTCTACCTATCTAACAGTGTTCCCTCCCTTTTCCTCTCACCCCTGGTAACCAACAAAGAAAGTTTCCTTCCATATAGAAACCTTTCCTTATTTACAATAACGGACTAATACAGTATTTGTCCTTCTGTGATTGACTTATTTCACTCAGCATAATGTCTTCCAAAGGAGCTCTGGTAGCATAGTGGCTAAAGCACTTGACTGCTCACCAGAAGGCTGGCGGTTCAAACCCACCAGCCACTCCTCGGAAGGAAGGTTGGGCAATCCTACTTCCGTAGTGATACTGCCTCAGAAACCCAAGGAGGGGTTGCTATGAGTCGGGGCCGACTTGACGGCACATAATAACAACAACAACAATGTCTTCCAAGTTCATCTACGTTATGAGGTGTTTTGCAGATTATATGTTATTCTTTATGGTTGTATAGTATTCTACTGTGTGTATGTACCATAGTTTGCTTACCCATTCTTCTGTTGATTGGCATCTAGGTTGTTTCCATCTTTTTGCTCTTGTAAATGGTGCTGCAGTGAACATGGGTGTGCATATATCTGCTCTTGCCCTGGCTCTCACTTCTTTAGGATATATGCCTAGTAATGGAATGGCTGGGTCAGATGGTATTTGTAATTCCAACTTTTTAAGGAATCGCCGTACTACTTTCCACAGTGGTTATATCATTTAACAGTCCCACCAGCAGTGTGGGAGAGGCCCAGTCTCAGGAGTATTGCTAATTTTTGTTTTAATCTTTAGTCTTTAGTGTTTTCTTACTTTATTTAAAATTTTACTTTTAGAATAGTGCTTTTTTGTAGCTAAAATTATCTAAAACTTAAAGATTTTTACTTAGCTTTTTCTGTTGACTGGCACAGTGGTTAAAAGTGCTTGACTGCTAACGGAAAGGTCAGCAGTTCAAACCCACTAGCCCCACACCACAGGAGAAAGATATGGCAGTCTGCTTCCCTCAACATTTACAGCCTTGGAAACCCTATAAGGCATTTCTACTCTATCCCGTGGGGTTGCTATGGATCAGAATTGACTGAGCAGCTGTGGGTGTGGTTTGGGTTCATTGAATATAAAATTAGAGATTGTTCTTTTTGGGTTTTAGTCAAAGAATATTTCTTATGGAGAAGATATCTTCAGGGAAGTTCCCTACCATTGAGTATTTACCAAGTTGACTAAGTTAATTGCTTTGAGAAATTGTTATAAATAAGATCTATTTAAAAAAGAAAACTTATATAGTTGTTTCATGTATCATCTTCTTATTTGCTCATCGTCAAACTCAATAAAGTAGGCATTATAGATAAAACTGTCAGGGATATTAAGAGGCTTTTCTGTGGTCATTAAAATATTGAGTTCCTGATCCAGTGCCATACCCCAGTTCTCATTCTTTAGCTATGCTGTTTCTTTTTTACAGTGTTGCTTTTTGGTGTTTGTATAAAACAATCAGAAATTACTTAATTGGATTCTGATTAAGTTCAAACCAAAAAACCAAACTCACTGCCGTTGAGTCGGTCCCAACTAATAGCAACCCCTCCGTGGGTTTCCAAGACAATATCTGTACAGAAATAGATTGCCCAATCTTCCTTCCAAGGAGTGGCTGGTGGTTTTGAACCGCCAGCCTTCTGGTTAGTAGTCAAGTGCCTTAGTTATAAAGTGAAAACTTTTCTAAAATATCCCTTCTACTAAGCTGCTTTCATACTTAAATTACTTGGAAAGTCATTTTGAATAACTTTTCTTATAGGAATCTTCAGAAGTTTAGTCTTTTTGGGGACATCAGCGTTCTGCAACAGCAAGGAAATTTATCAAATACATACCTCAGCAAGGTGGACCCAGACGGCAAAAAAATTAAACAGTAAGTTATGTAGTTGGTGTGACAGGACTTATTCTAAGAATAATGTTCTTATTTTCTGAATACTCTCTGAGAAATTTAAGACATAATCAGAAGAATAATGTTTTTTTCCTAAAAGGAACATTTGTCCTGAAAATGTCTTAACTGTGAAATGAAGTGATCAGTATATGTCATAAAAGTCTTTAAGGCAAGAACGTGCTGTATAATTACTGCTATTTAAAATTATTATTTCTTTGCTTGCCTTTCCTGGAACATAAATTGCATGTCATCAGTCTTCTTTACCATACTAATGTAAAATGATACTTACCTTGGATAAGGAACATATTTTTATATGTTTAATACATTCATATGTTTAGTGTATACTTGCAGGTGAATTTTAACAGTATTTGTGATAATATTACTTGTGGGCTGAGTAGAAATTAACCTACTAATGAGAGAAAATAGATCTCAGCATTGCATGCCATTCATTGCCTACTTTTAGAAATCAGTGTTAAATGATTAGAGCTAAATGCTAATGGGATCAGTGTGTCATGTGTTTTCCTTACAGAATTCAACAGCTGTTTGAAGAAATATTGAGCAATAGTAGGCAACTGAAATGGCTGTCCTGTGGATTTATGCTGGAAATAGTAACCCCAACATCATTGTCATCTCTCTCAAACTCCATTGCCAACACCATGGAACACCTGAGTTTACTGGACAACAATATTCCTGGTAACAGCACTCTCATTTCTGCAGTTGAACTGGAGCGATTTGTGAATCTACACTCACTTGCCCTGGATTTCTGTGACTTTACAGCTGAGATGGCAAGAGTCTTAACCGATAGCAACCATGTGCCTTTGCAGCGACTGTCTCTCCTGGTTCACAATGTTTCTGTGATGCACAAGTCTCTGGACAACATGCCAAATGATGAGCATTGGAAAGCCCTGTCACGAAAGAGCACCAGCCTTCGGGTCTACATAATGGCTTTTGATATCAAGAGTGAAGATATGTTAAAGATTATGAAACCCAGTATACCACTAGAGAGGATTCATTTTGACAGCTATATCACTTGTGTTTCAGGGGCTATTGTTGATCTTATATCCAGGCAGTATGACAAGTTCCTCACTCATTTTATATTAATGAATGATGTGATTGACACCTCTGGTTTTCCAGATCTTAGTGACAACAGAAATGAAGATCCATTGGTTTTATTAGCATGGAGGTGCACAAAGCTCTCTCTCCTGGCAATTCACGGTAGGTGATTACTGCTCACTATTATTTAATTTTGGTCTCCTGTTTAAAACATTTTATGCTAGTGATAAGATGGCACTAACCTTTATAGTGTAAAGAAATTTTATCTGCAGATTCCTATTCTTTTTGAAGTCTTCAAGATATATCACTAACAAATGGAACAGTCATATTTCAAACTCAGGCATTTTAAAAGCTCTAGCTTTTCATAGAGCCTTATTCTTTCACCATGAGATTGATGGTGTTTCACAAAAATGGCATTTGAAATATAGCTGTGTTAAGAAAACATACATACGTACCCGCAATAGATATATCGCCACTAATCACAAAATCCCTTAAAAACACCTCAGAGGAAGGAGAAAGTAGGAGTTTTTTTAGTGTTCTTTACCTCATCTTATAAATTCTAAGATCAACATATTAATTTATATGACTTTTTTTTCAATGATAGTTCTGTTAAATAATGTTGTTGTTGTTGTTGTTACGTGCCATCAAGTCGGACCCAACTCATAGCGACCCCTCCTTGGGTTTCCGAGGGTTTCCGAGGCAGTATCACTATGGAAGTAGATTGCCCAACCTTCCTTCCAAGGAGTGGCTGATGGGTTTGAACCGCCAGCCTTCTGGTTAGCAGTCAAGTGCTTTAGGCACTACGCCACCAGAGCTCCCTTCTGTTAAGTAGGCAGTACTTATTTTTTTATTGGGTCTTTCTTCTTAATGTGAATTATTCTCATTTGTAGAAAGAGTTGCTATCCTGACAAATTAGAACATTTTACCTCCTTTTCTGGTCCTTATAAAATAATTACATGATACAAAATAAAAAGTCTATATGAATATCTTAAACTCTTTTTATTAGCTCTGTTTCATTATGTTTGTAATTATTTTTGTAGCCTGTACTTGTGTGTGGGAATGTATCTTGCTTTACAAGTTGTGCTTTTTAATTTGTGAGAGGTAGTAGCAAAGAATAAACCAATATTCCAAGTAGTAAATAACATGGAGATTTTATATAGACTAAAGAAATGCCAGGTTATTGAAAAGTTATTTTAAACTAGTCTTTTTATGAAAGCTTTTTTCTTGTTTTAAGAAATAGAATGTTAGATATAATTAAAGCCTTCTTTTCCTTCTTCTTCCTTCTCTTCCTTCCCATAGTTAACCATTATTCTGAAATTGGTACATTTCATTCCTATGACTGTTTTATACTTCATGTATTTATTACTGACAGTTAACAATTTGTCTTTCAACTTTGAAGTATTACTTCATAACTTTGAATTGTGATGCATCATAGATTTTTTTTTTAACCAATGGGAAATTCCATTTTGTATTATTTAAATTCTTAATGGATACCTATATATGAAGCAAAAATGTGTTCCTTATAATATATCACTATCCAAAGTTATAATATTATATTTCAGACTTTGTCTTCTATTTGACTGAATTCAGTAGTATTAGAATAGGATTACATCACTTACCAACTACCCACAGTGGTGTTTTAGGAGATAATATCAAAGTTCTGTCCTTTTTTTTTCTGCCTCTTGAGCTAAACAATACTATTTCCTTAAAAGGGGCCAGGTTTGCTGGTCTGATAGAGCCTGGTGAAACCCCTGAGACTGTGGCCCCTAGCTGCACTTCAAGTCTGGAATTGAACCTACTCCTGTGGCTTCCAGTCAAGCAAAAGACAGGCATAGCTGAACATTTACATTAGGTAGATACACTCCTTGGAGAGATCAGTCATGGGAGAATAGGGCTTTGTATGCACAGGGAGACAGCTCGGGGGACAGGAGTGCATGGGAGGGAAGGACACAGGGAAGAGGTGGCTATGTGGAGGAAGTGGGAGGGGAGCTATTGCATTTTGGGAGATTGCAGTCCATGTCATGAGACAAAGTGTATGTGAACTGCTGTATGGAAGGTGAATATGCTCTGTAAACTTTTACCCAAATCACAATACATTTTTTCTTAAAAAAAAGAAAAGTCAATATATTTTTAAAGGAAACAGAAGTTTCTCAAGAAGGAATGAATGAGGAAAAGACTAACAACATATAGACAAGGTAAAATTCAAGGAAATGACAGTGCTTATCTGTCTTTTCAGGTTATACAGTGTGGGCACACAACCTTATTGCCATTGCTCGTCTTCGTGGTCCTGATCTAAAAGTGCTTGAAGTCACTGAAGAAAGCATTGATTTTGACCAAGGTGAACTAGCTGACCAGGATGTGGATCCAGTGCATAACCTTATTGAGCAAGTATCCCTGGGCCTGGGTCAACCCTGGCATGCAGTCATGGACATCGAATCACTCAGTGTCTTCACTGAACCAAATCGTCATTTTTACAGAGAGATGCAAAGCTTCAGTGAAGGCATTTAGCTTTTTAAAAAAAAAAAAAAAATGTACAATTCCTGTGGTTACATATGCAAGTAGGGTCCTATTATGTTTTTTCCAGTAGTGTGAATTAGTCCCTTTGTGCTGTGTTTAATCAGTATTAGCTTTATAGAATTATATATGTATATTCTACTTCTTGATCAAAGAACGTAGTCGGGTATTGGTTTAGAAGTTCAAAGTGACACTGTGTAGGGCTTTCACGGTTAATGGACTTGTTACCAAACCTTAAGGATATACAACCGAAGGTTGTCTGAGGTTGCTGGCTAACTTTGTTTTTCACTGAGTTACTCTGCCTTTTTGATGTTTTTAATATTTGTGTGTCAGAGTTCAGAGCTCAGGAGCCAAATTATTTTTATACATATATAGATATATATCCATAGCCTGGTGGATTTGTATGCAGTGCATTGCATTCATACATTCAGATAGCATTTCATTAATTTTGATTTGAAATGGATGAAGGGAGGATAATTTGATCCCAAATGATGAATTACTTTTAACAGAAAAACTGTCTTTAACTTTCATTACACATATAATAGTTGGTATCACCAAATGCCCTTCTGAATTTTGTATAGTACTAGCTTAAAATACTGCTCAGTCCTTTTTTAAAAAAAAGCATTTACAAACATTAAAACTCAAATTGTTGGATTTTCAAAAATTATATCCAACTTAATTTTATTCAACAATTACATTATACATTCAAGTTAGCATATTAGCCCAGATTTTTAAATAGTAGAGGAAGAAAGAAGCTATTCCAGGGTAAAACTCCAAAAAGAAAAAACAAACTCATAAACACACACATTTTCAAACAAACATTAGTCGTGAAATCCCTAGCAACAAGTCACTGGATTTTTCTCTGTCAGCGTGCGTGTCAGCTGCCAAAGAATAGACTTAAATGAAGAAGTGCCCACATGCTGGCAGGGGCCGGCCCACTCTGGCCAGCCAGATACTGCTAGATTGTAATATTTAAGGTCGATTTTCGACCTGTGGTACACAGCTGTGCTGTGGCTCAGTCAGCAACCTCAGAACTCTGAAAAAAAAAAAAAAAAAAGAAAAAAAAACATGCACCTGTTTCACTGTGAATAGTGAATGTAAAGGAAAGAAAGGAGAAACTGAACGCTTGTCTATCACAGGTATGAGCTGCTATGATCCATGAAGAACATTCCATGAAGTATGTTTTAAAACCTTGTTATATCTGAGAGGCTTTAAAAGCCGATTTACTGTTTCAGGGCAACCGCGGTACAGACGTGGTCTCTGTGAGACTTCCACCTGACCCCAGTTTTAAATGGTACGAATGTTGTGCATTTAATGTTAAAGGACAGTCTGCAATAATAAAGTAAGTAGCCAACGTGGGTGCCCAGCAGTGCTGAGACCTGGCTGCTCTATTGTAAGCTTTGGAAACACAATTTATGCAACAGATGTCCAGATATGATTCTATTTATGGAAAAAGTTTATATATGTTTTACAAATGGTTTTACCATCTTATATTAAAATGACCTTTTGACAGGTGTGCACTGTTTTGTCTCCAGTGAGCACATACCATGCGGATTTTATACGTACATCAGTAGTGTGAATCCACTGGCACAGTGTGTGTAAATGCCAGATGTGGTGAGATTTTATCATATAAATGTGATCAGATAAAATAACTCCTGACAGAAACTGTAAGGAATCCAGCTGAATGTTTGACCTGATGACTGATGTTGTATGGTTTATGTTAAATGTATATTCTTTTAATCAATGAATAAAGCATTAAAAAGTGATCATTGTAATATATTTTATTGTATATGAAGCATGAAAACTTTTAGTGTTAAATAAAATACAACAACTCTTACATTGTGTATAATCATATGTTAGCTCTTGTTTTATTCTAGTTCAGCAATGCTTAGTTTGGGGATACATTATTAAAAAAAAGTCTTAGACTGAGAAGACTTCCAGTAAAATGGCAGAATAGGCAGACAAGCTACATAGACCCTCTACAACCAAGAAAAGAGAAACCAATTGACAAAGATACAGAAGATAATCCTGGAACCCTGAGCTTTGAAGGAAGGAAGGATACAGAGGTGGACTGAACAGCAGTTAGTAGAAGAACCTGAATAAAAACAGTGAGTAAGGAGACAAACAGAGCTGCGGACTGTCAGCTACCCTGACAGCACGGACAGCCTGAATATTTCCAAATGGTGTTAGGACCTGTGAATTAACCTAAAAATTGGCCCTGCTTATTAAAGGCTGCATGGACTACTGCACAGGTAGCTGACAACTAAAAAGAAAAATGGCAAAGGAAGACAAACTGAGCTGTGGACTTTGGACTGTCAAGAGGGTGCAGTCATTTTTAATGTTTACAAGTGGTGTCCTTTTGGATATTTAAAGTGACAGCATTCTCATTCAGATTCCAGGGAACTAAGAATAGGCACCATTTACCACACACAGCATGGACATACAGGAAGCTGATGACTGGAAAGGAGACAGGTGGTAAGTACATAAGTGCTGCTAACTAGCAAATAGAGGAGCACATTATCATGCTTACTCAGATAACATACAAACAAAAAAAAGAAAATGTTAGTCAAAACACTCCAACATACAATCACCAACTAGATATGAACACAAAACGTCACAATATCTCGGAGACAACAGCCCATCACAGTCCATGCAAAGAAGCAAGATAAAGCAGAAGAAACAAAGGACTAGGATACAGACCCAGAACACATCCCTAAGGAAGGAGTAGCATTGGAACTCCCTGAAAAGGAATTCAAAAGATTATATTTAAGTACCTTCAACAGATTGAGAGACAGATCAAGAAAAACCATGACAAAATTGAAGAAAACCCTAAAACAATTTTGGAAGAAAATACAAGAACAAAATAAAATTATTAGAAATGATACAAAATCTACAGACACAAATCCAAAAGATTAATACTAAATTCTCAGAAAAGATAACACATTGAATGGGCAAAGAGTAGAAATGAATCAATGGAAGACAGAATTAGTGAGATTGAAGACAAATACATGAATACTTGTTTGGAAAGGGATCAGTCAGAAAAATGATCAAAACAAAATGATGAAAGCCTAAGGTTCATGTGGGATGCTATCAAAAGGAATAACCTACGTGTAATTGGAATTCCAGAACAGGAAGAGAATGACAAAATTGTCCAAGATTTGTTGGAAGAGAACTTCCCTGATATGATGAAAGACGAGAATATATCCATTCAAGAAGTCCAACAAACCCTCCTGATATGGTGAAAGATGAGAATGTATCCATTTAAGAAGTCCAACAAACCCCAAACAGGATAGAGCCCAAAAGAAAATCACCAAGACATGTCATCATCAAACTCACCAAAACCAAAGACAAAAGAATCCTGAAAGCAGCACAGGAAAAACGAAAAGTTAACTACAAAAGGCAACCATTAAGACTAAGCTCTGATTTCTCAGCACCAACCATGTAGGCAAGAAGGCAGTGGGATGGTATATATGAAATCCTGAAAGAAAAATATTTCCAACTAAGAATTATGTACCCGGCAAAAGTCTCCCTCAAATATGATAGTAAATTAAGACATTCCCAGATAAACCAGATATTAAAGGAATTTGTTCAAACCAGACCAACCTTACAAGAAATGCTGAAAGGAGCCCTCTGCACAGAGAACTAACAACAGCAGACAACAACCGACCATTAACACACATGATGACATAACACAGAAACCAACGCAGTTATGGAAGTATCCAAAGTAAATAAGCCTACAAAATTGTAAACAGGGAACCAGAGACATAAATTGGCAAATGAGGGCAACTGCAAACCAAAAAGAGGGAAAAAAATGTGTAGCTACAGAGCTTCTAAATGGTGAGGATGTCAAGACAATTGCAAGATAGAACGGACTGTTCTAAACTTGGGGAGAAAATTATAAATCATGGGGTAACCTAAAAGAAAAATTATATACCTTCACATCAAAATAAAAAAATGACAAAAATATTTAGCAAATACTAAACCAGTAGCAACAAAGGAAGTGGTAACACGATTTATAAATAAAATG
>NW_006921638.1:11457115-11458430 GCF_000298275.1 Orycteropus afer afer | reverse complement strand
GCTAAAAACATACTACTTACGTAAACTAACACAGACTGAGGTGGAAAATTTGAACAGACCTATAACAACTGCTGTCTTCAGGAGACACACCTTAGAGAAAAAGACACAAATAGACTAAAAATCAAAGGTTGGAAAAAGATATATCAAGCGATTGAACAGGTCATTAAAAAAAAATTACCAACAAAAAAAATTCCTGGCCCAGACAGTTTCACTGGAGAATTCTACCAAACATTCAGAGAATGACAGCAATGCTACTCAAACTATTCCAGAACATAGAAAGAGATGGAATCCTCCCAAATTCATTTTATGAAGCAAGCATAACCTTGATACCAAAACCAGGCAAACACATCACTAAAAAGGAAAACCACAGACCAATATCCCTCATGAATATACATGCGAAAGTCTTCAACAAAATCCTAGCCAGTATAACAACATATCAAGAAAATCATTCATTATGGCCAAGTGGGGTTTATATCAGGTATGCAGAGATGGTTCAACATTAGAATAACAATCAATGTCATCTACCACATAAATAAAAAGAAAAGAACCACATGATCATGTCAATTGATGCAGAAAAGGCATTTGATAAAATCCAACATCCACTCCTGATCAAAACTTTGAGCAAAATAGGAATAAAAGGAACATTCCTCAACATAATAAAGGGCATACATGCAAAACAAACAGCCAACATTATTCTCAATGGAGAGACTGAAACCATTCCCCTTGCAAACAGGAACCAGGCAAGGATGCCCTCTATTACCACTTGTATTCAACACTGTATTGGAAGTCCTAGCCAGGGCAATAAGGCAAGAAAGAAATCAAAGCCATCCTAATTGCTGAGGAAGAAGTAAAAACTACCCCTCTTCACTGATGATATAATCTTATACATGGAAAACCCAGGAGACTCAGCAAAAAACTACTGAAACTAATTGAGAGATTTAGCATAGTGGCAGGATACATTATCGATAGGCAAAAATCAGTTGGATTCCTCTACACCAACAAAGAGATTGCTAAAAAGGAAATAAGGAAGTCAATACCATTTACAGTAGCTACCAAAAAAATAAAATACTTGGGAATAAATCTCACTAGGGACACAAAAGACTTGTATGAAGAAAACTACAAAACAGTACTTGAAGAAACCATAAGAAATCTACGTAAATGGAAGAACATACTATGTTTGTGGATAGGAAGACTGAATGAATATTGTGAAAATGTCAGTACTATCCAAAGCAATCTATACTTTCAATGCAGTCCCAATCCAGATCCCATCAGCATTCTTTAAGGATATGAAAAACCCATCACTAATTTTGTATGA
>NW_006921638.1:11449338-11454074 GCF_000298275.1 Orycteropus afer afer | reverse complement strand
ACCAAGGCCAAATTTTTCAACTACCAGTGATTCTTGTTTGTTTCCAACTTTTGCTTTCCAGTCACCAGTGATAAGCAACACCTCTTGATTGCATGTTCGGTCAATTTCAGACTGCAGAAGTTGATAAAATTCTTCAATTTCCTCATCTTTTGCTTTGGTGGTTGGTGTATAAATTTGAATAATAGTATTAATGAGTCTTCTTTGTAGATGTATGGATATTATCCTATCACTGACAGCATTGTACTTCAGGACAGATCTTCAAACAACCTTTGTGATGATGAATACCACACCATTCCTCTTCTGTTTGTTATTCCTGGCATAGTAGATCATATGGTTGTCTGGTTCAAAATGCCCAAAACCCATCCATTTCAGCTCACTAATTCCTAGGATATCAATCTTTATGTGTTCCATTTCTTTTTTGACAACTTCCAATTTTCCTAGTTTCATACTTCATACATCCCACGTTCCAATTATTAATGGATATTTGTAGCTGTTTCTCCTCAATTTGAGTCATGCCACGTCAGTACATTGAGGTCCAGAAAGACTACTTTATCTGTATCATAAAGGCAGCTCTTTCCCAGTCCTATTTTGAGTGTCTTCTGACCCAAGGGGCTCATCTTCCTGCACTTTGTCGGACAATGTTTCCAAGCTATTCATAAAGTTGCCTGGTAATGTATCAGACAGTGTTTCTCAGCTATTCATAAGGTTTTCCCTGGCCAATTTTTGAGAGGTGTTTGGCCTCCTCTTTCTTCCTAGTCTGTCTTAGTCTGTAAGCTGTGTTGAAACCTGTGCACCATGTGCAACTCTGCTGGCATCAGAAACACCAGTGGCACAGCCTCAAGCCTCACAGCAATGTACAAGCCACACAGGATGACAAATTGACAGACAAGTTTGTCTCCTTAGCTGTTGGAAACCTCTGCACCCTCCCCCTCATTCCTACCTAGAACCTACCACTTTATGATCCCCGGATGCTTCTGCTCCCTCCCTTTCCTGGCTCTAGGGGGCTGGGACCTGCCTTGTCTCCTGCCCCTTTTTACCTGGATATCCTGCCATTCCTGAGGTCCCTGGTTGCTTCTGCTCCCTCCCTTTCCTGGCTCCAGGTGGCTTAAAGCCATTGGAGAGATGCAAATCAAAACAACAATAATAGCAAAGGTCAAATAAGACAGAAAATAACAAATGCTGGCAAGGATGTAGAGAGATTAGGACTCTCGTACACTGCTGGTGGGACTGTAAAAAGATACAGCCACTGTGGAAAGCAGTATGGCAATTCTTTAAAAAGTTAGAATTAGAAGTACCATTTGATCCAGCAATCCCATTACTAGGTATATATCCTAAATAAATGAGAGCCAGGACAAGAACAGATATATGCACACCCATGTTTATAGCAACAGCACCATTTACAACAGTAAAAAGATGGAAACAACCTACGTGCCCATCAGCAGAAGAATAGATAAGCAAACTATGGTATATACAATGGAATATTATGGAACCCTAAACAATACTGTAGAATCAGCAAAACACTGCATAACATGGATGAACTTGGAGGACATTATGCTGAGTGAAATATGTCAATCACAAAAGGACAAATACAGTACTAGTTCATTATTGTAAAAAGTAAAAAAAAAAAAAAACACCACTGCCATGGAATCGGATCCAATCATAGTGACCCCTTCTTGGGTTTCCAAGGCAGTATGACTATGGAAGTA
This sequence comes from Orycteropus afer afer, assembly GCF_000298275.1. Taxonomy (NCBI): domain Eukaryota; kingdom Metazoa; phylum Chordata; class Mammalia; order Tubulidentata; family Orycteropodidae; genus Orycteropus; species Orycteropus afer. Next base: position 11,452,368 of record NW_006921638.1, on the reverse strand, counting down.
GATTGCCCAACCTTCTTTCCAATGAGTGGCTGTTGGGGTTGAACCACCAGCCTTCTGGTTAGCAGTCACATGCCTTAGGCGCTATGCTACCAGAGCTCCCATTAAAAGTGAAGGAAAGGTTTAAATATGGAAGAAAACTTTCTTTGTTGGTTACCAGGAGTGGGAGGGGAGGGAATGAAACATTGCAAAAATCAAAATTTAAAAAAAAAAAAAAGGCTTAGACTGGATAGTTTAGAGTATTTTGCGGGTTTTTATGTTTCTGTTTTTTTAACTCACTTTGGAAAAATGCATGCTTAAAGACAAATACTAGACTGGTTAGTTCAGAATCCCGGTGTATTATGCACTTAGAATGCATTACTAATATGATAAAATTTGATCTCTAAACTATAAATCCAAAACCAAACTCACTGCCTTTGGATCAGTTCCAACTCATAGCAACCCCCTTGGGTTTCCAAGGCTGTAAATCTTTACGGAAGCAGACTGCCCCATCTTTTTTCCTCAGAGCAGCTGGTGAGTTCAAACCACCAACCTTAGCAGCCAAATGCCTTAACCACTACATCACCAAAGCTTCTTTATAGACTATGTTGTTGTTGTTGTTGTTAAGTGCCATCAAGTCAGACCTGGCTCACAGAGACCCCTCCTTGGATTTCTAAGACAGTATTACTACGCAAGTAGATTGCCCAACCTTCCTTCCAAGTAGTGGTTGTGGTTTTGAACCAACAGCCTTCTGGTTAGCAGTCAGGTGTCTTAGGCACTACCCTACCAGAGCTCTCTTTACACACTATAGAAACTTATTTTTAAAAATTCCTACACTGGATATAAAAATACTTAAGATATACCAATATTTAATAGATCATAAGCCTTGACCTGTATAGCTTCAGTTTGACATTTTAGTCTCCATCCTTGGTTGGTGTGGTAGTTAAGGTTATGTGTCAACTTGGCTGAGCCTGATTTTGAGTGGCTGGGCAGCTGGATGTAGTTATTCCCCATGATGAGACTGGTAATCATTCAGTTGGTGGAATCTGTGGTGAGCAACTGAGTAGTTGCCTTAGGGATGTGCTCTGCTTCCAGTATATAAGATGCTTTGAGAAAGGCCTTGAGCTTTTTGGCACATCTAGATCCTGCAGTTGGCCGAGTCTTCAACTCAGTGGCCTGCCAATGTTGTCTGCCCATCTTGAGACTGTTTCTGGACTTGAACTAGTAGTGGCCTGCTGTGTTGCTTCATAATTTTGGGACTGTGCTATTTTACTTGTTGACCTTGGGTTTGTCAGCCTCAGCAGCCAACGGCTGTCTAAGAGAAACCTCCAGCTGCAGTGTACTGGGAGCAAGAGGCAAAGCTGAAGCCCAATGTCAAGGGGCCTTCACCCAGCCCATAGAGCTGGCACTTTGAACTCAGATTTCTAGCCTGCTGAACTGTGAAGAGAATAAATCCCTGTTAGTTAACGCCATCCACTTGGGTACTTTCTGTTAGAGCAGCATTGTTGTTGTTGTTATGTGTGGTTGAGTCGGACCCAACTCATAGCAACCCCTCTTTGGGTTTCCAAGGCAGTATCACTACGAAAGTACATTGCCCCATCTTCCTTCCGAGGAGTGGCTGATGGGTTTGAACCACCAGCCTTCCAGTTAGCAGTCAAGTGCCTTAGGTACTACGCTACCAGAGCTCCCTGAGCAGCACTAGAGAACCAAAACAGTTGGTGAGATAAGCACCTCTCATTTATGGGGAAGAAAATGGCTTCCTTTCCTGCTGCGTAGTGCCTAAGGCATTTGACTGCTAACCAGAAAGGCTGGCGGTTCAAACCCACCAGCCACTCCTCAGAAGGAAGATTGGGCAATCTACTTCCATAGAGATAAACCAAAACCAAACTCACTGCCATGGAGTTGGACCCGACTCATAGTGACCCCTCCTTGGGTTTCCAAGGCATCAGAAATCTAAGGAGGGGTCACTCTGAGTCAGATCCAACTCGACAGCAGTGATTTTTTTTTTTTTTCTAATCATTCCAGGCACAGCTTCGTCTTAGAATATTCTGGCGTTCACAAGGAACTAGCTGTCGTTATACCTACGGCTTCCTTATTTCCAGGACACATCTAACTCCTTTGAATGAATCAATATGTTTAAGTATGTATTTAAAATACCAAAATAGTACACAAAATGTATGGAAAAAGAAAGTCTATTATTAGTATATATGGTTAGCATGCTAGGGAAGATTGATGTTGTAAAGCACAGAACTAGAATACATGATGTCTGTTTTCTAGTCCAAGCTCTGGCTCCAGTGCTACTTGAACATAAACTTAACCTCTTTGAGCTTCAGTTTCTTCAACTATGACATAAGAGATTGGATTTGGTTATCTAAAACTGATTCTTCATTAAAATTTCAACTGCCGTTAGCCTAACAGCTCATGAATATATAATAGCATCTTTGAACAAATGAATAAGGTATTTTCAGAACATGGCTTATTAAACTATGATATTTACATAACTACTTTCCCATTTCCTCCCCAACCCTAGGAACAAAGATACTGGGAGATGGGTGAGGTGGGGCTGAGGAGAGACAGTGTGCTTACAGTGTAAAGCATAGATAAAGAAACTTAGCTGGCTTGGAGTTTATGGCATAATTCAATGATATAAAATGGTACTAATGTAATAACACACAGCAGGTGTGAATAATACCCAATGACTGCACCACAGTGATTCCCAACTTTTTTCACATTCTGACACACATTATTGAGTAGTATATTGGTATAAAGGAGCTCTGGTGGCATAGTGCCTAAGGCATTTGACTGCTAACCAAAAGGCTGAGGGTTCAAAGCCACCAGCCACTCCTCGGAAGATAGGTTGGGGAATCTACTCCGTAGTGATACCGCCTCAGACACCCAAGGAGGGGTCACTATGAGTCGGATCTGACTCCATGGCAGTGCACTTGGACACTTGCACTATATTGGTATAAACTGGAGGAAACTGGAGAAAGTAAAATACATAAGCTTTGGAGAAATAAATATTGGATTTGCATGTTGTTGTTGTTGTTATGTGCC
>NW_006921638.1:11444050-11448963 GCF_000298275.1 Orycteropus afer afer | reverse complement strand
ATGTAAATCAATTTCAAGTTCAATTGAATTTTTTCATGAAGAGTATTTCAAAATAATGACCCTCTAACTATAGTTCTCCAATACATCCCCTGCTGCTCGTTGGGACACTGCTGAGAGCACGTATCAGCCGTGAAGAGACAGAAGTCTGATACATATGAAGGCAGACAATCAGAGGCTGATGCTTGGAGCTGCACCTGCATCCCAGCTCTCAACACCTCTCCCCACCCCCCACACACCCCACCAGCTACACATGGGGCTTCACACCTGGGCTTCTGGCCTCCTCTTTGGACACCTAGAACATACTCTCTAACTGCTTCATAGTCCTCCTTGTCCATGATAAACAAGGGAGCATTCTGCATCTGGCAGTTGAGCAGTGTCTGCTTTTGCTCTCTACCTGGGGCACACTGCAGAGCCAGCTCCACTCTGACTACTCTTCAGGAGACACTGCATGCACTGATCAGGAGGCAAGTAGGCCAGGGTGCTCTTCCATCCAAGGCTCATTAGGCTGCCTTGAGGGGCATCACACTCTGGTACATCTAAGTTGGGTTTCTGGTTGTGGAAAAAAAATGCAAAGTGCCAATGTAAATAAAATCTCAGGACATCATATTTCATTTCTGGAAGCCAAAAAAAAAACTAGAGGTAAAAAGTTTTTAAGCGCATAGACGAACTTAAGATAGTACCAAATGTTGGCAAGAAAGAGGGAAACACTGTTGTTGTTGTTGTTGTTATGTGCCGTCGAGTCAGCCCTGACTCATAGCGACCCCTCCTTGGGTTTCCGAGGCAGTATCACTACGGAAGTAGGATTGCCCAACCTTCCTTCCGAGAGACATATTGTTGTTGTTGTTGTTATGTGCCAGGTTATGAATAAGGTCTGTTCTCAAGTATGTCTTTAAGTTGAATTTGTAAGTGAGAACAGTTGCATATGGTTCTTATTTAGCCTTATTTTAGCTCAGGAACAGACTAGAAGCCTTTTCATTGATTTAAAAGCTTCATGTGCAGCAAGTAAAGGTAATTGTGATGAAGAATTTGCCGTGAGTAGGGTTGGTTCAGTTGTTTCAAAGTAAAGGAAAACTTCTGTAACATTGAAGGGCAAGTACTATTTGTCCATAAGCCACTCACTTGTAACAGAAACTGCCTTGTGTCCACCACTTTTGAGAACAAATTTGCATTATCTTGTAAAGTTGAAGTTGGCTGTGCCCAGCAATTTCTTTTTAAGTATATTCTCTACCATAAGGTCTTCAAAATTTTGTTGTCATACCCCCAATTTTAAAAAACCATTTATCTCTTTGCATATTTTTAGTTAAATATCTAAAATTGGTCATAATCTGAATCCAGCTTGAATTGCTGGCAGTTATCTGTTGATATGCTCCTGTAACTGTTTTTTAATTATCTTCATCAAACTTTTACCTGTGTGTGATGTTAATGATACTGTTTGATAATTTCTGCATTGCATTGATCACCTTTCTTTAAATAGGCACAAATATAGATCTCTTCCACTCAGTTGGCCAGGTAGCTGTCTTTCAGTATTACATCAGTTTGTTGAAACACCCCTGTTTGTATTCTAGCAGTTCCTGAAGTCTTTTCACCAGTGCCTTCACTGCTGATTATATTTCTTCCTTCAGTACCATCAGTTCTTGATCATATGCTACCTCCTGAAATGGTTGGACACTATTTCTTTTTGGCAGAGTGACTCTCTATATTCCTTCCATCTTCTTTTGATGCTTCCTGCAACGTTCAATATCCTCCTGTCCATAGAATCTTTCAGTATTGCACCTCAAGGCTTGAATTTTTTTTCTTCAATTCTTTCAGCTTGAAAAACACTGAGTGTATTTACTTTTGGCTTTCTAACCCCAGGTGTTTGAACATATCATTATAATACTTGGTCCTCTCTAGCTACCCTTTGAAATCTTCTGTTCAGCTCTTTTATCTTGTCATTTCTCCCATTTGGTTTAGCTACTGTCCATTCAAGAGCAAGTTTCAAAGTCTCTTCTGACATCCATTTTGATCTTTTCTTCCTTTCCTGTCTTTTTAATGACCTTTTGCTTTCATCATGTGTGATGTTCTTGATGTCATCCCACAACTCATCTTATCTTCCATCATTAGTGTTCAATGCATCAAATCTATTTTTGAGATGGTCTCTAAATGTAGGTGGGATATACTGAAGGTCATACTTTGCTCTCGTGGACTTGATTTTCTTCAGCTTCAGCTTGAACTTGCAGATAAGCAATTGATAGTCTGTTACACAGTCAGCTCCTGGCCCTATTATGATTGAGTATATCGACAGCTTCTCCATCATCTCTTTTCATAGACATAGTTGATTTGATTCCTGTGTATTCCATCCAGTGAGGTACAGATGTATAGTTTCCACCAATCATGTGTCCATTTTTCATAATGTGGTGGCTTGCAAGTTGCTGTAATGTTGGAAGCTATGCCATTGATATTTCAAATACCAGCAGAATCATCCGTGGTAGAGAGGTTTAGCAGGGCTTCCAGACTAATACAGACTAGGAATGAGGAACCTAGTGATCTACTTCTGAAAAAAAAAAAAAAAAAAAAACTGGCCAATGAAAACCTTATGAATAGTAGAAGTAACCTAAAAGTTCATTAATAACATAATGAATTTATTGTGGCATAGTCATACAGTGGAATACTATACAGCAGTCAAAATGACCTACATTTATTAACATGGCTGAATCTCAATGTTGAATTTAAAAAACCAACTTCTAAAAGACATACGTGTTGATACTGTTTATGTATATTTTTAAAAGGAAAAATAAGCCTACATGCTATAAAGTTAAACACATTCAACTGGAACAACAAAAAACATGGAAAGGATTCACTTCAGAAAATGCTGCCCTCTGGTGCATGAGGGCAAAGACTGGTAAGGAGAGAGGTTGATTCAACTGTATCTATAACTTTTTTCTTGAAAAAAAAATATAATGGCAAAATGTTCAATTTTTTTCTATCTAGGTAGTAAGTAAAAGAGCGTTTATTATATTGTTTCATTCTTCCCTATAGTTTTTAAATAATCTGTAATTAAAAATAACATCAGTATGATCCAATTTACCAAAAAATGCATGGTTATGGACTGACTTGGTTCATAGTCCTGGCTAAGTCTAAAATATGACCAAGGAGGAGGATAAAATATTGCCTTCCACCTACTCATGGATGTGTGAATCATAGTAAACTGAGAGAAGCTCAAAGAAATACTGAGAGTTTAAAAACTAGTTTAGCTGTAGGAAAAGTGCAAAATGGACATTTTAAAAATATATGTCATTGTAGTTAACTCTATTATATTTCAATTTAAAGCACTGTTGTCATTAGAGTAATACTTGTTTAATATGGACACTATATAAAACAACCTCTGCTCTTTGGACTATAGCCCAGGATCCAGAAGTAAAAGATTTGTGGAGCCAGATTAGTTCTTGTTCAGATGCTTAAAAGCGTCACATTCAAAAGAGTCACCTCCCCTTCCTTTTAGTTCACTTTTCTTATTTTCAGCATAATTCTAAAAAGCCTGTTGTTCATCTGATTTCTCAATCTATAGCAGATTAGAAGTGGAGGAAAGGGGTGACTGAAAGGCATAGAGGTTTAAACATCTCAAAGGCAGCACATAGCTAATCTCACTCAGGCCAATATGGAGAAGCTTGAAACAGACTTAAACACCCCTATGATAAGTGTGAAATACAGGGCAATGATAAATATTTGTAATGATCGTGAATCAATAGGATTATTTTATGTTCTGGATATCTGCATAATAAGTTAATGGAGCATTTAATAAATTTAGAAATACCCCTAAGATGTTTAAAATAAAAGTTAAATTTTTTTAAAGGCTTTAATCAGAAAGTATTTATTTAAGTGAAATTCTGTGAGAAAATACTGGATAAGTTAGTTAAGACCTAACAATTCACATATGCTGAATATTTACTGTGTGCCAGGCACTATTTTAAGTACTTCACAAGCAACTGTTTTCTCATTTAATTCTCATAGAAACCCTGCAGTAGATATCCTTCACACGTGAGGAAATTGAGGCACAGAAAGGTTAGGAGTCTTGTGCAAGGTCAGAAAGCTAATTAGTGGTTGAATAGAATTTTAACCCAGATGATAAGACCCCCACATTATACAGCCTCTATTGCCTGCCACTCTTAAACACTGTCATTGCACTGCTATTAGATAATATGGTTTTCAATATATTTTTTCAAATTTGTAGATATTAATTTTTAAAACTCCCTGTTTTACATGTACCAGTATTCTTGCTGTATTTCTATTTATTGGATCACAAAGAATGGTCAGGTAGGTACATGAATATTTCTAACACATAAAGTATGTGTAATATAACACACTTTGAAAATGTAAATGCAGTATGTAATCTATTGAATGTGTATAATTCTATCCTAATTTTTAAGAAGAAAAATTATCGAGTTGATAATGTAGTTAATCTATTACTGTAAGGCAAGATAACCATAAAATGAGACTAGGCATTGTTTCTGGAAGCTAAGAACTCTACCTACTTGGAATGATAGGTTGTTGGAGATTTTCAAGTGATTGAAAGATACATAATATTGGTCCTTTATAAACATTATCTTAACTATGTTTAAGGAAGCAAGTGGAAGAGATTTTTTTAAAGCTTAGTTTGTTAACACATTAGTTGACAAATTTGGTGATGTTTTCAATTGAATTAATAGAATCAATAGATTGTTTTGGCATCCTGTAATTCAGAGTCATCAAATTAACAGACCCAACTTTTGTGGATCTAAATGGTTACCTCCTGTCTCCAAAATAAGGAAATTAAATCCTTTTCTGCCATGAATTCTTTAATAATATTTCTTATTACACCAATAAGTATGCTGTAATTGTATTAAAATACCAACTACATAGTTGAAACTATAAAATTTCTTTGTATAGATTTAAAG
>NW_006921638.1:11442287-11443712 GCF_000298275.1 Orycteropus afer afer | reverse complement strand
CCATCTAGGAATTTTCCTTCCCCCTCCCATCCCTGTTAACCAACAAAGTTTCCTTCCCTGTATAAACATTTCCTTGACTTTTTTACAACAGTGAACTAATACAATATTTGTCCTTCTGTGATTGACTTATCTCACTCAGCATAATCTCCTCCAAGTTCATCCACGTTTTGGAGTGATTCATGGATTATACATTATTCTTTAGGGTTACATAGTATTCCATTGTGTGTATGTACCACAGTGTGGTTATCCATTCCTCAGTTGACAAGAACTTGGGTTGTCCCTGTCTCTTCCACCTGCTTGGCCCTTAAACATAGTTAAGATAATGTTTATAAAGGACTAGTATTATTTGTTGTGACTAGTGCTGTGATGAGCATGGGTGTGCATATATCTATTTGTGTCCTGCCTCTCACTTCTTTAGGATATATACCAATGGGATTGCTGAATCAAATGGTATTTCTATTTCCAACTTTTTAAGGAATTGTCATACTGATTTCAACAGTGGTTGTATCATTTTACAATCCCACCAGCAGTGTATGAGAGCCCAATAATGCCACATCCTTGCCAGAATTTGTTATATTGTGTCTTGTTGAGCTTTGCTATTAAAGCTGAGGTGAGATGGTATCTCGTGGTTGTTTTGATTTGCATCTAATGGCTAGTGATCATGAACATATCTTTATGTGTTTATTAGCTGCCTGAATATCTCCTTTGGTGAAGTGTCTGCTTATGTCTTCTGGCCATTTTTTTTAGTTGGATTGTCTTTTGGTTATTAAGATATTGGAGTTTTCTATTAATTTTAGAGATAACTCCTTTTTCTGATAGGTCATTGCCAAATATTTTTTTCCCATTCTGTAGTTTCTCTTTTTACTCTTTTAGAGAAGTCAGTCTGTTGATGCACATAAGAATTTAATTTTTAGAAAGGCCCAATCATCTAGTTTATCTTCTGCTATCTGTGCATCTTGGTTTATGCGTGATAACCCACCAGCCACTCCTCGGAAGGAAGGTTGGGCAATCCTACTTCCGTAGTGATACTGCCTCGGAAACCCAAGGAGGGGTCGCTGTCTCGAGGGCACATAACAACAATAACAACAACAAGGATTAAGACAAGTACTCCTGAGGGCAAAATTTCAAAATATAGGATAAACATTTAGTAATTTGAAAAACAAAATAGACTTGAACACAAGTTCAACCTCAGCTGACTGTTATTTTCCTTTTCTTCATGGAACTAGCTAAATATTCTTACATTTTTCCATAGCCCAGAATGTTAAGGTATTCTGAAGCTTTACTTGTTGTTGTTGTTGTTATGTGCCGTCGAGTCGGCCCCAACTCATAGCGACCCCTCCTTGGGTTTTCGAGGCAGTATCACTACGGAAGTAGGATTGCCCAACCTTCCTTCCGAGGAGTGGCTGGTGGGTTTGAACCGCCAGC
>NW_006921638.1:11441547-11442187 GCF_000298275.1 Orycteropus afer afer | reverse complement strand
ACCTTCCTTCCGAGGAGTGGCTGGTGGGTTTGAACCGCCAGCCGTCTGGTTAGCAGGCAAGTGACTTAGCCACTATGCTACCAGAGCTCCTGAAGCTTTACTTAAAGGGTATAATAAATCAGCCCTGAAAGAGACACTCTTCCTAAAATACAATAAAAATAATAAGCAAACTATTTGGAATTAATATTCAAGGAAAGATTTAAGTAAAATACAAATATAGCCTCTAGATCTAATTATAAATTAAAAATAGTACAAGCATTGGAAGAAATGTTAAATGATGCCATGTACATGCCCTCGTTGAACTCTTGATTTTAAGAAACAACACAAATGACCTGTTCCTTTGTTTAAGAAAGAGAGGTCAGAGGAGAAAGTGGAAAAACCTATACAGTAACATAGAATCAATCACAATATTTGGGCCTTAGTTTATACTGATTCAAACACAAAACATTTTAAAAGCAATTGAGGAAATATGAATGGATACTTGATGATATCAAGGGATTGGATATTTGATATTTGATGATAAGTAGGAAAATATTGGTGGATGGATACGGGTATTAAAGAGTCCTTACCTCTCAGTAATATAGCCTAGGTGCTAGCCCCAGTATGTTACCAGGCTGTCTGTAGCTTGTGCTGTTGGTGC
>NW_006921638.1:11421176-11440397 GCF_000298275.1 Orycteropus afer afer | reverse complement strand
TCTTTTTTTTTTCATTCTTCTTGCAGTCCGTGGTATTTTCAGTATTTGCCAACCACACTTCAAAAGCATCAACTCTTTTTGGTCTTAGTCATTCCCAGCTTTCACATGCATATATATGAGGCTATTGAAAAACCATTGTTTGGGTTACATGCAACTTAGTCTTCAAAATTACATCTTTACTCTTTAACACTTTAAAGAGGTCTTTTGCAGCAGATTTGTCCAGTGCAATACGATGTCTGATTTCTTGACTGCTGCTTCCTTGAATGTTGATTGTGGATCCAAGTAATATGAATTTTTTGATAACTCCAATCTTTTCTCCATTTATCTTGATGTTGCTTATTGGTCCAGTGGTGAGGATTTTTGTTTTCTTTATGGAGGTATAATCCATACTGAAGGCTGTAGTCTTTGATCTTCATCAGTAAGTGCTTCAAGTCATCTTCATTTTCAGCAAGATTGTGTCATCTGTATAGCACAGGTTAACGAGTCTACCCCAAATCCTGATTCCATGTTCTTCTTCATGTAGTCCAGCTTCTCAGATTATTTGTTCAGCGTACAGATTAAGTAATGGTGAAAGAATAAAACCCTGATGCACACCCTTCTTTATTTAAAACCATGCAGTATCCACTAGTTCTGTTGAACGACATCCTCTTGGTCTATGTACAGGGTTCTCATGAGCACAATTAAGTGTTCTGGAATTCCCATTCTTTGCGATATTATCCATGATTTGTTATGATCCACACAGTTGAATGCCTTTGCATAGTCAATAAAACACAGGTAAACATCTTTCTAGTGTTCTTTGCTTTCAGCCAAGATCCATCAACATCAGGAACCATATCCCTCATTCCAGATCCTCTTCCAAATCTAGCTTGAATTTCTGGAAGTTCCCTGTCAATGTACTGCTGCAACCATTTTTCAATTATTTTCAGCAAAATTTTCTTTGCATGTGAAATGAATATTGTTGGATCACCTTTTGTGGTAGTTAAGTATGGTGTCAACTTGGCTGGGCCTGGTTGTGAGTGTGGCTGGCCAGCTGGATGCAGTAATTCCTCATGATGAGTCTGGTAACCAACTCCATGGTGGAATCTACTGGAGCAGCAGAGTAGCTGCCTTAGGGATGTGGTCTGCTTCCAGTACATAAGAAGTTTTGACATTTGCATCAGGTAGATACACTCCTTGGAGCAATTGATTGATCATTCTTGGGAGAACAGAAGGGCAGTGTTTGCACAGGAAGACAGCTAGGGAGGTGGGAGTAGATGGGAGGGAAAGACACAAGGAAGAGGTAACTATGGGGAGGAATCAGGAAGAGAGCTGTTACATGGTGGGGAACTGCAGTCAATGTCATGAACCAAAATGTGTCTGAACTGCTGTATGGAAAATGAATTTGCTCTGTAAACTGTCACCCAAATCACAATAAAATTAAAAAAAAAAACAGCAGCAGCAGCTTTGAGAAGAGTCTCTGCAGCTTTTTGGCATGCCTGGACCCTGCATATAGCTGAGTCTTCATTCAGCAGCCTGCCATGTTTCCTGCCAATCCTGGGACTGTCTCTGGACTTGAATTAGTGACCTGCCATGTTGTTTGGTAATCTTGGAACTGCCATTTCATTTGTCCACCTTGGGTTTGTCAGCCTCAGCAGCCAGTAACTCTTGAGTTAAGAAAAAGGCCCCAGCTTCAGTGGGCCGGGAGCAAAAGGCAGAGCTGAAGCCTAAGGTCGAGGGGCTTTCACCCAGCCCCTAGAGCTGGCATTTTGAACTTGGACTTCTAGCCTCCTAAAGGCTTATTATTATGTAAGAGAATAAACTCCTGTTAAGACCACCCATTTGTGGTAATTCCTGTAGAGCATCACTGTTGTTATATGCCATCAAGTCGGACCTGACTCATAGCGACCCCTCCTTGGGTTTCTGAGGCTGTATCACTATGGAAGTAGATTGCCCAACCTTCCTTCCGAGGAGTGGCTGGTGAGTTTGAACCATTAGCTTTCTGGTTAGCAGTCAAGTGCCTTAGACACTACGCTACCAGAGCTCCTGCTAGAGCATCACTTCTTCTTGTTGGTATGTGCCGTCTAGTCAGACCTGACTCATAGAGACCCCTCCTTAGGTTTCCGAGGTGGTATCACTGCAGAAGTAGATTGCCCAACTTTCCTTCCGAGGAGTGGATGGTGGGTTTGAACCGCCAGCCTTCTGGTTAGCAGTCAAATGCCTTAGGCACTATACTACCAGTGCTAGGTAACCAAAATACCTTTCTTTGGAATGGGCACAAATGTGGATCCTTCCAGTCCTTTGGCCAGGTAGCCGTCTTCCAAATTCCTTGGCATAAATGAGTAAGCACCTCCAGCACTGCATCAATTTGTTGAAACATCTCACTGGGTATTCCATCAATTCCTAGAGCCTTGTTTTTTACCAATTCCTTCAATGCAGCTTGGACTTCTTCCTTCGATACTATTGGTTCTTGGTCATATACTACCACCTGAAATGGTTGAACATTAACCAATGCTTTTTTGTACAGTGGCTGTGTATTCCTTTAATCTTTTAATGCTTCCTGCATCATTCAATATTATGCCCAAAGAATCCTTCAATAATGCAATTCGAGGTTTGCAGTTTTTCTTCACTTCTTTCAGCTTGAGAAATACCAAGCATGTTCTTTCCTTTTGGTTTTCTAATTCCAAGGCTTTGCATATTTCATTATAATATTTTGTCTTCTTGAGCCACCCTTTGAAATCTTTTGTTCAGCTCTTATTTAATCATTTCTTCCATTTGCTTTAAATACTCTCCATTCAAGAGCAAGTCTGAGTCTCTTCTGACATACCCTGCTGGTATCCAAAATACCAGCGGCATAGCTTCCAGCCTCACAGCAACATGCAAGCCACTGCAATATGATAAACCGACAGACAGGTGGTGGATAATGCATTGTACAACTTTAAAATACAACTATTATAGTATCTGTTAGAATGGACATGAATTTAAACAGCTGAAACTAGCTTTGGAACCAAAATGTGCAGCAAGAGATCATCTTGTTTAATTCCATGTTTCCATTATCTGCTGCACCCAAATAGTTTGGAATGAACTGGTCACATTTAGCACTGTAGGTTGCCACTGTAAGTGTTCTGGCTTACTGGAGCATTCCAGGTGTATATATATATATATATTTTAATATTTTAGGGTTATTTTCAAATATATTTAATTTTTTTCTCAAATGCTGTTTTAAATGGTTTGAACTAACTGAAAGTGACCTAGGATGGATCTCCTAGCACAAGAACTAAATCCTATTCTCAGTAAATTGTTTTTGAGGCATGATAAGTGCCACTCCATAGTGAAATTTCCTGTCATAGTTTCTTTCAAAGGAATCTGTATATAGCCAAATTATGCTATTTATAACGAGGAGCACAACCTACTAAGAAATATGAATTCAGAGGTCTAAAATTAGTCTGGCAGCATAGCAGTCAAAAAAGCTACAGTAAAGAGGAAAAAGGTGTAAGTAAAAAGGGGATGCTACAGTCCCTTTGTAAGATTCCATTAGAACAATGCCAGAAAGATTAATATAATCTAAGGAGTATTCTCATTCATTCACCCTTAATTAAAATACATTTCTCTATTTTTCATAAAATGTTTTAACCCATAGAGGAGGAAACCATGCTGGTGGGTGTTCAAATGAAGAGAAGTTGTGAGGTTTAAATTTTATTAGAAATGGTGTCTTAAACAAAAGTTCTACCTGTGTCAGTTCTCATAAAAAAAAACTTTTGTATAGCATATAAAAAAATAGAATTTTAAATAATAAATTAGGGAACTTTTTTTGTTATTAAACATTTCTAATGATATTGAAAAGACAAATTTTCTTCCTAAACATTTAATTGAATGTTGGCTTGATATGGTACATTCTCTTGCTATGTTCCACTGAATATTTTTGAACCAAAGTTGGCCATGCTTGTTTTCATAAAAGTTCTTAATTAAGCCTAATGACAAATTAATTTCTAAAATGTTAGCTCTTTGTTTGAAATATTGTTTAAAATACTAAATCAACTCATAGCATATAATGCAATTCAATTATAATTTATCATCAGACTCATTTCAATATTAAAAGATCTTTTAGAAGTCAACTTATTCCTAATTGAGCCCCTAATTCCCTCATTTTACTCATAGAGAAACTGAAATCCACTTAATCTATTCTTTCACTGTTTCCTACTGCTTCTGTTTTGGGTTACAACAAAAGTGCCACATAATTAAAATAACAATATGCAAATTTAAAATGTCCACTGGAGCCCATTTCTAAGCAAGATTCATAATTTTAGAAGTTTATGAAAAAAGAAGATAAACTTTAGTCAGCTACCAAATTTTGTTCAGTGAAGCAACAAAACATTAATTGCCCAAGTTGTTTCTTTGAGCTTTCATATCTTAACTGTACCAGCAATTTTAATAATGCTCTCATTTTACAAAATTTTCAAAGGCCTTACGATTTCAGGTTGAACTCAATATGGCACAAACCCTAACCAATGTAAAGAATTAATAATTTAAATATGAAGTGATGATGACACCATTTTCAGTAATAACACAAAGTATACTAGAAATGCAACTTTAATTGACAGAATTTTTAAAGTCTGAAGTGTTACCCTTCTTTCATAAATGAAAAATAGTTCAGATAACACAGGCTCTTTCCAACTTTCAGTTGGGAATAAATGCTTCTTGCCCTACTAATGAGCCAGAGTAGGAATGTTGTTAGGTTCTGTCATGTTGGCTCTGACTAACAGCGACCCTATGCACAACAGAACAAAACACTGCCTCATGATCCTTGCTATACCTGAGCCCACTGTTGCAGCAACTGCGTCAGTCCATCTCATTGAAACCCTCCACTTTACCAAGCATCATATCCTTCTCCAGGCAATGGTCCCTTCTGACAAGATGACTGTGGTGGTTAAGGTTGTTGTCAACTTGCCTGGGCCTAGTAGAGTGGCTGAGATCTCTGGTAGCATAGTTCCTAAGGCACTTGACTGCTAACCAGAAGGCTGGAGGTTCAAACTCACCAGCCACTCCTCGGAAGGTTGGGCAATCTACTTCCGTAGTGATAGCGCCTCGGAAACCCAAGGAGGGGTCGCTATGAGTCGGTCCGACTCGATGGCACATAACAACAACAGTGAAGTGGCTGGGCAGCTGATGGTAGTTATTCCCCATGATGAGACTGGCAATCAGCTCCATGGTGGGATCTACCACAAGCAGCTGAGTAGCTGGTTTAGTGATGTGGTCTGCTTCCCATGTATAAGCAGCAGCTTAGGGAATGGTCTCTAATTTTTTGGCACCCTTGAACCCTGCATGTAGCCGAGTCTTCATTCGGTACCCTGCTGTACTCTGCCAATCTTGGGACTTTCACTGAACTTGAATCAATGGCCTGCCATGTTTTTTGGTAACATTGGGACTGTGCCTTTTCACCTGTCGACCCTAGGTTTGTCAGCCTCAGCAGCCAACAGCTGTATGAGTGAAGCCTCCAGCTTCAACGGGCTCCGCACACAAGGCAGAACTGAAGTTCAAGTTTGAGGGGCTTTCACTCAGCCCCTAGAGCTTGGTACTTTGAACTCAGATGCAAAGCCTCCAAAGTGTAAGAGAATAAACTCCTGCTTCTTAAAGTCATCTTATTTGTGGTATATTCCTGTCAGAGCACCACTAGGTAATCAAACAATGACCAAAGTTAAGAGAAATGAAGTCTGGCTATTCTTGCTTCCAAGGAGCATTCTGGCTGAAGTTCTTCCAGGACACATTTGTTCGTTCTTGTGAGAGTCCATGGTACTTTCAGTATTCTTCGCCAACACCACAACCCAAAAGCATCAACTCCTTCAGTCTTCCTTATCACTGTCCAGTTCTCACATGCTTATAAGGCGACTGAAAATACCATGGCTTGGGTTAGGTGAACCTTAGTCTTCAAGGAAACATCTTTGCTCTTCAGCACTTGAAAGAGGTCTTTTGCAGCAAATTTGCGCAGTGCAATATGTCATCTGATGTCTTGACTGCTGCTTCCACTGGTGTTGATTGTGAAACCAAGTAATATGAAATCTTTAACAATTTCAATATTTTCTCCATTTATTATGATGATGCTTATTGGTCCAGTTGTGAGGACTTTCATTTTATGTTAAAATGTAATCCATACTGCAGACTGAAGTCTTTAATCTTCATCAGGAAGTGCTTCAAGTCATCCTTACTTTCAGCAAGCAAAGTTGTGTCATCTGCGAATTCCAGGTTGTTAATGAGTCCTCCTCCAATCCTGATGCCACATTCTTCTTCATATAGTCCAGCTTCTTGGATTATTTGTTCAGCATACAGATTGAGTAAGTATGGTGAAAAGATACAACCCTGATACACTCCCTTCCTGATTTGGAAAAGACAGGTAGCTGTCTTCCAAGTTTCTTGGCACAGACAAGGGAGTATCTCCAGCACAGCATCTGTTTTTTGAAACATCTCGATGGATATTCTGTCCATTCATGGGGCTTTGTTCTTTGCCAATTCCTTCAACTCAGCTTTGACTTCTTCCTTCAGTACTATTGGTTCTTGATCATATGCTGCCTCCTGAAATGGATGGTCAAATACTCTTTTTGGTACAGTGACTCTGTTTATCCTTTCCATCTTCTTTTGCTGTTTCCTGCATCATTCAATATTTTGCCCATAGAATCTTTCAATATTACAACTCAAGGCCTGATTTTTTTCTTCAGTTCCATCAGCTTGAGAAATGCTGAGTGTGTTCTTCCCTTTTGGTTTTCTAACTCCAGGTCTTTGCAAATTTCATTGTAATAATTGACTTTGTCTTCTCCAACTGCTCTTTGAAATCTTCAGTTCAGCTCTTTTATCTTGTCATTTCTTCCATTTGCTTTGACTAATCTCCATTCAAGGGCAAGTTTCAGTCTCTTCTGACATCCATTTTGGTCTTTTCTTCCTTTCCTGTCTTTTTAATGACCTTCTTGCTTTCTGCATGGATGATGTTCTTGATGTCATCCCACAATTCCTCTGATTCTCAGTCATTGGTGTTCAGTCCATCAAATCTATTCTTTAGATGGTTTCTAAATTCAGGAGGGATATAATCAAGGTCATATTTTGGCTCTCATGGACTTGTCTTCAGCTTCAACTTGAACTTGCATATGAGCAATTGATGGTCTGTTCCACAGTCAGCCCCTGGCCTTGTTTTGGCTGAAGATACTGAATAGGAATAAAATTTTCTCATTACAAATTTTCCTTACCTCATACTGCACTCCAAACCAAGTCTGATAACCTGATTCCCTTTGCCACATCCAGACTTTTGCAACTCAGAACTGAAAAATCAACCAAAATAATAATGTAGAATCTGCAAAACACTGCATAACATGGATGAATTTGGTGGACATTATGCTGAATGATATCAATCAATCATAGGACAAATACTGTGTTAGTCCACTATTGTAAAAAGTAAAGGAAAGATTTATATATGGAAGGAAACTTTGTTGGTTACCAAGGATGAGGAGGAGGAGAGGCAACACTGCTACATAGGGAGAGACAAGCATTGATTTGGGTGAAAGGAAAGGCAATGTATTAAAAGTGAGTGATCAACATGGTGGCACTGAAAAGGAGGAAGACAGAGATATGTATACAAAAGGTACAGACAACAAAGGTAAACCCTTTTACATATACAATACTGTGGTATCAGTGATGGCAAACATCAATCTATGGGTAAATAGATGGGTAGACAAGGTGAATGATCAGGTGTATCTAGACAAAAGGGAATAAACTCATGACCATATATAAGGTTGGCAGATGATATTTCTACATACGTATTTGTATGCACTATACGAATGTCCAAATATATAATAGAGCTAACAAAGGGCAAAGTTATAACAACATCTTGGGCACAGACAACCACCCTGAGGGAGTGAGTAGTTGCACCAGTGAGCTTGGGATCATAGTCACAGGGGACATCAAGCTCAACTGGCTTAACATACTACATCCTACTTTGGTGAGCAGCAACTGGGGTCTTAAAAGCTTACAAGCGGCCATCTACATGCAACAATGGGTTTCTCCTCATCCAGAGCAAAGAATGAAGAAAACCAAAGACACATGGAAATGATTAGTCCAAGGGACTAGTAGACCATGAGATCCTCAGCCTATATGACCATGAGACCAGAAGAACTAGATGGTGCCCAGCTACCACTGTCAGCCACTTGGAAAAGGATCCATGCAGGAGACCATGGACAGAGTGGGAGAACAATGTGTAACAAAACTCAAAATCATAAAAAAGACCAGGTTTACTGGTCTGACAAAGACTGGTAAGACCCAAGACTCTGGCCTCTAGTTACCCTTCAGATCTGGAACTGAACTCACTCCTATGGCTTCCAGCCAAACAACAGACAAGCATATAGGGTGAACATTTACATCAGGTAGATAGGTACACTCCTTAAAATGATCAATCTTGGGAGAACAAAAGTGCAGTGTTCGTCCAGAGAGACAGCTCGAGGGACAGGAATGCATAAGAAAGTAGGACACAGGGAAGAGGTAACTATAGGGAGGAAGTAGGAAGAGAACTGTTACATCATGGGGAATTGCAGTTAATTTCATGAAACAAGATGTGTTTGAATTGCTGTATGGAAAATGCATTTGCTTGGTAAACTTTCACCTAAATCACAATAAAAATTTAAAAAAAAAACCTGACTTCTGAGTAACCCAAGAATTCTGATACTGAGAATTCACAGAGAAGAAATGTAAATTAGTGCATGATTTGACCTGATAGTGAACAATAAAATGATGATGATGTAAATGTTATTGATTTTCAAATTTTAGATCAACCAAAGACCAAATATATACGATGGGTTATGGTTACAGACATAATATAATTATTAGCAACCTTGAAAATATATACTAATAGAACAAAGGACATTAGCCATGGTAGTAGAAATATGGGGGAGGGGTACTAAGTATATTAAATTTAAATGTATTAAAATTACAAAGATTATAAAATAAAACTGAAATCTGGATAAATATCAAACATAAAAAGAAAATGGGGGTGTGAATAGTGTAAGAGTGCTAAATCTCAATTTCTCATCTGAAGGAATTAAGAGACAAATGGATGAATTTAATGAATCAAACTGTTAAGAAAAAAAGGTATCTTCTAAAATTCAAGTGTGGTAGTTATGGTTATGTGCCAACTTGGCTGGGTCTGGCTGAGTGGCTGGGCATCTGGATGTAATTATTCCCCATGGTGAGATTGGTATCAGTTCCATGGTGGAATCTACTGGAGCAGCTAAGTAGCTGCTTTAGGGATGTGGTCTGCTTCCAACATATAAGAAGCGTTGAGAAAGGTCAGTAGGTTTTTGGCACGATTGAATATTGCATGTAGCCAAGCCGTTGTTCAGCAGTCTGCCATGACTGCCTGCCAATCTTGGGACTATCTCTGGACTTGAATTAGTGGCCTGCCCTGTTATTTGGTAATACTGGGACAGTGCCATTTTTATTTGTCAACCTTGGGTTCATCAGCCTCAGCACCCAGCAGCTGCCCGAGTGAAGAGATCCTCTAACTCCAATGGGGGCTAGGAGCCAGAGGCAGAGCTGAAGCCCAAGGTCAGGAGCTTTCACCCAGCCCCTAGAGCCTGGCACTTTGAACTCGGACTTCTAGCCTCCAAAACTGTGAGAATACATGCCTGTTTATTAAAGTCTCCCATTTGTGGTATTTTCTGTTAGAGCACCACAAAGTAACCAAACATCTAGTAACACAAGAATTAAATAAGGAAAAACAGTTAAAAGTAAATAATATTAAAATTACAAAGATTACAAAATACAACTTAAATTTGGATAAATATCAAACATGGAAAGAAAACAGGGGTGAGAATAGTGTAAGTGTGCTAAATCCTAATTTTTCATCTGAAGGAATTAATAGACAAACTGATGAATTTAATGAATCAAGTTGATAAATCAAGAAATAAAGGTCTATCTTCTAAAATTCTAGATGAGAATTAAATAAGGAAAAACAGTTAAAACTGAAACTATTTGGTAAACATAGTTAGGAATAAGGAGACCAACCAAAACTAAACCCACTGCCATCAAGTCAATTCTGACACATGGCAACCCTATAGGACAAAGTTGAACTGTCCCATAGGATTTCCAAGGCTGTAAATCTTGACGGAGGCAAACTGCCTCCTCTTTCTCCCAGAAAGCAGATGGTGGTGGGTTTGAACCATCAACCTTTGGTTAGCAGTACTTTAGGGCAAAAGGAGAAGGTGGGGGAATGAACTATTTATCCTAAGCTACTCTCTATTATTTAATTTGTTCCCATTTAATAAAAATGTATTTTAAAGCTAAAAATGTTCATCATTGCAGAAACCCAGTCTATTTGAAGCCATTCAGCCTACATCGGTTCTTCCTGTCTTCTTCACTGCACTGTCACACTGCTCTCCCTGCCTCTGCTGAGTGTGCTTCCTCAGTTTATTACCACTCTCTCGGTTTCATTTTGCCTTCTCCTCTGTCTTTCCCTTCTTTCTATCTGAGTTCTGACAGGTCTGCCCTATCCTAGGGCAAACAAAAAAAAATTTCACTTGGTCGGAATGTTCTGAATCATTTCTACCCAATTTCTCTTTTTCCTTTCACTTTCCAACTTTAAAACGTTGTCTTATTTCCCCTGAACTCTGTCATTTAAATACCAACTGTAACAATATTGGCACCATTCTTGTTCTACTTAATATTTTTCCAAACATTTCACATAGATCCTTTTTTTTTTTTCAATTTTTTTTCTGCAGTAAGGGTGAAATTGGGGAGGGGGTGGAAATATCTCATACGACAGAGTTCCAAAGACATCTGGAAAAATGCTAGCGTGAAATGTTCCAATTACAAATGCATCACTGGTTTGTTCAAGAATAGTTCATCTTCTGCCTTTTGGCAGTGAAAAAAAAATAATCCAAGTAAACAACAAAAATATCCAAGTTCATCATCATAAGTGCTGTGACATTTATTAGGTGTATTTAATTTCCTTCTTCTTTCATAATCATATTAATGTCAAGACCAATAAAAGAATAAAGACCTGATTTATGAAAAATTACTTTAAAGATACTAAGTCTAAAGCTCAAAATGATGACACATTGCCTCAGTACAATTATCCTGTAGTTAATCTTAACGTTCTACAGAATGAGTCATTATCTTACAAATGAACAGAAGAACGTGGAAGAAATAAAACTACAGACAGAACCAGTAACTGAACTAAGATCCAAATTCTGGAATTCACCACTAGAGAATATCTTGTTTTTCTTTAAAATATAATTTTTATTTATAAAAGTGTATTAATTTGTTGCTTTGGGTCTTATATGTCTATCTGTAAGAAAGAAGGCATATTTTTGGTAAAATAATGGTCAGAAAAACACATATAAAACATTAGTTTTGAGCCTCAAGATACTGATAGAAGGAAAAAGAACTAATTAATGAAGCCACATTTATGAAAAAACTAGATGATTTTATTATTATTATAAATGCCAAACAAGTCTTTAAACCAGTTAAAATTTAATTAAGCATAAAGTTATTTTCACATTTGTCTGTAACTATAGTAAATACAGTTCTTGGCATAAAGACACAGCCTCTGGAATTTAAAATATCCCCAACTGCAAGATTTTATATATATATCTATACATATAGATATATATAATCCATTATTGTTTATGTGATAGCAGATGAATCAAATTAAAATAATTATACCATCTAGAATAAAATAAAATAGAAATAATTTACTCATAAGATTCATATTTAAATCATCTTTATTTATAAAATACTATCCTGAGAATTATAATTATAATTCCATTAAGCTCCAATTTGAGCAAAAGAATCACTTAAGTAATAGCAGTTACTTAACTGCAAAGAAGAGAGAAGTCAAAAATTACTTTTAAAGAGAGACGATAGATATTATCAAGTTTCTTGTGGTGGGTCTTGATGTTCAGTAGTAAGCTCATTTGAAGTCTGAATCAAACCTGAAGGGAATTCACTTCTATTTTCAGGGTTTGGAGGTGGAGGGTAAAATCCAGGTCTTGGGGGAAGATATTGAGGAAAACCTCTCCGTGCATACATATTTCTCACTGTTCAAAGACATTGGTAAAAGACATTTTTTTAAAACTTTAAACACCTGTACTGCAGTACTAATAAATCATTAGCTTACAACTTCTAATATGTATCTTTATACTCAAAAACTGACACTATAATAATTACTTTAAATAAAAAATAAATTTTTACAATATTGAGTAAAACGAACTCAATCCAAGTATACATTTTAGAGAGAGTATCAGTTTTAGACACAATTTTTGTCCTATGGAAATCTAACATCTTAACATTTTAAAGTAAAAGGGTGATTATTTCAAAACAGATAAAACTCACTTTACAAAAACTTTTTCACTTAATAAAATTTTCACCAGATTTAAAATTCAGACCAGTGATTCCCAATTCAAACTTTATATTATCCTAAAATATTTTCAGTTATATCAAAGACAATTTTTTCAATTCTCCAAACAAAATTTATTCTAAGTCACCTTAAATTTCTGAAACAGAAGAGGAATAAGGGAAGGAATGACTAAATCTCGTTATTCTTCAGAAACCTATCATTCTAAATAGCAATGTATAGGTATAAAAGAAATAAATTATTCCCTTCTTATGTGAGGTTCTGAAGAATTTCAATATATTCAGCAAACAAGCCAAACATGACACATTTTAGGTTTGAAGTAAGTAGAACCACATCAGAAGTACTTATATAAAAAAACTTTAGCCAGTAATTTTAATGCTAAAACATAAATTGTAATTATTTTTGTCAACTGCCTATCAAATAAGATACAAATAATTTTAGTCTTAACATAAGGCTGCTTCAAAAATCCAAAGATTTTTCTTGACTATTAAAATATACAAATAATTCCCTATTAGTAAGATGAATCAAGTTGAAGTCTGATCCTTCCCATTTGAAAAAGTAATGACACACGCACAGAACATGTAAAACTTTTTCCTCTACGTATTACCAGGTGAAGATAGAGCAAAATTAATATCCTTGACTTACTCTTAAACATATAGTAAGTTTCTTTAAAAAAAAAAAAAAAGAAAAGAACAAAAGGCATACTTGCTAATGGTGCATGTAGTGGGCCAGGGAAATCCCTTGGTGGGAAATAATCCCGAGGAGGTCCGTACATGCCTGCTGGAGGAGGTGGAGGGAAAGGAGGTCCCCTCCTCAGGAAAGGCCCCCTGGCATCCACTGGAAACAACGGACCTCTAACTGGAGGGTGAGGTGGAGGGGCAAATCCGGGTCCACCAGGTGCTTCATTTTCAGCAGGTAGAGATGAATCAGGCATGTTTAAATTCTATGGCAAGTTAACATATGGCAGTCACTAAAATCTGCAGAAGTTTTTCTAAAAACCTTAGATTTAGAAGATACCTCAGAATTTAGCCAGAAAACGGTCTAGGATTTATCTTAAAAGAATGCAGAGAAATATTCAGTTTTCCATAGTAAGTATCAGATGGGTTTTAGCTATCAAAAATATTGCATTAACCCAACAGAAAACAGTTTTCACCACCAAAGTAATATTCTGTCTAAAGATAAAACACATACATATCCAAGGGTACCAAAATACACTATTTTATCAAACATACACAGAAAACAAAATATAACATGCCTATGCTTGTATTTTTAAGGTGACGAAAATCAAGAATGCAAAATAATAAACAAATATACTTGAAAACATCAAATAAAAATCCTAGGAAAAAATACCCTAACCTACAAATTGCACTTTATCACCATAGATTAGAACCCAGAAAAGTACTAACAAGAATGCTAAGGAGAAAGTACGATTGTCAAAAAGAGAGAAGCACTTTTATATCAACAACTAGATCATTAGATAAATATCTATTCTAGTAAACCAAGAGATTAGAAGGCTCCTCAATATATGGATAAAATTCTACTTTCAATACTTACACCAAAATCATCTTTGGGATCATTTTTACTGGATTCCATTTCTGAAGATATTGGCCCATCTAGACATAGAGTTAAAATATAATTAATCACTTCATTCTTGGAAAATCTACAAGTCACAAAGGACAATGATATTTCCCACTTCCCTTGTCTGCACATAAACCAGCTTGACCAGCATCCTGTATCAGAGGCACAAGAACAGCTTGAGGTCCTTAGAATTTTGGGAGACTAGGTGTTCTGCAAAGGCATCCTGGCAGCTGACTTCCCCAGCTAGTTCCGAGGCAATTCTGCTGAAGCAGCGTCATAAAGACATCTCTGACAGGGAAGTGGCATCCCTCGCCCTCTTTCTTTTCTTCCTACTTCTTTCCTTATTTCTCTATTGGATAACAAAGACTAGCAATCTGAATTTGGCTACTGTTTCTAAATAAATGTTCCTGGACTTTATCATCTAGAATCGCTCGATCTCTGAGAACATGAATTCAAACATTCCTCTCTCTGACCACAGGCACCTATCCTCTCCTAGCATTTTCACTTACTTACTCCACTACACTTGTCTTTGGACCACAATGAGGCCTCCAGTCCTCTGACCTCTCAGTAGTAGTGAAAATTTCTTCACTCCTTTCCTCACTGACTTCCCTAAATTAACTAGACTTCAAAGTTCATCACTTCTGCCAATCATTAATATCCTTGCCCTAATGGCCACTTTTCACTGATGTTTGACAACAACTCAACCCTAGATTAATCCAACTCTCTCCTTCCATTTTGTCTGTACTTGAGCTGCTGAGCTCTGCTGGGTAAGAACAGCACAGAGCCATGGGGGCTGGCACCACTACAAGCTGACCGTTCTCCAGGAGCACTTTCAGCTATACACTGCCTGCCTGGCCTCCCTCCGTGTCTGAGCCAGCTTGCCTCTCAGCAATTTCAAACTTTATCCATTCTCCTCAAACTTACTACACTAGCCACTCAGATGCTCCCTTAACTTTTTGTGACCAAACATACAACCATACCTGGAACTATATCCCTCTAACCTTTCCTCTTCCTCCTATTATGGCAAAGACTCTTACTAGCCAATCTATGACTCTGGTCTTGCGCTTAGAACCCCTCCCCCAGTCTCCTGGGGGACCTTCCTCTTTCTCTGTTGTTTTCCTCTTCCTTTCTGCTAGATCCATTTTAGCAATTCTCTCCCAATACCTTTTTACAAATGAGGAAGAAAAAGAGAATTCCCCCTCCAGCTATCTCTCCTTTAAAAATCAGATTGTTCTATATACATTGTTCAGAATTCCTCCCACTTTGGTGGCATAGTGCCAAAGGCATTTGACTGCTAACCAGAAGGCTGGTGGTCCAAAACCACCAGCCACTCCAAGGAAGGAAGACTGGGCAGATCTACTTCCATAGTGATACTGCCTCAAAAACCCAAGGAGGGGTCGCTATGAGTTGGAATTGACTCGCCAGCAGTGCATTTGGTTTTCTTGTTTGTTTAGGTCCTTACTTTACTGCAATCTATTTGCAACATCCACTACCTCCAGTGGAATTATTTTCCCCAAGATCACAAATATTCTTTTTTGTTAAATTAACAGACACTTTTAGTCATTGTTTTTTTAGTTGAGTCCCTGAGTGGCACATAGGTTAAGCGTTCAACTATTAGATGAAAGGTTGGTGGTTCAAACCTGCCTAGAGAAGCCTTGGAAGAAAGTCCTGGTAATTTGCTTCCAAAAAGTCACAGCTATGAAAACCCTGTAAAGCACAGTTCTACTCTGTACACCCATGAGGTCGTGATGAGTTGGGTTGGACTCAATGGCAATGAACAACAGTCCTCATTTTACATTTCTTCCTACCACTTGAAATGCTCTCAGCCTTCCATTTTTAACTTCTCTCTATTCCTCCTACTTTTCTAGATGCTCCTGCTCAGTCTCTTTGGTGGGCTCCACTTCCCCTAACCACCTTTCAATGGTGATGCCCTGAGTTCCACTCTTGGCCCCATTCTCTTCTCATTCTCTCCTTGAGACATCCCATCTACTCCTCCAGCTTTAATTAGATATATTCTACTAATGACTGCTAGACTTAAAATTCAGATTCAGGAATTTCCCCTTGAAGTGTCAAAGCTTGAATTTCCCACTTAAATATACATGCAGGTGTATCACAGTTGCCACTACTTTTTTTTTTTTTTTTCCAGTTGAAAATGGCACTTAAAATCTTCTCTGTCAAGTTTGTTGCTGTTCCTTATTCTTTATCTCAGAAAAATGATTGGCACCTCTATCCACCCAGGTGCCACAGCCAGGAACCTGGGCACCTTCACCTCCCACATGCCTTCAATCCTAAATCTTCCCAATTCTATTTTCTCTCTGTCTGTTCACATCTATCTATTCCCTCTGCTAAATCATCATCATCATTCATCCAGATTCCTGTCACAGCCTAAAAATTGCCCAGCCTCCAAACCTGACCCCTCCCCTCCAATCTATTCTCCACACTGCAACCAGAATAATTATTCTGAAAGACAGATCTGATTATAATCTTTTCTGCTTGAAATGTATTCCCATTATTCTGAGAAAAAGGTCCAAATTTCTGAACATTTTGCAAGGCCCTGCAAAATCTATTCACTGATTACCTCTTCAGCTGCTTGTTTCAATATTCCCTGACTCGCATTCCATGCTGCAGCCATAATTTACTAGGCACCTCTGAATCTGAATCTTAGAGATTCTATTCTCTCCTCCTAGAACATCGTCATAATTTTGCTCCAGCTAATTTTTCCTTTAGCTTATATGTAACTTTCCCCAAAAACTTTTTCTTGACTGTCCTTCCCTTGAACCACCATCACCTCATCTGGATCAGTATCCTCACAAGATCCTGTAACATCCTGTACTCATTACCACTCTCACTATGTAGTGTAACTGCCTGCTTTTCAGTTATACCTACTAAGCCTCAAAGTATAAGTAATGCTCAGCTCCTGTTCACCACTGAAATCCAACAACTACCATAATGGCTGACATATAGGAAGTATTCAATAAATATTTAGTACACCAATTGCTGGGTTTACTACCTTCTCATTTCAAGATAGTACAGGGATCCAGACCATGGCTCTGGAGTCAGAGAGACATGGGTTCAAATCCTGGCTCTGATACTTCCTACCTAATATCCTGAGCACCATTTTGGACCTCTGGTTTTTCATCTATAAAATAAGGATAGTAACAGTATCTGCTTTTTAGGGTCACTGTGAAGAATAAATGAGACAAGTTCAATAAGACAGAAAATAACAAATGTTGGCGAGGATTCAGAGAGATTGGGACTCTCATACACTGCTGGTGGGATTGTAAATGATACAACCACCATGGAAAACAGTATGGCGAGTCCTTAAAAAGCAGGAATTAGAAATACCATTTGACCCAGCAATCCCACTACTAGACATATATCCTAAAGAAGTGAGAGCTAGGACACAAACAGATACATGCACATCCATGTTACAGCAGCACTATTTACAATAGCAAAAAGATGGAAACAACCTATGTGCCCATCAACTGAAGAATGGATAACCAAGCTACGGTACTTAAACACAATGAAACACTATGCAACACTAAAGAATAATGTAGAATCCGCAAAATGCTACATAACATGGATGAACTTGGAGGCCATTATGCTGAGTGAAATAAGTCAGTCACAGAAGGACAAATATAACATTAGTTCATTATTGTAATAAGTCAAGGAAAGGTTTATATATGGAAGGATACATTCTTTGTTGGTTACCAAGGGTAGGAGGGGAGGGAACACTGAAAAAAAAAAAAGCACTGACACATGTCACTTTAGTTTTGTGTATTTCACTGTACATAAACTGTATTTCAATAAAATGCATTAAAAAAAAATTATTACAATTTAGGAGAAAATTTACAAACCACTCCAGGTTCTCATTTAATAATTTCTATACATATTATTCGCTGGCGGTTCAAACCCACCAGCCACTCCTCAGAAGGAAGATGGGGCAATCGTCTTCCATAGTGATGCTGCCTTGGAAACCCAAGGAGGGGTCGCTGTGAGTCGGGTCCGACTCGAGGGCACATAACACCACCACCACCATACATATTATTCAGTGATAGTGGTGACACTTTTCACAATGTGTCAGTATTCTCATTTCAATTCTGGTTGTTCCATTTCTAGCTTCCTTGTCTCCTCTTATTGTCCCATCTTTGGTCCAGGGTAAATATTGACCATTAGGTGTCATTTAAATGATTGTTTCATGGAGCACAGTACTTATGAGTGATATTACTTATATTATGAGCCACTATGTCTTTTAGCTGATAGGTGACCTCTGGGAGTAGTCTGAATTCCAAGTTTAAAGGGTATCCCTCTACAAGTCCAATAACTCTGGCTTTTTTAGGAATTTGAGTTTTTTTCCCCATTCTATCCAAGGCTGTCTATTGTATCCCTACTTGGAATGGCTGGCAGTGGTAGCCTGGCAATTATCTAGTTCTTCTGGTCTCAAGGTAGGAGGTGATTGTTCATGTAGACTTATTAGTCCTATAGACTAGATTCTTCTTTGAGTCTTTGGTTTCTTTCTTCCTTTTTGCTCCAGATGTGTAGAGACCAATAGTTGTATCTTAGATGGATACTCACAAGCTTTAAAGACCCAGATGCTACTCACTAAACTAGGTTGTAGAACATTACTTTTATGAGAAAGTTATGCCAATTGACCAGTTTGGTCCTCAAGACTCTGGTCCTAAGCTCTCAAACCCAGTAATCTAATCCCACAAAGTATTTGGTTAACCTAAAAAATATTCATAACTGTGCATCATATGTGCTTTATTTTATATATGATATATATGCAGCATACACAAACATGTATATTCACTTGCCTATAGAAACATGCATACATGCTCACCTGTATATTCATACATACTTACCTATACATACATACATAAATATAAGGAGCTGTAGTGGTGTAGTGGGTAAGACATTTGCCTGCTAACCAGAAGGTCAGCAGTTTAAACCCACCAGCCACTCCATGAAGGAAGATGGGGTGATCTACTTCTGTAAAGATTTACAGCCTCGGAAGAGTAATGGGGGTCGCTAAGGGTCGGAATCAATTCAATGGCAGTTTGGTTTTTCTTGGTAAATATATACATATACACACACACACACACATACATATCTCCCTGTGTAACCAAACACGTTGTTGTTGTTGTTAAGTGCCATCGAGTCGTTTCCGACTCATAGCGACCCCATGCACAGCAGAACGAAACACTGCCTGATCCCGCGCCAGCCCCACAATCCCTGCTATACTTGAGCCCATCATCGCAGCCACCATATCAATCCATCTC
>NW_006921638.1:11388197-11418499 GCF_000298275.1 Orycteropus afer afer | reverse complement strand
AAATGAAGGTCTCGAAAGCTTTCTCTTTTCCATGAGTAAGGCTGGGTTTACTCAGATGTTGCAGCTCTTTCCCAGTCCTATTTTGCAAGCCTTTTAGCCTAAACGGACTATTCCTAAAGTTGCGCGGTTATGTACCAAACAGTGTTTCTTTGCTATTCATAACCAAACACGTTGGTTGGCTGTTATTACTATTGTTGCAAAATTGTATTTAAGTTGTAGCTTTTACCAAAATCATCTCCTATTCTTGTTGTTGTTGTTGTTAAGTAAACTGTAATCCATACCGAAGACCATAGTCTTTGATCTCCATCATTAAGCGCTTCAAGTCTTCTTCACTTTCAGCAAGCAAGGCTGTGTCATCCGCATAAGGCAGGTGGTTAATGACTCTTCCCCAACTCCTGATGTTGCATTCTTCTTCATATAGTCCAGCTTCTCAGACTATTTACTCAGCACAGATTGAATAAGTATGGTGAAAGGCTACAACCCTGACACACACAATTCCTGATTTTAAACCATTCAGTATCCTCTTGTTTTGTTCAAATGACAGCCTCTTGGTATAAGTACAGGTTCCTTATGAGAATAAATTAAAGGTCTGGTAATTCCCATTCTTTGCAACATTATCTGTAATTTGTTATGATCCACACAGTTGAATGCCTTTGCATAGTCAATAACACACAGGTAAACATCTTTCTGGTATTCTTTGCTATCAGCCAAGATCCTGTAACACCAGCAATAATATCACTTGTTTCATGTCCTCTTCTGAATTCCAGCTTGAATTTCTGGAAGTACTCTGTCAGTATCCTGCTGCAACTGTTCTTGAGTTATCAGCAAAATTTTATTTGTGTGTCATATTAATAATGTGGTTCAATTATCTCCACATTCCGTTGCATCACTTTTCTTTGGAATGGGCACAAATATTGATCTTTTCCAGTCAGCTGGATGGTTAGCTGTCTTCCAAATTTCTTGGCATAGACAAGTAAGTTCCTCCAACACTGCACCTATTTGTTGAAACACCTCAGTGGATCAATTCCTGGAGCCTTGTTTGCCGCCAATTCCTTCAGTGCATCTTGGACTTCTTCTTTCAGTACCATTGTTCTTAATCATATGCTGGTTCCTGAAATGCTTGAACATCAACCAATTCTTTTTCGTACAGAGACTCTGCATTCCTTCCATCTTCTTTCAATGCTTCCTGCTTCCCTATACTTGAATACTTAACGTCATCTTTTACCTTAGTCAAGCTGTGCTGACTTCACCCTTACTCAGTATTGCCTCACCATCACCAAAACTAGCAATTTTCTATCATCTAGAAAGTGATTCCCTCTTCTCTCTCCTTCCCATCCCTGGTAATCACCAAAGAATAGTGCTTTCTGTTTATAAACCTATTCTCATCTATTTATAATAGTGAGATCATACAATATCTGTCCTTTTGTTATTGACTTATTTCTCTCAGCATAATGTCCTCCAAATTCATCCATGTTATATTTTGATAATATTATTATTCTTTATGATTATATAACATTCCATTGTGATATGTATCACAGTTTATCCATTCATTTGATGACGGGCAGTTAGGTTGATCCATTTTTTTGCTATTGTGAATAATACTGTAATAAACGCATATATCTGCTCATGTCAGTAATTTTAATTCTCTAAGGTATATACATAGAACTGGAATTGCTGGATCATGTTGTTAGGTGCCACTGAGTGGCTCCATCTCATAGTGACCCTATGTACAACAGAACGAATCATTGCCTGGTTGTACAGGAGCCTCACAGTCCTTGCTACACTTGAACCCATCGTTGCAACCACTGCGTCATTCCATCCCATTGAGGGTCTTCCCCTTTTTCAGTGACCCTCCACTTTACCAAGCTTGAGATCCTTCTCCAGGGAATGGTCTCTTCTGACAATATGACCAAGTAGGTGAGACAAAGTCTGGCCATTCTCACTTCCAAGGAGCATTCCGGCTGCACTTCTTCCAGGACAGATTTGTTAGTTTTTCTGGCAGTCGGTGGTTCTTTCAGTATTCTTCACCAGCACTACAACTCAAAAGCATCACTCTTCTTCAGTTTTCCTTATTCACTGTCCAGCTTTCACATGCATGTGTTGTTGTTATGTGCCGTCGAGTCAGACCCGACTCATAGCGACCCCTCCTTGGGTTTCCAATGCAGTATCATTACGGAAGTAGATTGCCCCATCTTCCTTCCGAGGAGTGGCTGGTGGGTTTGAACCGCCAGTCTTCTGGTTAGCAGTCAAGTGCCTTAGGCAACTGAAAATACCATGGCTTGGGTTAGGCACCTTAGTCTTCAAAGACACATCTTTGCTCTTCAGCATTTTAAAGAGGTTTTTTGCAGCAGATTTTCCCAGTACAACACAACATCTGATTTCTTGACTACTGCTTCCATGGGTGCTGATTGTGGATCCAAGTAATATAAAATCTTTGACAACTTCAATCTTTTCTCCATTTATTATGATGGCTGCTTACAGTTGTGAGGATTTTCATTTCCTTTATGTTGAGGTGTAATCCATCCTGCAGACTGCAGTCTTTAATCTTCATCAGTAAGTGCTTCAAGTCACCTTCACTTTCAGCAAGGAAGGTTGTGTCGTCTGCATTCTGCAGGCTGTAATGAGTCTTCATCCAATCCTGATGCTGCATCCTTCTTCGTATAGTCCAGCTTCTCGAATTATTTGCTCAGCATACAGACTGAGTAAGTATGGTGAAAGGATACAACCCTGGCACACAATCTTCCTGATTTAAAACCATGCAGTATCTCCCTTATCACCTGATTACTAAATAGGATATATGTAAGTGAACTGAAAAAAAAAAATTATCACAGAATAGAGCAAAGTTTACTATCTAGGTGCATACAGTA
This sequence comes from Orycteropus afer afer, assembly GCF_000298275.1. Taxonomy (NCBI): domain Eukaryota; kingdom Metazoa; phylum Chordata; class Mammalia; order Tubulidentata; family Orycteropodidae; genus Orycteropus; species Orycteropus afer. The sequence goes on along the minus strand of NW_006921638.1, from coordinate 11,415,632 downwards.
AACCCATTATCATGATGCTGAAATCAACCATCAAAGTACATTCAGAGACTATGCCTGTCCAATTTAATAAAAAATATAAAACAGGAAGTTTTCAGGAAATAAAGTTTGGCTTTAAGAGCTACAAGAGAGCAACTATATTAGACTTATATTCGACTTCCATTTCTTTAAGTATGCCACCATTATTTTTTTCAGAAAGTGTTTCTTACCAGCTATATCCAAAGAAGACATGTTAACACTTTTGAGCTCTGCTGGTCCAGACAGTCTACCAGAATTAGAATAAAATTTATCTTGTCCTTGTGGAGCAACAGCTGGATCAGCATAGGATTGGCCTAGAAAAGAAATTTTTAAATTTTTCATCAATATTAAAAAATAATCAAGTTAAGTAAATCTAATATATTGAACTTAGACATTTCTACTGCTTCCTAAAAGACTTTGAACCATATTCTTACCTGTTTTATCCAAAGAAGGCATATTAACACTTTTGAGCTCGGCTGGTCCAGACAGTCTACCAGAATTAGAATAAAATTTATCTTGTCTTTGTGGAGGAACAATTGTATCAGGATAGGATTGGCCTAGAAAACAAATTTTAAAATGTTTTCTTTAATATTAAAAAATAATCAAGTAAGTCTAATATATTGAATTCAGACATTTCTACAGCTTCCTAAAAGACTTTGAACCATATTCTTGGGAGACAATTATGAACAGTTTGAGTAAAACTGCATACTTTAATCAAAAACGCAAACTCACCACTATCGAGTCAATTCCAACTCATAATGACTCCCAATGGGTTTCCAAGATTGTAAATCTTTATGGAAGGAGACTGCCTCATCTTTCTTCCACAGAGCAACTGGTGAGTTCGAACGAATGACCTTCTGGTTAGCAGCCAAGTGCCTTAACCAATACACAACCAGAGCTCCTTCATATTTTACTCAAAGCAAGCAGTTATTTTATTTGCTTTTGTAGTAAACATAAATATGCTACTTTGAATTTTGAGTTTCAATTATTACATATAAATCAGGTATATGAATAGAATATAGTTATACATATATCTGTAAATAAACTCATTTTTAACTCTCAATTTTCATAACATATCAAAAAAAGGCTTTAGGAAGAGGAAAATAAAACAAAAATAGAAAATGTTGTAAATATAGCAAGAAATTTAGCAGAACAGATGATGATAAAAAAAATAAATAAATTGTCACCAAAGCAAAAAGACTACCATTCAGAGGTCATCAGTGGTCCAATTTTCAGTAACTTCAACATTTTGGAATTTAGCTTCCATACAAAACTAAAGGAAAAAAAAAACCCTGACTCAACAGATGAGTAGAAGGTTAACAGTGCTCAGATTAAGGACATCTCTGCTAATCAGAAGGCTGGTGGTTCAAATGCACCAGCCACTCCTTATAAGGAAGGTTGGGCAATCTACTTCCGTAGAGACAGCACCTTGGAAACCCAAAGAGGGGTCGCTATGAGTTGGAAATAACTCGACGGTAATGAGTTTGGTTTTTTCCAGTTTTTAGATAGACATGAATTTGGACTAAGATTCTTATTCAGGTAGTTCTACAGCCTCCCCTTTCTTTGCCCCCAGAGGCCATTTATAACGACAAAAATGGTAATTCCTGGGTTCTTGTGGAATCATCATTCTTTAAAAAAATTGAGGCAGTCTATTTCATCCCTAGGAGGTGACAGACACTTAGATAGATTAGGTGTGCATATTATGGCCAGTATGAGGAGGGTCACAGGGATGAACCATGTGACTAACTTTCTCCTACCCTATTACTGACATGGCAAAGTATATGAACACATATGCACATACATATGCATACACTCATATAGCTGAAGCAAGTATTATTAATAGGTAAATTCTGGGAGGTGAGAGGCAGGAATTTGCTACATTATCTAGTTTTGTGACCTTCAGTAAGTTACCAAACCTCTCTGTACTTTTGTTCTTCATCTGTAAAATGGGAATAACACTCTTAGTGTTGTTAGAATGATTCTGAAGAATATTTAGAATATTATCTGGCACAAAGTAAACACTGAAAAGTAGCTGTAATGATAAATTAATACTATTTTATAATTATACACTATATTAAAAATGCAGTGTTGACTGGTCTCATTTATTTATATTCATGACCAAAAATTTCAAATGGGCATGCAACACTGCCCTGTAATCACGTTATTGATGTTTTAGTTCCTCTACTCTCCTAAACCCACCAGCCACTCCTCGGAAGGAAGGTTGGGCAATCCTACTTCCGTAGTGATACTGCCTCGGAAACCCAAGGAGGGGTCGCTATGAGTCGGGTTTGACTCGACGGCACACCACAACAACAACAACTCTCCTAAATGTCTATTGTATACTTTCTTCTCACTTTCCAATCTCAATAATCCCCTCCTCTCCTATCCTCACTTGATGATATTGCATCATTAAGAAAATTGATACACTTTTTATTAAAACCGTTTAACAATACTGAAGGCTAGCAAAGCAGTAAGGTATTATGGGGCCATGATCTATGAGAATACGGAAACTCAGAGACATTTGACCAGCATTCGAGCTACTTTTCAACAAGTCCATAAGATAGAAAATTATCTAACAAACCTCAATATTAACTATTAATACCTGGGTAAACTATGTTTATTCAGTTAACTGGATTATACAGATCACTTAATTCAAACCCCTTAGAGTATAAAAGGGCTGAGATCTACAGAGATAAAACAAGTTGCCAAAATCACACAAAAAGATAAAAAAGATTGAAAACCTTATTTCTTGATTTCTAATCCAATTATTTTTTTCACCTATACCATTTTTTCTCTACAACTAGTAATCTAAGCTATAAAAATACATAAAAATGTTAAAAGCCAAAAAAAACAAACCCACTGCCATCGAGTTGATTCCAATTCATAGTACCACCCCCCCACTGGGTTTCCAAGGCGGTAAATCTTTACAGAAGTACATTGCCGCATCCTCCTTCCAGAGTAGCTGGTGGGTTACAACCGCCAACCTTCTGGTTAGTAGTGAAATGCCTTAGGCACTGCACCATTTGTACTATAGATACAAAAGTCTAACATGGTAGCCAATTTTCTCTGTTAATGTTTAATAATCATTAGGATTGAATACAGAGCTAGCCAATAAAACCTCTAAGCAATAAAAATGTCTGAAATAGGGTATATGAGAAAAATAACAAGATGTAGCATTATAGCTCTGTGGTGTAGTGCCTAAGGCATTTGTTTGACTGCTAACCAGAAGGCTCGTGGTTCAAACCCACCAGCCACTCCTCCAAAGGAAGAATGGGCAATCTACTCGTAGAGATACTGCCTCAGAAGCCTAAGGAGGGATCACTATGAGTCAAATCGACTTGATGGCAGTGAGGTGTTTTTTTTTTTTTTTTATATATAAAGTTTATTTATTTTTCCCTTTGAAGTATTTAACAATATAAAAACAACTGATTTTTAAAAACAATGGAATCACAAACCACTTAAAATTATTTCTGCCTACTAACTATGAGTAGGGTTTGACTCGACGGCACAAAACAACAACAACAACAACTTTAAGTCAACAGATATCTAAAAAATTTCTGCCAAACGTAAGGGGAACTTATAAATATCACAAAGTATGATTAACAGAACTAAATGACAAGTAAGCCTTAAACAATTACGGAATCCATATATTCTCCAGAAGCTTAATTTATTTGTTAGATTATTTTTTGATGTAACAACTATTTTTAAATTTAAGGAAAATCTTACAGACACAATTAATGGGAAGCAGAACTATTCATGAGTCCCAATAATTTAACCTAAAATAATAGTGCATATGTATGTGTGTACAAAAGGGAGGGGAGGTTCCTTTAGAACATTCTGTTTTGCAGAAGCTCATATTTCAGAGATGATAAAACAACGACCAGTAAAATGATTTGTTTAAGAATGCACCAAAAATTACCAGATAAAAAACAAGGACCCCTTCTTTCCTTGTTTAGTGCTCTAATTTATCAAATAACTAAATAGAATACAAAATTAAAGAACCTATCCAGAAACCTGTCCAGTGACTATTTAGATGAGCTGGAGATGTACCAAAGGCAAATGTGGAACACTTTTGTAATTTTACAGTGAGTAGGAATAGGGCTAACAGTTAATGGATTTATCAACATTACTCCAACTCAAGCTGGAATTTCAGGGGTCATACAACATTCCTTTGCTGTGTCTGCAGAGTAACCCTTGCCTACTTCACTGAAATTATAGTTGACCCAAACTGTTATCAAACAAAATGGATCAAGTGCAGTATTTGGAGATATTCTCTAGAGAAAAGATACAGATCTCTTCCATAAAGACTTGTTAATTTAAAAGCTTACAAATTTGAACTTTAGTTAAGCTTTGAAAATTACGGATATCAAGTTCCACTTCTAGTGTGGCAGAATCAATTCATAACAGACTAACCCTCTCTCTAGGTAACACACAAAATATAACTATCTGAAAGCTCTCCACCATGAACAAACGAAGCATGAACCAAAGAACCAAAGCAGACAAGTTTGGAAAAGGGACCAGCATAGGTGATTTTCTCATTGGTATGGTTTAGTCTAAAGGGAAACCACAGTTGAGGTATAGCACAGAGCAGCTAAAACTGACAGAACACAGGTCACCTTTCTGGCTAAAGAAGCAGAAAGCAAAGCCCAAGACGATGGCAGTACAAAATCACAGAATGGAGAGAGCCAGGGAGGTGGAGCCCAAAATTTTGTGAATAGTCTCTGGCAAAGTCTATAGCTCACCCTTGAGCTACAAAGGTGTGAGGCAAATTTGAATAGTTTTCAGCTAAGACTAAAACCGGTATTTGAGCAGCTGCCAATCAAAAGGGAGAAAGAATTTGCAGTTTGAGTCTTACCAAGTTAAAACTGTCTTCTAAAATAGAATCAACAACTTTCTTCAGGGGAATATAACAGAATTCAGAATCTACACCATGCCCAGGATACAATCCAAAATTACTTGATATACCAAGAAACAGGAAAATGACCCATTCTTAAGGAAAAAGATAATCAATAAAGGTCAACCTCAAGATCATCCAAATATTGGAATTATCATGTAAGTATTTAAAGCAGCTACCATTACACTATGTTTAATGAGGTTTTAAAAATGCTTATGAATTAAAGAAATCTCAGCAGAGAACTCAAAATTATTTAAAAAAAAAAAAAAAAAAAAAGCAACAGTATATGGAAAGTGTTGTTGTTGTTGTTGTTGTTGTTATGTGCCGTCGAGTCAGCCCCGACTCATAGCGACCCCTCCTTGGGTTTCCGAGGCAGTATCACTACGGAAGTAGGATTGCCCAACCTTCCTTCCGAGGAGTGGCTGGTGGGTTTGAACCGCCAGCCGTCTGGTTAGCAGGCAAGTGTCTTAGCCACTATGCTACCAGAGCTCCCCTCATGGAAAGTGTAGAATTGAAAAATAAAGTACCTAAAGTAAAACATTTATTGGGTGGGTTTAATAGCACAATGGAGATGACAGAAGAAAAAGTAAATACCCTTGAAGGCAGATCAACAGAAATTATCCAATCAGAGGAAAGAGAAAAAAAAATGGAAAGAGACGCCAGGATTTGTAGGACAATACTGAAAGGTCTAAAAATTACAGCTTTTAGGCAACTCTTAAACAACATGTAAAATATTTCCTAAACTTATGGAAGAACAACAAACTCATTAGTAAAATAACTATACTGTATTCATAGTGGAAATAAAGAGGAATGGTCTAGGAATTAGGATTCTTGAGTTTTAGTCTTAGCTATTCACCTAGCTAACTGTTTACCTTAAAAATGTCAGCTAATCTCTTTGGAGACTCAGTGTCCTTGCCCATATAGTGAGGGCTTTGGTTAGATCAGTGGTTTTAAAATTCAGCTAATTTTCAAAATCTTGTGAGGTGTTTATTTTAGAAATACAAAGTTCACATCCAGAGCTCATGTTCAGAAGATCTTGTCTAAGTTGAGACTCAGGTATCTATTTTTTTTTTCAAGTTTCTTAGTTGATGTCTGATGATTAGTCAAGGTTGAGAACCACTATAACAGATCATATTTTCGGAAGACAGGAAGAGCATATGAGATTCCTGGTACTGGTAACTTGTGAAATTCATTAAAGATCCTCTACATAGACATAGAGGATTTCCCTCAAATTTTTGCAATACAGTCCCTTGAAACACGGATTACAGTTATTAATCCTTATTTTTATCCTAATTAACTATTTTCAAATGGATGTTAAAAACATTCCATTGTGAAGCAAAATCAATTTCCTGTCATGTGAACAATTATCCCTAATTAGTCCATCTAGAAATTTGTGTTTTGTAGTTTTCTAATATGTGTCACACAGAGTCACCATGAGTTGGAACTGACACAAAGGGCACACAACAACGTGGTTTGTTTTTTTTTTTTAATTTCTCTATGTTCTATTCCTGTGTGTTCCACATACTGGCCACCCTTCAAATACAGACTCTTTACAAACCTGATGGAGGGATCATCATCCTACGATCCTGTTCCCATGGAGGTGACAGAGAACCAGTGTCAGAAGGTGCGCCATGAGGATCAAGTAACCTATCATAGCTTGAGTCTCCTCTTTCATTGGTCATCTGATGGTCCAAGAGATTCCCTGGTCCTCTGGAACCTAATTAAACAAAAATAACAATTCTGTTTTATCGAGAAAATTAATTATTAGGAGATCTATAAATAAATAAAACCCAGATACTTTTTGAAAGAGTGAAAACAAAGTTGTACCTAAAAGATGTTAGACTATACTTCTATCCTACCAAAGCCATTTCTAGGACAAAAAAGGTAAAATAATTTTGCCTTGTGCATAAATAAACACTTGCCTAAAATTTCATTTTAAAATGTTATCACAATCATCGATTACTTGTTTAAGAAAAAAAGAAGCAACTAAGTTTAAATTGTAAACTGTAAATACTAAGTCTGAAAAGTAGGTAAGAAAGTAAATTGCACTGTAAAGATGTCTATACCAGATTCAATATTTATAAAATGAGGTGTTTGTTGCTTAAACTGATATTGTAATATTCTATATCAAACTAAGAATGATTCCTTAAAACAATCATATTAAGGGCTATATACCTGTTTCAATGATTTTGCTACTACTAAAGTATTTTTTAGAAGAACTCTTTTGGCAATATACTCAGATTAGCTTAAAAGGCAAACAATAAACTGAGTCTCAATGCTGTAATATAACTCTTCACTTCTGCTCAAAATAATTTTAACCAATGTGATCATAAACTTTATATCCACCAGATAAATTTGGATCTACATGGCTTTTAGAAGTTTCTAAATCTCAGAGAGAGCTCATAGGCTCTGAAGGCAAGTCTTAAGACTAGAGTTTCAAAAACAGTAACAGCATTGTTGGAATAAACACTTTAAACAAGATTACATTCATCCGGCATCCTTGCATTATACAGGGAGTGAATCATTTTAAAGTTCCCTTCTTATGACCACAGAAAGGATAGTAACTTAATTTAAAACCTATATTTAATTATAAAGGGAAAGAAAAATATAAAAATTAAACATTCAATAAAAAAAATATTCTAATACCTCATTTATCTGTCATTGGGGGGAGAGTGAGGTCTTCTCAAAATTATATTGTCCAGAAAACAAAAGCTTATTCCTTTCAAGGAATAGCTTAAAAAAATTTTTTTCACTGGAAGTCTTTCTGAAATGCTTCCCACATTTCAGTACCTCCTTTAAGAGAGGAGACCAAAATTAATTTGACCTTTTCTTAGTAATCTGTGCAAATTATAAACATTCATTTTTAAATACATATTTTTTTTTTTTTTTTTTTAGTTTTCCATCCCTTTTATGGAGTCAGGAGTTCAGCTGACTTTTATTTCAGGAAGTCAACTGCCACTTTTCCTTAAAGTTGTATTTTCTATTAAATTCCCCCAAATCCTTTCTTCTGGCTTGTTCGTCCCTCTACTAGTCAGTTTATTAGAAACAGAAGTCTGAGCAAGTAAAAAAATTAAGAAATGTGCAAGAGCCAGTAATGATGAGTTCATCGGGAGTAAAACACAGAACTTTAAAAAAGACATTCAAAGGCTATCTCCTGATTGCTTACATCCAGTGGGCCAAAGCTACAGGCTGACTGACTCCCAGGTGAAAGTTACAAACCTGAAAATCCTAAAGGTTAAAGCTGTTGAATCAGATCAAAAATTACATTCAATTTACTCTGAAAAAAAAAAACTCTTTATATTCAATCTTATTCAAACATATATCTCATTCAAACTTTTAAATTTACGAAGGTAATAAAAGGAAGGAAAAGAAAAGAGTACTCTTCCCCCTCTTTGGTGGGTCACAGAAACTTTTACTTCAAAGCAATTTTTAAACGCCCGTTGACAACTTACCAAGAACTTCTGTAGCATCTTTAACAAATAAATAGTAAAACACCCTTGACAAATAACCTAAACACATTGTATCTTGAAAATAAGTAGGAGAGGAAAGTAATTTAAATAGGAGAGGAGAAATTAAAGGTAATTTTTACTTTTATTCCAAATATCCAAATATTCAATTGACTACAAGCAATCCTTGACTTATGTAATTCAACTTCTAGTGATTCACATTTGCAGGTTAGCCAATTAGACCCTCATTTCTAGGGCACCTTTTTCAGACTGCTAGGTGTGCATGAAATTAACTACATCTCAATCAGCATGGAATAGAACTGAATACAAAGTATCAGAAAGCATCAAGAATAGTCAAGGTAAATACTATTTTACATAACTGGTTTCAGTTATATTTATGTTGGCATATAATACAAATATAAAATATTTCTTACTGCAGTTCAAGGTGAAAAATTGGGGGAGGAAAATAAGAGACTTCGGGCACTCAGAGCAGACATGTGAATTTTAAAATTACTCTGCTTTCTGAGGTGCTCACTGCAAAGCTTCTCTAGGGATGCAAGTATCAATCTGTAACTCAGTCCCTTCCCTGGGAGTTCTGGGTTCAACACCAACATGAGCAAAAGCCCTTTCTGAGGTGTCATCAGGCTGTGGGCCCCATGTGCAGGGGAACTGGGAGACAGAAAGGAACCATTCTAAGTAAAATAAACCGAAGATGGAGAAAGAGGGTACACATAGGCAATGGGCATAAGGAAAATATCCCATGACCAAAAAATAGGAAACTGATTTTCTTATGTTCTTTGAAAACATTTCCAAAAGAAGAGTTCCAAAACTGTTTAGGATAATGGCAGCTTCAATGGGGAAGTACATAGACTCTCTAAGAGACTATTTTGATATGTAACATTCATTTGGACACATGAGCTTTGGTATATTAGGCTCAGTGGGTGATTTTATTTAGTCTCATTACTTTATGTTGCTACCTTATATTCAATCTGTTAAAATCACTGATAAAAAAGGAAGGTGGGGACATTTCACTGCCGAAGAATGCTAGTAACTCTTATCAAACACAAACTTGGGATTAAAAAACTAACACCTTTTAATTTTGATGATTTTGGAATAAGCAGTATCTTTGAATTTTGCCATTATTCAAGGGAATATGTCAATGCAACTTGACAAAGTATGCTAAGAGCTCAAAAGAAGAAAACTGTAAGATACACAGGAGTTTTCAAAGGCAACCCTTTAGGAGCACCAGGCTAAGTGCTGCTAAGATGAATGGAAAAAGACCAGCAGCTAATGCTTAGGCTTGCAGTAGCTATAGCCGTTCTCAAAAACATACAAGAGGGCACCAAACAGGTAACTTTGGGTTTCTCGAAGTATTAGCAAATTTTTTAAGTTTCCTTAAAAGGTGCCTATCAAAACTATACCCACAAGAGCCCTTCTGAATTCCCTGACTGAAAAAAAAAAAAAAAAAAATTCCTTTTACTTTCTGATTGTCTATAATAAAAAGATCACAAAGTAAAAAAAATTTAAAAGTCTGTATTTAAAGTGTTGAATCATGATGTGATTTTATGCTAGATTACAGAATTGATGTTTTGTATATTCTTTATGAAGTTCATATAATAGTTTTTTGAAAAAATCAAAAATAGTTTAAAAAGATATGCATCCAGTCCTTGATCAAAATGTAATCTAACACAATTTTGAAGAGAAAGTAAATTAAAATTAGATGACATAGAGCTCCACTTCCAAAAAGGTAACCAATAATAAGTACAAGGAATGCCTGTATTTTTCAAAGGTTTATTTTACAGATCATTTTAAAAAATAACTTGAGATGAAAATATAAAGGAAGAAATCTAGAGTAGAAAAAAATGTTTAAAACAATATACCTCTTCCTCCTCCCCCTGGAAGCAAAGGTGAAAGTCTGAGTGGACCCTCCAACAAAGTTGGAGGTGAGAGAAAAGCTCTCGTTTCAGATGAAGGCCGACCCAATGGTGAGGGACCATATGGGGAATGCTCTGGAATAATTAAAACAGCATATTTAAATTCATAGTTTCAGATAGCTACACTACAGAGTTAGAATCCCATTTCAACAATTACCATCAGGTCATCCTATTGCCAATTTAAGTTTAATCCACACCCTGAGCACTAACTCTGCCTTGCATTTGCTAATATTGGGCTACAATTAAACACAGAACCCCACGTTTTTAAAGTTTGTCTACCAAATGAACACTTAAGAACAATTACTCTTGGTAATTAGCACCTTCAAATAACCATACAATATTAAGCAACAAGGAATTGGTGGTATTTTGGAGTTATAAAAAAATTTAGGGAATAAGGTTTGGTTTGGTTTGTGTTTAATGGCAGAATGCTTCCAGGTAATTTCAGCTGATAAGGGTTGTAACATGGAAGGGCTCAGTTTGATCAGGGCTAGATAGGCTGCACTGAGTCATGAATTATTCAAGTAAAACTCAAATTCTGAAAAGTAGAAAAAAAGCATAGAATACTCTGAGACCCTATAAATTACTTTTGATACATTACCAGTGAAAAGTTAGTTTAAAAATACCAATTCATCAGATAAATCACTTTATCTCTAATTCATATAAGCAAGAGCCCTATCATTTTACAAACTTCACTATTCACAAATAATGGTTATTTTTCAAGATCAAAAAATTACCACCAAAAAAAATCCCACCCTAAATACCACCAAAATAACACTTTCTACACATATTAAATTTTTCTGAATGTAGCTTATATAATATTCGAATGCAGTTATAATAAAAGATCAAGCATTATTACTTGCCTTGAGATTTTTGCATTGGGTTCAGACAAAAATTCCCTTCTGTATAATACTCCCACTCTAAGAGTTAAATTTGAAGTTCACAGTAATCTGATACTTTTTAAATGTAGAAACATAAAAAAATGTAGAAAAAGACTTTCATTTTGAAGAAATCTGACTCTCCTGAAGTTTTATCTTTTCCAAGGTTATGAAAATAAGACTCTACCTATACTGCCTCAGAAGCTTATTTCCAATTAAACTGAAAACATTTTGAAAAATTTAAACTATTTGGACAATTCCAAGGTTAAAGATGCTACTGAGTAATGAATGGACAGAAATATGAAATGTCTTTCCCCCACTATGAGGGATAATTAAAGCAATTAAACCATATTAATTATTAATTTTTAATTAATACTTTCAAACGGACTCTTTTAAGTCTCATCTTTCCATTATAATTCAAGCAAATCACAAAGTACGTAAACAATCACAATGCTACTCCATTTAAACACCCTCATACTCATTCATTCTTCCAACAAATAGTTACTGATTACCAACTGTATGTCAGGTACTTTGCTTTTCAAGGAGCTCATACACACCATTGTATTTTCAAGGCAACAAATACACACCATCTTACAAAATCCTACTAAGAAAAGGGAGGTGGCAAATAATTCCATGACTGCTACGGAAACAGACCCAGAGACATGGGAGTTTGTGGGAGAGCTCACACTGGAACCCTGGCTTCAAAATCTAAAATATTTATAAATAATAATATTAACTTATACTAAATAAACTACATATTATATATACATATATATGTATCTTAAAAGATGAGTTTAAAAAAAAAAAAAAACTACCTCTGCCAAATGCTGCATTTGGAACATCAAGGGCATAAGGATCTTTTTCTAAAAGTTCATATTTAAACTCTCTTTCAGTTAATCTGCAAATAAAGAACAAACATCTCTAAGTTACTCTTGCAAGAGGAGGCACCCATATTTCAAAACAAAGGCCACTACCAAGCACAAGTTACTCTTTTCACAATCTCATTATCTGCAGAGAAGCCACAGACCATCTAAAATTATTCTGACTAAAAATCTTCCTTTATCCCCTACTATTTATTTTAGGATAGCAGGTCTCTTTTTGTCTAGTGATAATGATGTCTTGTTGAGGTTTGGAACTGTTTTGTTTCTTTTTCAAAATTAGACAGCAATGAGTACTAAACGACAGAATTCAATATTTGAGAAATGAAAGGACCTCCCATCAACCAGTTCAAGTTTCTTATAAAACTATGGAAACTAAAGCTAGGACCAGGATTAACCCAGGGTTCTTGCTCTGAGTCATGTATGTTTTCCATTGTAATGTGATCTACATCATTCCACTCATTATAAAACTGGAAATCCGATTAATTCATTCTACTATTTTACTCTAAACTTTTTATCTTAAATATGTGGCATTTTAATAGAATCTTATACCTAGTTCTTGACCATCAGATCTGAAATAAAACATTGAATCATTTAGTTTTAATTTCTGAGAGAAGAGACAAACACGAAGAGTAAAACTCATATTGGGTAATGTTAATAGTACATTCTGGCAAGAAATTATCACACTCTGGAAAGACTTTATCATCCTTATAGAAAAACATTTACTCTTCCCTTCTACTATATACTGTATACTTTATTCTGCCTTTGATATTATTATTGTGAAACAAGGCTACCCAAAACAATAAAACCAGGCGATGACAGAGATAACAAATATTCTATCCATGTATCCATTATGAAATGGTGATACTCTGAAATCACTGTTAGAAATTCATTCGTTATCTTTCTATCCATATTAATCTTCCTCCATCTATACTGACTTAAAGATATATTTTTTAAGTTACACTTTTAACAGAAGAATCTATGAACAATTTCCTTCAAGTGTCATTTTAGTGCCCTCACTAAGTATTTTAAACTAACAAAAAGAAATAGCTACTCCTAGTATAAAACTTGGAGCTCTGGTGGTATAGTGCCTAAGGTATTTGACTGCTAACCAGAAGGCTGGCGGTTCAAACCCACCAGTCATTCCTCGGAAGACAAGGCCATCTATTTCCATAGAGAGACCACTTCAGAAAGACAAGGAGGGGTCACTATGAATCAGATTCAACACCACGACACTGAGTTTGGTTTTCAGGAGTTTTGAGTATAAAGCTGGTATTTCACAACTAGATATGCTTGATGTACTGCAAGTTTCCTTATTTATCTGTAATAAAATTACTGAGAATAAAAATGATAACTAGTATTAACTATTTTTTAAAGTGTTCCCACTAAGATACTTACTTTTGTCTGTTGTGAGCATTTTCTTTCCTTAAATCATTAAGATTTCTTTCAGCAGTCCGAGCTGCCATCTTACAGAAAATAAGACAAAATTTACAAAAATTACATTTATACAAACTTAAAATGAAAGATAATATATGCAAATACCATAATGAAAGCATAACAAATATCACAATCATTTAATTAAGTGTGTATTTCAATAAACTCAATGTAAATTTTGTAAAAAAAATTAATTTAGGGAATTATTTTAAAACGGAATCAGTTTCATGTAACCAGAGACATCAGTCGGCGGAATAGTCAGGCTAGAGTTTAATCATGTACTTGACAATGAATGAAAGGTACCTGGATGTGACACCAAGGCTTAGCATTATTAGGTACTTTAAATATTCATATAACATGACAAGAGCATTATTAAAATGACCCAAGCTTATGAAGACAGGAACAGAGACTCAGGATCATTATGATGGCAGCAACATATGTGGAACGAGATAACCATCCCTGAAGAGAAATCACTATAATTCTGTGAAAGCATGAAAGTCTAACATAATTCCACAGCATGATGGCACAGGCTATCCTTTTATAATATATATAGTATAATATAATTAGGGAGCTCTGGTGGCGTAGTGCCTAAGGCATTTGACTGCTAACCAGAAGGCTGGCAGTTCAAACCCACAAGCCACTCCTCAGAAGGAAGGTTAGACATCTACTTCTGTAGAGATACTGCCTCAGAAAGCCAAGGAGGGATTGCTACGAGTTGAGAAATCACTATAATACTGTGAAAGCATAACGGTCTAAAATGATTCCACAGAATGATGGTACAAAACCAAAAAACCAAACTCACTGCTGTCAAGTCAATTTGACTCACAGCAACCCCTCCTTGGGTTTCTGAGGTATACCTCTGTGCAAGTAGACTGATGATGGTACTGGCTATCCTTTTATTATATATATATAGTATAATACAATTAAAGTATTCTGCATACCTACTAAGTGCACAGAACTATACAGATTATATTCCTATAAATCTTTTACATTTATAATCTTTTATATTTAGTAACACTTTTATTTAGTAAAATAAAAGGTTACTTTCATTATATAGGTTGGAGAAAACAAAGCTTAAACTTGTAATAAATACCAAGAACATGCAATATTCCCAAAAAGTTGTTTGTGGGCACAGTTAGACTTGTAAGGAATATTGAATGTTTCCCAGTCATTCTGTGGATTCTCCAGGTTAGAAGAAGCAATGTATGAAACATCAGACCTGCCAAACATATGTAATCTCCTAGGGCATATATATTTATCATACAAAGTAAGCAAATTAACTTAGTCCATAAGCATAACTTTTTATAAATACAAGGAACTATACAATCAAATTTGAGTTCACTTAATACTGTGTACTACACATAAGAAACGACTTTAACTCCACAAAGAATGTTACATGCCTTAAAACTGTGAATGTATCAATATCACATCACATTCCCCAAAAAGAATATAAACTCCTTGCAAAGAAGCAATGCACAGAAAGCAGAGAAAGAAGATTTAGGTTATGTGAGTGACTGTGTTTTATCAAAGTATAGTTTATAAGAAACATCATTTCACTAAGTGTGTATTTGTGTATTATAAAATTAAAAGTGCATTGTTAATTAAGTGTGTATTGTGTGTACTGTGAAATTAAAAGTAGACTTTTTTTAAAATGCCACCTTTGGGCAATCCTACTTCTGTAGGGATACTGCCTCGGAAACCCTAGAAAGGGTCGCTATGAGTCGGGGCCAACTCGACGGCAAATAACAACACCACCACCACCACCTTTACTTTCACCTGTCAGTTTGTCATACTATGATGGTTTGTGTGTTGCTGTGAGGCTGGAGGCTATGCCACCAGTATTTCAAATGCCAGCAGAGTCACCCATGGTGGACAGGTTTCAGCAGAACTTCCAGACTAAGACAGACTCGGAAGAAGAAAAAGCGGCCATTCACTTCTCAAAGAGTAAGCCAGAAAAAATCCTTATGAATAGCAATGGAACACTGTCTGATATATTACCGGAAAACTTTATGAATAGCCCTGAAACACTGTCCAATACAGTGCCGGAAGATGAGCCACTCAGGTCAGAGAAGGCACTCAAAATACAAACAGGGAAGAGCTGCCTCCTCAGAGTAGAGTGACCTTAATGATGTGGATGGAGTAAAGCTTTTGGGACCTCCATTTGCCAACGTGGCATGACTCACAATGAAGAAACAGCTGCAAACATCCATTAATAATTGAAACATGCAATGTACAAAGTATGAATCTAGGAATATTGGAAGTTGTCAAAAATGAAATGGAACTCATTAAGATCTATATCCTAGGCATTAGTGAGCTGAAATGGACTGGTTTTGGCCATTTTGAATCAGACAACCATATGATCTACTATGCTGGGAATAACAAATTGAAGATGAACGGTGTGGCATTCATTGTCACAAAGAATGTTTCACATCTATCCTTAAGTACCATGCTGTCAGTGATAGGATAATATCCACACACCTATAAGGAAGACCAGTTAATACTACTATTACTCAAATCTATGCACGAACCACCAAAGTCAAAGACAAGGAAATTGAAGATTTTTACCAACTTCTGCAGTCTGAAACTGACCAAACATGCAATGAAGATGTGTTAATAATCACTGGTGACTGGAATGCAAAAGTTGGAAACAAAGAAGAATCACCAGTAGTTGGAAAATATGTCCTTCGTGACAGAAATAACATTGGAGATCACATGACAGAATTTTGCAAGACCAATGACTTACTCATTGCAAACATCTTTTTTTTTGATGGCTATACACATGGACTTCGCCAGATGGAGTACACAGGAATCAGTTTAACTCTATCTGTGGAATGAGGCGATGGAGACGCTCAGTATCTTCAGCCAAAACAAGGCCAGGAGCTGACTATGGAACAGACCATCAATTGCTCATATGCAAGTTCAAGTTAAGGCTGAAGACAATTAAAACAAGTCCACAAGAGCCAAAATATGACCTTGAATATATCCCTCCTGAATTTAGAGACCATCTAAAGAACAGATTTGATGCACTGAACACCAATGATCGAGAACCAGAGGAATTGTGGGATGACATCAAGAACATCATCCATAAAGAAAGCAAAAGGTCATTAAAAAGACAGGAAAGGAAGAAAAGACCTACATGGATGTCAGAAGAGACTCTGAAACGTACCCTTCAATGGAGAGTAGCCAAAGCAAATGGAAGAAATGACAGGATAAAAGAGCTGAACAGAAGATTTCAAAGAGAGGCTCAAAAAGACAAAGTCAATTACTATAATGAAATGTGCAAAGACCTGGAATTAGAAAACCAAAAGGCAAGAACACACTTGGCATTTCTCAAGCTGAAAGAACTGAAGAAGACATTCAAGCCTCCAGCTACAACACTGAAAGATTCTGTGGGCAAAATACTGAATGACGCAGGAAACATCAAAAGAAGATGAAAGGAATACACAGAGTCACTGTACCAAAAAGAACTAGTCAATGTTCATCCATCTCAGGAGATGGCATATGATCAAAAACAAAGGTTATTGAAGGAATAAGTCAAAGTTGAATTGAAGGAATTGGCAAAGAACAAGCCTCCAGGAACTGATGGAATACTCATTGAGATGTTTCAACAAACCGATGCCACGTTGGAGGCACTCCCTTGTCTATGCCAAGAAATTTGGAAGACAGCTACATGGCCAACTGACTGGAAAAGATCCATATGTGTATCCCTTCCAAAGAAAGGTAATCCTACAGAATGTGGAAATTATCATAACAATATCACTAATATCAAATGCAAGTAAAATCTTGCTGAAGATAATTAAAAAAAGGTTGCAGAATATTGACAGAGAACTTCCAGAAATGCAAGCTGGATTCCTAAGGGGACGTGGAGTGAGGGATAGAGTTGCTGATGTCAGATGGATCTTGGCTCAAAACAAAGAATACCAGAAAGACATTTACTTGTGTTTTATGAACTATGCAAAAGCATTCAACTGTGTGGATCATTAACAAATTATGGATGACATTACGAAGAATGGGAATTCCAGAACACTTGATTGTGCTCATCAAGAACATAGACCAGGAGGCTGTAGTTCGAACAGAACAAGGTGTTACGGCATGGTTTAAAATCAGGAAGGGAGTGTGTCAGGGTTTTATCCTTTCACCATACTTACTCAATCTGTATGTTAAACAAATAATCTGAGAAGCTGGACTATATGAAGAAGAATGTGGCATCAGGATTAGAGGAAGGCTCATTAACAACCTGGAATATACAGACAATACAACTTTGCTAGCTGAAAGTGAGGATGACTTGAAGCACTTACTGATGAAGATTAAAAACTTCAATCTGCAGTATGGATTACACCTCAAGCTAAAGAAAATTAAAATCCCCACAACTGGACCAATAAGCAACATCACAATAAATGGAGAAAAGATTAAAGTTGTTAAAAGATTTCATATTACTTGGTTCCACAGTCAACACCCATGGACGCAGCAGTCAAGACATCAGATGACATAATGGCCTGGGCAGATCTGCTGAAAAAGACCTCTTTCAAGTGCTGAAGAGCAAAGATATCACTTTGAAGACTAAGGTGCACCTATCCTGTTGTTGTTGTTGTTATTTGCCATTGAGTTGGACCCAACTCATAGCGACCCCTTCTTGGGTTTCTGAGGCAGTTATCACTACAGAAGTAGTGATAGCCCAACCTTCCTTCCAAGGAGTGACTGGTGGGTTTGAACCGCCAGCCTTCTGGTTAGCAGTCAAGTGCTTTAGGCACTACACTACCAGAGCTCCTGCACCTAACCTAAGCCAGGGTATTTTCAATCACCTCATAAGCAGGTGAGAGCTGGACAAGGAACAAGGAAGACCAAAGAAGACTTGATGCTTTTGAGCTATGGTGTTGGCAAAGAATACTGAAAGTATCATGGACTGCCAAAAGAACAAACAAATGTGTCCTAGAGGAAGTGCAGCTGGAATGCTCCTTGGAAGCGGGTATGGCCAGACTTTGTTTCACCTACTGTAGTCATGTTGTCAGAAGAAACTACTCCCTGGAGAAGGGAATCGTGTTTCGTAAAGTGGAGGGTCAGCGAAGAAGGGGAAGGCCCTCAACGAAATGGAATGACAGAGTGGCTGCAGTGATGGGCTCAGGCATAGCAAGGATTGTGAGGCTGGCACAGGACTGGGCAGTGTTTGGTTTTGTTGTACACAGGGTCACTATGAGTTGGAGCTGACTCAATGTCACCTAACAACAATAATAACAATTAAAATGAGCCATTTGTTCTTTTTACTGTTGTTTTTGGTTTTGGTTTTTTTTTGTCCTGCAATGCAGGAGCCATTCATTTCTGAAAGGAAAAAATACAATTTGATAAAAGAGCTTAAGAGAATGTAAAACTTACCCAATTATCATGTGCTTTTTTTTCATGAGAAGTAATCTGAAAAGGAAAGTCATTAAAATACCACTGAAAACTATTTTTCTTAAGTTAAAAAATGGTCACATCTACCACTATAATTTAGTGCAAAATTAATAAACTCAAAAATATCCAAGCAGCTCTGAAAAGCTTAGTAAGCAACATTTTAAAAACAAACTTTTCTATACACAATTTATCCCATTATACTTTTAAAACAAAAACTAAATGTAAAGATAATTAAGATTTTTCTAGTAAATTTTCACTTTATGCAATGATCAACTATAATAGGTGTTACCACTTAAGATAACTAGGTTCAGCCTAATGAATAGGAGACCTCAATGCTAACATATGTTTATTTATATCACGTTCCCAAAGCAATAGGAAACATGGCAACTTTGAACAAGGTCTCTTATCTCAAAATGTTATACTTCCTGTCAATATTCCACAGCCACATGCAATACGTCAAGGGAGATATACAACTTCAAGTACCTACAGTATTGCATTGGGATAGAGATATCAATTCAAATCAAAATTGTTTTAAAAATCACACACACACACACACACACACACACACACATATATATATATACCTGCCCTTGATAAGAAATGATGGTTCTCTCCAATTCTTCTTCAAGATCTTTGACTCGCTTTCTACAAGATAATAATAATTATTCTACTATTAACATATGCTAAAAAATGATACAACACACTGTCTTTGCTCAGGATATTAGTTAGAACACCCAGTATACAAATGTTTCATATAAAAAATAACTTCAAAAGTCTACATATTAAGTAATAAACAACTTCAGGAGCTCATAAAATATATTTTTTCCCTGAAAAAACTTTCATTAAGGTTTAAGAGTACTACCACATGGCTTTACCTAATCCAAAGGCCATGTAAGGATTTATATGGTACATCAGTTGTTTTTTTATTTTTAATAAACATGTTATTATAAGATTTATTCAGATGTCTATAAATTTAATAGAATTTTAGGAAATTAATGACTTTGGGGAAGTAAAATGTTTATTACTTTTATAAGACTAAGAATTTCTTCTTTTGGATAAGATCCAAGCTGACTCTTCCTGAGGTGAAATGAAGTAACACATCCAGGCTGCTGCTGGATCTCTTCCCTTTTCCCCTCTAGATTTTCTATTATTTTCTTAGATCCAGTGAGGACAGAGACAAGGTAAAAACTAGACTTTCAGGCATTTCTTTAGAATGTTAATTCTGGCATACTTATTTCTGCATCACATTTCTTAAATCCATTGATATTGTATGTATTCTTTCCCATTTAAACCAAAGAGGAAAGACGTTGAAATTAATAATTTTCTAGACATTAACAAAAAATAGAAGTGTTCATATTCAAATCACTTAATGTAAGAGATTTAAAATCAAACAAACTCAAAGTAAAACATTTTTTTCCTTTTTATATTTTCTGTATGATTGTGCAATATCAAGGCATCTGAATAAAAAATAATGAAATAAAAATATGTTGTTTTATTTATATTCTGGTTGCTTTCTAATTTTTCTAGAACTGTGTTTTTGTATATCTTCCCCATCCCAAAAAAAGTGGGGGCATATATTCAGTACCTGTAGGCCTCCAGTTCCTCAGCTGCGTGACTGAGTTTTTCGTCAGCTTTAGAAAGTTTCTCCTGTTTCTCTAATCGGTACTTTTCCTCTACTGTTAATTTCCTTAAATCAGAAAGTATTTTATTTATTTTAATATATGTGAAAAAATCATCAATTATATCTTTGAAATTATATCACAACTGGTGCTCCCCAAAAAGCAATCTGTATAGTGTCACTAGAAACATCACATGCAAGAAAATAAAAAAGTATCTGCATTAACATGACTGGTATGGAATTTAGCATTACAAAGCAGCGCATCTAATATACTACTACAACTATAGTAACTTAAAGAGTTTTCGTAAGAATTTATCATAAAAATAAGATGATAAAAGATAAATATTAGTAAAACTATTATAACTGTTATTTATTAAGCCCTCTTATCTGAAGAAACACTGCATTTATTAGACAAGAAGCCACCAACTAATGAACTATGTTTGGATCATTTTTAAAGTGCCTGTTAAAAATAGTAATTGAGGCTTCATTAAAAAAAAAAAAAAGGCCACTTTGTAAAAAAACAACCAAAATAAATAAAAGTCCTCCTTACAACTTCTGGTACTTTTAATAATAGTAACAGCTAACTCATTAAGCTGTTAATATGGGCCTGAATTGTTCTTAGGCTATTATATGTATTACTTAATTATAACAACAGCCCTATGGAAGATTTCTATTAAAACTTCCATTTTACATAAAGGAAAATAAAGCAGAGACTAAAATTAGATAACTGTACCAAGCCAGAGAGCTACCAAGTAGTGACTCTATTAAGCTAGATAGTCTATGTTTTTATTTATATAGTCATCATTAATAACACTAGCATCGCAAAGAATATTTATGGAATTTAAGAGAAAAAAAGGCGTTCTGGTGGCGTAATGCCAAAGGCATATGACTGCTAACCAGAAGGATGGCAGTTCAAATCCACCAGCCACTCTGTAGAAGGAAGACTGAGCAAACTACCTCTGTAAAGATTTACCGCCTTAGAAACCCAAAGAGGGTCACTATGAGTTGGAATTGACTTCATGGCAGTGAGTATAACAGAAAAATATATATGGAGTCCTAACTACAGATGTCTCTTCTCCTTCATGAAATTTAAGGAACATGAAAAACTGCTGAAAAAAATACTACAGGGCAGCAGCAAATGTTTTATATTCTACAAATTACATTAACTACTGCTTAGAAGGCATTCTCCCAAGTCAATCACTTCACAGATGCTACAAGAAAATAAAAGCTATCTCTTCAAAAAAGGTTTGAAAGTATGATAGACTTGAGGATGGAAAGGAAGTTTGTTTTTTACAGAATGTTGATTAAAGATAACAAGAAATTCTTTGACATCCCTGCCAACCACATTCAATCTGGGTAGACTCAGTAATGTCAGAAATGACACTGTGAAAGGAAACCGAATTATATGACTGAAAGTCCTATCTTACTTCACACAGTTAAAGTGACACACCAAACTCCTAGGTCCTGCCATTTCACTACTCTCCAATATTAAATTTGGAAAACTACTACTAATGCAATATGTTAGCCATGAAAACATATCAATCCAGCCTCTAGAAAATGAACCTAAATCATATTTGTATGCAGGCAAGAATTTTAATTAATTATTTTCCTGGTACATTTTCCTCTGTATGCTAAGCAAATAATCAGAGACTATATGAAGAAAATGGCAACAGGATAAGAGCAAGACTCATTAACAACCTACAATATGCAGATGACACAACTCTGCTTGCTGAAAATTGAAGAGGACTTTAAGCACTTACTGATGAAGATCAGAGACTACAGCCTTCAATATGGATTACACCTCAACACAAAGAAAACAAAAGTCTTCACAACTGGACGAATAAGGAACATCATGACAAACGGAGAAAAGACTGAAGTTGTCAAGGATTTCACTTTACTTGGATCCACAATCAACACCCATAGAAGCAGCAGTCAAGAAATCAAACGATGTATTGCATTGCCAAATCTGCTGCAAAAGACATCTTTATAGTATTCAAAGGCAAAGATGTCACCTTAAGGACTAAAGTATACCTGATCAAGCCACGGTATTTTCAATCACCTCATATGCATGAGAGCTGGACAGTGAGTAAGTTAAGATGGAAGAAGAACTGATGCCTCCGAATTATGGTGTTAGTGAAGGATACTGAACATACCACGGACTGCCAGAAGAATAAATCTATCTTGGAAGAATTAAAGCCAAATGCTCCTTAGAAACAAAGAAGGCAAGACTTAGTCTTATGTACTTTGGACATGTTATCAAGAGGAACCAATCCCTGGAGAAGGACATCACACTTGGCAAAGTAGAGGGTCAGCGAAAAAGAGGAAGGCTTTCAACAAGATGGAAAGACACAGTGGCTGCAAAAACAGGCTCAAACATAGCAACAATTGTGAGGATGACAGAGGATGAGACAGTGTTTTTGTTCAGGTATACACAGGGTCATTATGAGTTGGGACCAACTCAACAACACCTAACAACAACAACATCAACTCTGAGGAGTCCTGGAGGCACAGTGGTTAAGAGCTCGGCTGCTACCAAAAGATGGACAATTTGAACCCCCCAGCTACTCCACAGGAGAAAGACGTGGCAGACTTGGAAATCCTGTGGGGCAGTTCTATCTGTCCTCTAGAGGTGCTATCAGTCATGGGTCTATCAGCTCTATTTTCTGCCCTGAATAACAACCACTGGTATAATTCATAGAATCTAAGTAGTGAACAGTTTAACTTAAATATTAAGAATGGAATATATGACATCTTGAGAATTTAAAACTTTTCAAACTGATAAATGAAATCACAACATGAAAAATACACACAAAATACTACATAGCTTCCCATGCTTGCTTTAAATATCTTCAGATAACACCTCTTTTCTTTGAAATTTTTAACATCACTCATTAAAATTCTACTATTAGCCATTTGTTTTTTTGGTTAAAAAATATACTCAAAAGTAAGTCTTTCACCTCCAAGAATTCCTTTTGTGTTCAAAATCTACATAACAATATCTTTCATTGTAATCTAAAAAAAAGGGGGGGGGCATTCCTAGATTTACTGCCTGAAACACTGAGGCTACTACATCACATCCATCTAGTCATGTTCATTTCCTTTTCATATCCAAATGACCAAAAGAACCATGATGAATAGCAAGTTTTTAAACTGTGAATTGAATTCAAAGAATGGTTGAGGTAGAGGCTTAGCTAATAAATGAGCTTGACCAACTACTCAGCATCCTAATCTCAGTGGAGTGTTACCAGCTTCCAAATTCACAATAACTTTTATTAAGTGTTTAAAGGACCCTAAAACTTCAGGTACATTTAATTTCCTTTTATGATGAAAAATATGTGGTATACTGGTTAATATTGGAGTCTCTGTATAACTTTGCACTTAGGCATCAGTATATATATGCAAATACTCTTTTACTCCATGTATAAAGGCTCTAAATATATCTTCTCATATGTTCAACAAATATTTG
The DNA here is from genome assembly GCF_000298275.1 of Orycteropus afer afer. Taxonomy (NCBI): domain Eukaryota; kingdom Metazoa; phylum Chordata; class Mammalia; order Tubulidentata; family Orycteropodidae; genus Orycteropus; species Orycteropus afer. The sequence continues at coordinate 11,391,684 of NW_006921638.1, read as the reverse complement.
TTGAACAGCTTTCATGTGCCAGGCATAGATTTAGGTGCACTGGGGGTACAGAAGAGAAGAAAATAAAGTAATTCTCTCATGAGTTTACGCTTCATGTAGATGTGAGCTCCGATTTAATGTAGGGAAGACAAAATGAAAACAACCAATCATCAGAGGATAATGGCTAGGAAGAAAAAGCAAGATAAGTGGATAGAGAATGCAGGTATAACTTTAGATAGGATGTCTCTTTGAAGACTAGGATGTGCCCAACCCAAGCTATGGTGTTTTGGATTGCCTCATATGCATGTGAAAGCTAGACAACGATTAAGGAAGACACTTAACAACATCTGTATATTGCATAGAAAACAAAGTACAGAAGTTTAAGAGTGGAAGGAGAGAGACCACTTAAGAGGTAACTAACTATAATAAGCCAGGTACTAACTGATGATGGCTTGAATCAGAATACTAATATGGGAGGAGGTGAAAATATTGGAAAATATTCAAGATATGGAAAAGCTGACAGGATTTGATGACAGAATGAATATGCAATATAAGAAAGAAGTTGAGGATGGCTGAAGTAGATGTGCTGAGCAATAGGTAAATGACCCTGCCGTTTACTTAGACAAGAAACACTAGGGCAAAAGCAACTTGCAAGAGGAAGAGGGGTCAGTTTAGGACATATGAGCACTGAAATTAATGGGTAGTTCCATCATTAGTGTTCATCCAGACTCCCTCACGTAACCACACAGTATTAGGAAGACTAAGTCAATTATTTGCTGACTATTTATTAACAATTAAAGAGGATTTTGTGAACTACCTTGAAAATTCTAACATCATTTATAATATTCTATGAATAAAAAGTCTCAAGATCAAATAACTTTATGAAAAATGAATTGATGAAATATAACCTAATCATATATTGAGAACTTCTAATAATCACATAAGCTGAATAGGTGACATTTAATTTTTAAGCTATTTTACTTGTCATTCAATGGAGTTATCAACACAATTTTTATTACCTGTGAAGCTTCATTTCATTTTCTTGATACAGCTCAGTAATTACTTTAAGTTTCTGCTGAAGCTTTTGATTCTCATTTTCAAACTGTGTATTTGCTGACTGCAAAGATGATTTCTCAGTCTGGAGACCTTTAATGCACTCTACAGAGAAAATTTAAAAGTCACAATTAATGTAGTAAATATGTTACATTACACACTAACATTTAAGAAAAATAAAAAATATTGCTAATAAATTATTATCTCAGGATATACATTCCTCTCTGCAACAACCACAAAAACCTATAAGGTATTTTGTTTGCCTAAACACTTTATAGTATTTCAACTAAAGAGCTTTGATTAAAATATTAAATAAAATAACTATTATGTATAGGTTTCCAAAACTTTCAATATTCTAATTCGAGCATCTACTTTTCAGTCTGGAAGTCAAAAGCCACTAAAGTTCTCTAAGGTTTTAGAGATGAGAGTTTTTATGGCATTCCCCAAGGAACTACTTCCATGTGATAAACAATACCTGGTTTTAATCTAGCAAATCTTTACCTGTTAATATTTAACTTTTACCCAGCCCTCCCTTTTAGGTCAAAATTTTGATAAATGTTATAAATCAAGCCAGAAATCTAGATCATCTGTTAACAAAAGCTCAAAAGTTCTCATAGGTTAAACCAGATCAAGACTAGGAAAACAAAATATCAACTATAGCTTTCTTTCAACTGCTAAACCATCTAAAAGAATCACCTATTAAGCAAAAATTAACTATCCTAAATACAGGAGCTCTGGTAGCATAGTGCCTAAGGCACTTGACTGCTAACCAGAAGGCTGGTGGTTCAAACCCACCAGCCACTCCTCGGAAGGAAGATGGGGCAATCTACTTCCATAGTGACACTGCCTTGGAAACCCAAGGAGGGGTCGCTATGAGTCAAGTCTGACTCGACAGCACATAACAACAACAACAACAACATATAATTATGAGGAGCTCTGGCAGTGTAGTGCCTAAGGCACTTGACTGCTAACCAGAAGGCTGGTGGTTCAAACCCACCAGCCACTCCTTGGATGGAAAGTTGGGCAATCTACTTCCGCAGTGATAATCTCCTCGGAAACCCAAGGAGGGGTCACTATGAGTCAGGTCCAACTTGACAGCACATAACAACAACAAAAAATAATTATGAGTACTTTATAATCAGTGCCTCATTTGTTCTGAAACCTTCATCCCTCTTCCAACATAATAACTTCAAATCTGAACTCCTCTAAGATTCAGGTACCATCTCCCAAAACATGAGTATGAATCTCCACAACAAATTTTCATAAGATAAAAACTCACTCTGCCCAGAGAAGACATTTTCTAAATCATGCTAACAAGCATCTACATCTTAGTAAGTATGTAGTAGTATATGCAGTGCTGTTGTTGTTAGGTGCCATTGAGTTGGCTCCAACTCATAACAACCCTATGTACAACAGAACGAAACACTGTGTGATCCTGTGCCAGCCTCACAATCCTTGCTATACCTAAGCCCATTGTTACAGACACTGTCAATCCATCTCATTGAGGGCTTCCCCTTCTTCACTGACCCTCCACTTTACCAAGCATGATATCCTTTTCCAGGGAGTGGTTCCTTCTGACAACATGACCAAAGTAAGTGAGACAAAGTCTGGCCATTCTTGCTTCCAAGAAGCAGTCCAGCTGCACTTCTTCCAGGACACATTTCTTTGTTCTTTTGGCAGTCCGTGGTACTTTCAGTATTCTTCGTCAATACCACAAGTCAAAAGCATCAAGTCTTCTTTGCTCTTCCTTATTCATTGTCCAGCTCTCACAAGCATTATGAGGCAACTGAAAGTACCATGGCTTGGGTTAGGCACACCTTAGTCTTTAAGGCGATATCTTAGCTCTTCAGCACTTGAAAGAGGTCTTTTGGAGTAGGTCTGCCCAGGGCAATATGTCATCTGATATCTTGACTGCTATTTCCATGGGTGTTGATTGTGGAAGAAAGTAATATGAAATCTTCAACAACTTCAATCTTTTCTCCATTTATTGCTTATTGGTCCAGTTGTGGGGATTTTCATTTTCTTTAGGTTGAGATGTAATCCATACTGCAGACTATAGTTTTTAATCTTCTTCAGTATGTTTCAAGTCATCCTCACATTCAGCAAAGTTGTATTGTCTGCGTATCACAGGTTGTTTATGAATCTTCCTCCAGTCCTGATGCCACATTCTTCTTCATAAAGTCCAGCTTCTCAGATTATTTGCTCAGCATCCAAAACCAAACCAAACTCACTGCCACTGAGTCAAATCCAACTCACAGAGACCCCTCCTTGGGATTCTACATGTTGTTGTTATGTGCCATTGAGTTGGCCCCGACTCATAGCGACCCCTCCTTGGGTTTCCAAGGCAGTACCACTACAAAGGTAGGATTGCCCAACCTTCCTTCCGAGGAGTGGCTGGTAGGTTTGAACCACCAGCCTTCTGGTTAGCAGTCAAGTGCTTTAGGCACTAAGCTAC
>NW_006921638.1:11351058-11382777 GCF_000298275.1 Orycteropus afer afer | reverse complement strand
GAGGTAACTATGGGGAGGAAGTGGGAGGGGAGCTGTTGCATTGTGGTAAACTGTGGTCAATGACATGAGACAAAGTATATGTGAACTGCTGTATGTAAAGTGAATTTGCTCTGTAAATCTTCACCCAAATAAAAATAAATAAATTAAAACACACACACACACACAAAATATATTAATTAAAAGTACACATCAAAAGGATAGTTTAATTAAACATGGCAACATCACATGATCAAATGCACAAGAAATTGTCAATATCTGTCTTTCCGTAGAAATTTTTAAATCTATATACGGCTGTAAGCCATTAGCTCTAAATCATGATGAAGAACAGTTAATAAACAAAGAAATTTTTTTTTTCAGGGGGTGTATGAAAGTTTACAGAGCAAAGTTGTTCCATTCAACAATTCATATACATTTTGTTTCGTTGACACTCATTGCAATCCCCGCAATGTAACAGCTCTCTTCTGACTTCCTCCCTGAGGTTACCCTTTCCCTGTGTCTTTCTTTCCTATGCGGTCCTGCTCTCTGACCTTTCTCTGTATCCAAATGCTGTCCTTCAAATCTCCCATGGTTTACTGTTCCAAGGAGTGAAGCTACCTGGAGTAACTGTTTACCTTGTATCCTTGTCTACTGTTTGGCTAAAAGTTAAGCCATGAGAGTGAGCTGACTACCAGGCCTGAAGGGTGACTAGGTGCCACAGTCTCAGGAGTTCCACCAGTCTCTATTACAACAGTAAGCCAGTCTTTTTTAATTATTTTGAATTTTGTTCCATATTTTTCTCCCACTCTACCCAGGATGTCCAATTTTGACCCATGAGTGGTTGGCAGCGGTGGCCAGGCACCAGAGGTTTCAGGGTCTCACTGGTCTTAGTGTCATGGAGGCTGAGGTTCCTGTGGTCCACTACATCCTTGGACTAATTGTTCCCATGCATTTTTGGTTTTCTTCACTCTTCTTTGCTCCAGATGAAGTGAGACCAATAGCTGCATCTTAGATCACCACTTAGAAGCTTTTAAGACTCCAATCACTTCCCACCAAAGGAGGACGTAGAACAATGTTTTTGTGTACTATGTTACGCCAACTCAGCTTGATATTCCCCATGACCATGGTTTTGAGCCCATAGGTCCAATGACTTTCTTCCTCAAGGTGTTTGGCTGTGGCTAAGAAGTTATCACAACTTTGCCCCCTGTTAGTTCTATTATATATATGGACGTATTTTTATAGCACATACAAATACATAGGTAGAGATATCATCTGCCAAAACTATATATATGGTCATGGATATACTTCCTTTCACCTACCCATACCTGATCATCTTGCCTATCTACCTATGTATCCACACACAGATTTATGTTTGTTATTATTGATAATGCAGTATTGTGTATATAAGAGTATTTACCTTTGTTGTATTTCTTGTGTACCTCTCAGTGTTTTCCTTTTCCTTAGTTTATTGTGCTGGTCATCTGCTTTTGGTATATTGCCTTTTCTTTCACCCAAATCAATACGTGTCTCTTACCTAGTGAGTAATATTTCCCTCCCATACCTTGTAACTAACAAAGAAAACTTCTGGCATAGTGCCTAAGGCATTTGACTGTTAACAAGAAGGCTGCTGGTTCAAATCCACCAGCCACTCCTTGGAAGGAAGGTTGGGCGATCGACTTCCGTAGTGATACCACCTCGGAAACCGAAGGAGGGGTCGTTATGAGTCAGATCCGACTCAATGGCAGTGGGTTTTTTTACCATGTAAAACTTTCCTAGACTTTTTATAATAGTGGTCCTATATAACATTTGTCCTTCTGTGATTGACTTATTTCATTCATCATAATGTCCTCCAAATGCATCCATGTTATGATGTGTTTTGTGGATTCTTCACTATTCTTTAAATGTTTCATAGTATTCCATTGTGTGCATTTACTATAGATCGTAAAAACTGGGTAAAATATATGAACAGACACTCCACAAACATAATTCAGGCACCCAACAGCATATGAAGAAATGCTCATCATCATTAGCCATTTGAAAGAGGCAAATCAAAACAACAATGACATATCATCTCACCCCAGCAAAAAGAGCAAAGTTCAACAAGGCAGAAAGTAGCAAATGCTGGCGAGAGTGTAGAAAGACTGGCACTCTCGTATACTGCTGGTGGGACTGTAAAATGGTACAACCACTATGGAAAACAGTATGGCACCTCCTCAAAAAGCTGGAAGTAGAAATACTATTTGATCCAGTAATCCCACTAGTAGGTATACATCCTAAAGAAGCGAGAGCTGGGACACAAATATATATGCCCACCCTTGTTCAATGAAGCGCTATTCACAATACAAGAGAGACAGAAACAATCCAAGTGCCCATCAATGAATGAATGGACACTGATACCTTTTATTTGTTAAAAGCACATTCTTCCTTTAAAAAAAAAAAACAACAACAACTAAACCAACAATTAAATTATCATTGTATCTTTGTGCTACTATAGCTACTGTTTCAAATCTTCTGTCTCTCAAAAGATTATCAAAAAGGCACAAGGAAGAGGGAAAACAGTTTAGAAGAAAACTTTCAACTTACAATAAACCAAAACTAAAATCAAAGTCACTGTCATCAAGTCAATTCTGACTCATAGCAACCCCGTTTAGGTTTCTGATAATTAACCTTTCATGATTAATTTTAAACAAAAGAAAAGATAGTTAAATTTATAAGAAGGTATAGTCAACCACAGAGTCTTCAAATGCTAGTGTTTTAAAAGGAAGATTTGCTAAGAAATGGTATTGGAGAGAGGGTAACTAGCTGGTGAGCAAATGCCTACAATTATTCCTCACTTATCAACATGATTAAGTTCTAAAGACCAGGTTGTTATGCTAAAATCACCACTATGCAAAAATGGAGGATGACCACATCAGACCACTAAATGGAGGGTAACTATGTAACTGTCAAGTTACATCATTACTTAACTGCCAACCCAAGATTCATGTCCCAGCCAAGATGACACATAACCTTAACCATTACAGCCAGCGTTACTCTTGCCTTGCACCTCAGCGTTTGTTACTCCAAGACTTATATTGTTAATGTGTAAAATGATAGATTTTTTTACTATTGTCAGACATGTGACATGTGCAATAATGAGACAGTTGATAAGTGAGGAGCAGGTGCACCACTCTGGCACTTACATAGTCCCTCAATGAGAGACTTTGTTAATACACTAAAATACAGCTTCCTCGAAAGCTGGGTCCAAACTTTCCATCTGTAAATCTCCCATAGCTTTTAGCATTATGCTTTACTTACAGTAAAACTTTTTTTAAATGTTAATACTAATGTTTTTCAAAATCTAAAAATAATGTGTCAACTTAATGTGAATAGGGCTATGACAGATTTTTTTTAATCATCTGCATTTTCAGTGGTTCAAATCTTTTAAAAAACCTATTTTATTATAAATTTAATTCACTTATTATAGACATTTTAAAAAATACAGAGAAGCAAAAAAGAAAAATTTGTCCATAATCCCATTTCAAGGCAATCACTGTTGACATTTGAGTATGTTTTTCCATTCTTTTTTAATGTAAATGTATGGCAAACTTTAACAAAAAGGATGTTATATACTAAATTTCAAACACAGCTGAATAAACTTTATTTTTTTTTTAATGGTTTAAGAATATGAAACATTATCAGCAAAATAAAAATGTTTCAACAAAAAAGATACTTCAAGTTCTAAAGGTCTAACATTACCCTATATGTGCTAATATACACAGATAAATTAAAGGAACAAAGTAAGCCACTAAAAAATCAAAAATAAAATAGACAGTACCATCACTGAAGACCAATTTTGCTACTAACAAAAATTTTTTAAAAACCCTATGAAATAACAGATACTTAGTTTTACAAAGTAAGTTACAGATTGCTCCATTTTTTAATATCTAAAACTATGCAAAGCATATTACACTGTAACTCAAAGGTAAGTATGGTTTAATAAGTTTTTAGAAATCATTTCATTATTTTAATTTCATAAAACTAAAGGCTTTACAACAACAAAAAAAAACAAGATAAATTTTTACAAATTGTCAAAGAAGAAAAAGTTAATAAAAAATTAAACTGATCTTCCCAAAACTGAGTCAATTAATGGTACCATTCTCTATGAGGAGATAGTTATTTAGAAAAACTAAAAGTATACAAATTACCTACCTGTAAGCTCTTCCTTTGTTTTATCTGCTTCAGATAGGTGAGTGTAAACTTGGTTTCTTTCTCCTTCTAACGTTTTTAAGGAAGCATTTAACTTTTAAAACAGAAGGGAAAAGAGCAACATTAATCATATATATATATAGGACCTTATTATAGCACCACCAATCTTTTGAAGCTATTTTATCACCTTGATGAAATTATCACCTATCCTAGAAACCAACAAAGCAGCTTCCATCCTGAAATACCACAGTTATCAATAGTTGCAAACCTCAGAACAGGGACAGAGAAAAGCAGTAAAAGATCCATAAAGAGTGCTTATTTTCATTCTATTTACTGTCAACAAATAGGTTTTGATTAAAACAGCTCTCAAATTACATTTACCAAGACTTCACAGAGATCGGCAAAGATCAAGATACCACTACTGGATGGATATAGAAGAAGGTATAAACCAGAAGAAAATGAACCTAGTATTTACTTCTCTGAATATGAGACCGTAGAGATAGGGTAATACTGAGACCAGAGAAAGGAGAATGTACAAAGAGGAAAGTATGAGAGCAAATACAGTAAAACATTTTAAAATATTCCTAATCCAAAGAAATGAATGTAGTATTTAGAAAGTTTTATTATGATAAATGCTAAATATTAACCATATAGATTTCTAATTAATTTATATTAATATACAAAACAAAAACAGCAACTGAAGAAAATTCTAATCACTTCTTAAATACACTTACAGGGAAACTAAAGTGAACCTTTAAAACAGATATTAAGGACATATGGGTTCAATTCCTGTTCTCATTCTTTCATCATATTCTTTATAGTAATGCAAACCTGAGCAGCATGGATCAGTTTCTTCAAAGCTCCTCTCGGCTGATCACCTATAATGAAAAACAAAAACATAACTATGAATTAGGAAAACAGTGCAATGACATGAGTCATCCAAATGATTTTATTAGTTCATTCAACTAGAACATTATAATCCCCCTTTCCTGATGCAATGAAGAATTTGATATAAGAATGGCCTTGGATCTGTTCCCAGAAAGCTAAACAATACAGGCACTGGAAGTACCATAATATCATTTAACAAGGTTCTTCAACACCAACTTCAAGAACAGACTTAAAACAGGATTCAGCATTCATCTAAATACAGTCCACAGTCTGAACTACTCTTAGATTCTATAGCACCCAAAATGTGGGTGGAATTATATCCCAAATTAAAATAGCACTAAGCAAGCACAACTTTCCTCTATTGGAAAAAGAATTATTTCTTATAAAAATAAGCAGAAATGAAAAAGTATACATAGAACTGAATGTATTTAGTTTGAGAATATCAACATTCCTCCAATGTACTAATCCTATCATGAAAAAAAGTTTTTTTCAAAAATCACACTTTCTGCTCCTTAAATCTGTTAATTATGCAGAAAGTAGGGGCAGATAAAAGAAAAAGGACATAAAAGAGAAACTACTATTGTGGAAAACTGGGTAAAGGACATGGGACTATTTTGTAACTTTTTATGAATCTATAATTACTTCAAAATTAATATTTAAAGTCAGAGGAATTAGCTGAGAATACAAGGAGTATTATAGTGAACATAAATTTTGCCAGCTCCAGACTACAACCAGCAATAACAATTTGACATGGTCAAGATTAAAGAACAGTAATCATCTGAACCATCTACTAAAGCAAAAAAGGTATCCTGAGGTATTCCCTTCCTTATATTACACTCACTTTTCAAACTAATCATCTATCCATTTGATTATCTTGTTGCATAGGGGGAAACAGACATTGAAATTATTATAATACAATATGAAAATTGCTATAATGAAGATAAGTATAATACATAAGAACAGAATAGAAGGAGGCTGCAAGTTTGCCTAAGGAGCTGGAGAAAGACTCACTGAAAAGGTGGTAGCCCAGCTGAGGAGGAGTGAGAGCAACGCAAAGTGTTACAGACAGAGGAACAGGATGTGCCAAAGCACCAGTGTATAAAGAACATGTTGCACGTAAGTAACTAAAATGAAATGAAAACTTGTCACCATTTTTAGCAAAAGAGGATGAGTCATGGCTTAATACCTAAACAGACACCGCTTTCTGATTCACTCTTCATTTCTAATTCAAAGTTATCATCATCCATTACGTCTTCTCCAAGCACAGCAGGCAAAACCTCCGTCTTCAGCAAACATTCAGTCAGAGACTAGACGTTTAGCGAAAGGGGGAAAAAAAGAGAGAGAAGGTAATGCCTTATACTTACTGCTGTACAATGTCTGAATGTATAGTTACAGCTGAAAAATCAACCCACATAGATAATAAGATCTTACTTTCTACCTGTTAAGATATGTCAATAATCTTAAAAACTATAGCATGTCAATCCTCAGCCTCTACAATGATGAGACCAGAAGAACTAGATGGTACCCAGCTACCAATATCAACCACTCGGAGGGGGATCTATGTAGGAGATGCTGGATAGAGTGGGGGAACAACGTGGAACAAAACTCATTTAAAAAAAAAAAAAAGGACCAGGTTTGCTGGTCTGATAGAGCCTGATGGAACCACTGTGACTATGGCCCCTAGCTGCCCTTCAGGTCTGGAACTGAACCCAGTCCTGTGACTTCCTACCAAACAAGACAGGCACACGAGCTGAACATTTACACTAGGTAGATATACTCCTTGGAGAGAACAATCATGGGAGAATAGAAGGGCTGTATATGCACAGGGAGACAGCTCAGGGGGCAGGAGAGCATGGAGGGATGGATACAGGGAAGAGGTTAACTATGGGGAGGAAGTGGGAGGGGAGCTGTTGTACTGTGGTAAACTGTAGTCAATGTCATGAGACAAAGTGTATGTGAACTGCTGTATGGAAAGTGAATTTGCTCTGTAAACTTTCACCCAAATCACAATAATAAAATAAAATATAGCATGTACTGAGTATTATAACTCTGAGACTTAAAACTAAAATTATTTTTCCAATAATTTAAGCAACAGATGTGAATACGTCACAAAAAATTGTAAAAACTATTGTCTTAAATACTACAGTAACTTAACAACCTTTTGTGAAGAACACAGCATTTAATTATTAAATTCTGAGGCTTTCTGTTTTACACAACTTTATACTTTTTTTTTTTTGCTAATCTGAAATATGTAAGCTTTCAGCAGTTTACTTCAATACATTAATGATATACTTAAAACATCTATTGAAAGGCAGTGTTTTTTAATGTTACACCTGCCATTTTTTCTTAAAGCATTCTTTGCATCTAACTATCCTTATCATTGTTAAAATTTTGTTTTCAAACGGTTGAACATCTTATTCAATACTTAAAGCATTATTTTGTCAACATATAATGCATAAAAATGTGTATTTATTGTAACTATTATTTATTTTTAAGTGAAAGTGTAAAACTGCTTTCTTATTCAAGAAATATAAATTTGTTTCCTTCTCTTTTCTGATGTAGCACAAAAATTCTCCCAAGTTTGTGTTATAACTGCCAGTAGATGACCAGTCATTGTAAACCACTTCTCAGTTGCAGGACTTTTGCTCACATTAAAAACAAATAAAAAATGTTCAGCTTTTGCATCTAATCTCTGATTATTAAAATGTTGTAGTTTCTTATTAACAAAGATGCAATTCACTGTGCTAAAGTATTAGAGAACAAACTTTGTTTTATTAAAAAAATTTTATTATTAAATCAAATACTATACTTGATAACTGCCCATTTTTGCTTAATACATTACATGAGCATAAATAAAACATTTCCTTTTTTGAGTTTTTTCATATGCCACAAATAAAAGTGATCATTAACATGAGTCAATTTCGTATGAAGTAAAACAAAACAGCAAATGACACATATGATATATGAAAAGAGCACAGATTTTACACATTTGATTTACTCAAGTAAACAATTAGCTAAGGAACTCAACAGAGAAAGACATTATAAAAGAGAATCTGAATCTGAACATGAGAGGTTGTCCAATAACGCTTTTTGAATTTTCTTGAATAAAGGGTTTCTAACACTCTGGATATTCAAATGACGGTCCCCTGTGTTTTTTGTGGAAGGACCCACAGAATAACCCACCCTGCTCTACAATTTACACCCTTTGATCGCCTCCCTCTTGACAGTTCCCCCACACAAACAACATGGCTTACAGCTTTGAGGAGACCTCGAGGTTAATATCTCATTCTTATTCTATTTGGTAACACTCCAAAAGCTTACAAGAGTAATTTTAAGAGGAAAAAATACATGGAAAATTCTAAGTAATATTCCTAAATCTGGAATCTTGAAAATATTTTTAATAGTAGCAACATAACTAGAATAAATGTAGCTTATGAGCTGACAACAGTAACTATGTAGATTATAAAATGTTGGTTTTATATCTTATTACTTGGTATTTACACCTGAATATCTCTTTGCAGCTGAAAGAGTAAGAGTTTAAAGAGCAGACAGGAAAAGAGGTGTGGAAGGGAGACAGAGAGTACACAAAGTCAACAAGTTCTAAAAGTAGTATCAGTTACTTTATTTCTATGATTAAAATTAAGTTTCAATTAAATTTATATTTCTAAAAAAATAATTAACTGTAAAAGTACACATACCAGCTTCCCTAAGTATTAGTTATATAATCAACACATACAACTTTATCTGTCTGATTTCTCAAATTCTAATCTTACCAATAGAGACAGATGGCAGCCTAAAATGAAAACGTGAAATTCACTATTCTTTAAAAAAAAAAAAAGTTACTATTTTTCTTTCTTTATTAAAGATCGAGAATAAAAATACATGCTATCGTTCTTAGGTGCTGTAGTCTTGGCTCTGGCTCCTAGCAACCGTGTGTAGAAAGAACAAAACACTGCTGCGTCCTGTGCTATTCTCCCAATCTCTGCAATGCTTGAGCCCATCGTTGCAGCCACTGTGTCAATCCATCTCGTTAAGTGTCTTCCCCTTTCTCGCTGACCCTCTACTTTACCAAGCTTGATATCCTTCTCCGTGGAATGGTCCCTTCTGACATGACCAAAGCAGGTGAGACAAAGTCTTGGGTATTCTCATACCCAAGGAGCACTCAAGCTGCACTTATCCCAGGACAGATTTGTTTGTTCTTTGGGCAGTGCATGGTATGTTCGTATTCTTCACCAAGACCACAATTAAAAGGCATCAACTCTTCTTTGGTCTTCCTCATTCATTGTTCAGCTTTCACATGCATATGAGGTAACTGAAACTACCATGGCGTGGGTTAGGTGCACCTTAGTCTACAAAGTGACATCTTTGCTCTTCAACACTTTAAAGAAATCTTTTGCAACAGATTTGTACAGTGTAATATGACATCTGATTTCCTGACTGCTGCTTCCATGGGTGTTGATATATAGATCCAAGTAAAATGAAATCCCTGACTTCCACCTTTTTTCCATTAATCGTGGTGTTGCTTATTGGTCTAGTTGGGAGGATTTTTGTTTTATATTGAGGTGTAATCCATACTGAAGATTGTAGTTTCTGATCTTCATCAGTAAGTGCTTCAAGTTATCTTCACTTTCAGCAAGCAAAATTGTATCATCTGCGTATCTATCACAGGCTGTTAATCCTGAAGCTGTGATCTTTTTCATATAGTCCCAATTCTCAGATTATTTGCTTAGCATACAAAATGAATAGGAATGGTGAAAGGATTCAATCCTGACACGCACACCCTTCCTGATTTTAAACCATAAAGTATCCCCCTTGTTCCGTTCAAACAACAGACACTTGGGACTATGTACAGTTTCCTCATGAGCAAAATGAAGTGTTCTAGAATTCCCATTCTTTGCAAGGTTATCCATAATTTGTTATGATCCACACAGTCAAATGTCTTAGCATAGTCAATAAAACATAAATAAGCATCTTTCTAGTACTCTCTGCTTTCCATCTGACATCAGTAATGATATCACTTATTTCATGTCCTCTTCTGCAAGCTTGAATTTCTGGAAGTTTCCTGTCAATATTTTGGTATATATTTCAATAGTTTTTTAATTATTTTCAGCAAAATTTTACTTGCATGTGACATTAATGTATCATTCAATAACTCACATTCTGTTGGATCATTTTCTTTGGAATGGGTACAAATATGGATCTCTTCCAGTCAGTTGGTCAGGTAGCTGTCTTCCAAATTTCTTGGCAAATGGGTAAGCACCTCTCATGCTACAGCCATTTGTTGAAAACATCTCAATGCGCATTCCTGCAGCCTTGCTTCTTGCCAATTCCTTCAGTGCAGTTTTCACTTGTTCCTTCAGTACCACTGTTCTTGATCATATGCTACCTCCTGAAATGGCTGACCACTGACCAACTCTTTTTAGTCAGTGACTCTGTATATTCCTTCCACGTTCTTTTGATATTTGTTGTATCATTCAATATTTTGCCCCTGTTGTTGTTGTGATGTTAGGTACCACTGAGTTGGCTCTAACTCATAGCAACCCTATGTACAATATAATGAAACACTGCCCGGTCCTGTGCCAGCCTCACAATCCTTGCTATACCTGAGCCCATCAGTGCAGCCACTGTGTCAATCAATCTCGTTGAGGGCCTTCCCTTTTTTTGCTGACCCTCCACTTTACCAACCATGATATCCTTCTTCAAGGACTGGTCCCTTCTGACAACATGACCAAAGTAGGTGAGACGAAGTCTGACTATTCTCGCTTCCAAGGGGCACTCCAGCTGCAATTGTTTCAGGACAAATTTATTAGTTCTTCTGGCAGTCTTTGGTAATTTCAATATTCTTCACGAACACCACAACACAAAAGCATCAACTCTTCTTCGGTCTTACTTATTCAAGGTCCAGCTTTCACACACATATGCGGCGATTAAAAATAACATGACATGGGTTAGGCGTACTTCAGTCTTCAACGTGTTATCTTTGCTCTTCAGCACTTTAAAGAAGTCTTTTGCAGTAGATTTCCCCAATGCAATATATCGTCTGATTTCTTTGCTACTTCCATTGGTGTTGAGTGTGGAACCAAGTGTGGTGGTTAAGTTTATGTGTCAACTTGGCTGGGCCTAGTTGAGTGGCTGGGCAGCTGGTGGTATAGTTATTCCCCATGATGAGACTGGCAATCAACTCCATGGTGGGACCTACCACAAGCAGCTGAGTAGTTGCCTTAGGCATATGGTCTGCTCTGCATATATATAAGCAGCAGCTTAGGGAATGGTCTCTAGCCTATGGCATTCTTGAACCCTGCACATAGCTGTGTCATTCAGCAGCCTGCCATGCTCTGTCGACCCTGGGACTTTCAATGGACTTAAATTAATGGCCTGCCATGTGGTTTGGTAACATCGGGACTGTACCATTTTATTTGTCAACCTTGGGCTTGTTAGCCTCAGAAGCCAGTAGCTGTCTGAGTGAAAAGATGCCTCTACCTTCAGTGGGCTAGGAGCAAGAGGCAGTGCTGAAGCCCAAGGTCGAGGGGTTTTCACCCTGCCCCTAGAGCCTGGCCCTTTGAACTCCTACTGAAAGCCTCCAAACTGGAAGAAAATAAACTCCTGTTTGTTCAAGCATCCCACTTGTGGTATATATTCTTGTCAGAGCAGCACTACTTAACCAAAACACCAAGTAACATGAAATCTTTGACAATTTTAATCGTTTCTCTATTTATAATGCTGCTGCTTATTATTCTAGTTGTGTGGATTTTCATTTTCTTTATGCTGATGTATAATCCATACTGCAGACTGTAGTCTTTAACCTTCATCAGTAAGTGCTTCAAGTCATCTTCACTTTCAGCAAGCAAAATTGTGTCATCTGCATCTCACAGGATGTTAATAAGTCTACCTCTAGTCCTGATGCCAGACTCTTCATATAGTCCAGCTTCTCAGAGTATTTGCTCAGCATACAGATTGAGTAAGTATGGTAAAAGGATATAATCCTAATGCAGTCCCTTCCTGATTTTAAACCATGCAGCATCCCCTTGTTCTGTTCAAATGACAGCCTCCTAGTCTATTTACAGGTTCCTCATGAGCATAATTAAATGTTCTGGAATTCCCATTTTTCTCAATGCTATCCACAATTTATTATGATCCACACAGTTGAATGCCTCTACATAGTCCATAAAACATAAGTAAACATCTTTCTGGTATTCATTGCTTTCAGCCAAGATCCAGCTGACATCAGCAATGATATCACTCACTCCAGGTCCTCTTCTGAATCCAGCTGGCTTTTCTGGAAGTTCTCTGTCAATATACTGCTACAACCATTTTTAAATTATCTTCAGCAAGATTTTATTTGTATGTGATATTAATGATGCTGTTTGATAATTTCCACATTCTGTAGGATCACTTTTCTTTGGAATGGGTACAAATATGGATCTCTTCTCAGCATAGACAAGTAAGTGCCTCCAGCATGGCATCCATTTATTGAAACATTTCGGTAAGTATTCAGTCAATTCCTGGAGCTTTGTGTTTTGCCAATTACTTCTATGTAGCTTCAACTTCTTCCTTCATCACCATTGGTTCTTGATCATATGCCAACCCCTGAAATGGATGAATACTGACCAATTCTTTTTGGTACAGTGATTCTGCATATACCTTCTATACCTGCATATACCTGAGCTTCTCCATCACCTCTTTCCACAGATGTAGTTATACTGATGCCTGTGTTTTTCCATCTGGCAAGGTCCATGTACATAGCGACCATTTATCTTATTGAAAAAAGGTCATTTCAATGAATAAGTCACTGGTCTTGAAAAATTCTATCATGTGATCTCTGGCATCATTTCTATCACTAAGGCCATATTTTCCAACTCCCAATGCTCCTTCTTTCCAACTTTAGCATTCTAATCACCAGCAATTATCAATACATCTTGACTGCATGTTTGGTCAATTTCAGACTGCAGAAGTTGGTAAAAATCTTCAATTTCTTAATCTTTGGCTTTCGTAGTTGGTGTGTAAATAACAGGAGTATTAACTGGTCTTCCTTACAGGGGTATGGATAGTATCCTATCACTGACAGCATTGTACTTCAGGATAATAGATCTTGAAGCGTTCTTTTTGACAATGAATGCAACAGCATTCCTATTCAATTTGTCATTCCTGGCATAACAGACCTTATGATTATCATATTCAAAATGGCCAATACCGATCCATTTAAGCTCACTAATGCCTAGGATAGGGAACTTTATGCATTCCATTTCATTTCTGACAACTTCCAATTTTTCTAGCTTCATACTTCGTACCTCCCACATTCTGATTACTAATGAATGTTTACAGCTGTTTCTTCTTATTTTGAGTTGTGCCCCATCAGCAAATGAAGGTCCTGCAAGCTTTACTCCATCCATGTTATTAAGGCCAACTCTAATTTGAGGAGGCAGCTCTTACCCAGTTTTCCTTTCAGTGCCTTCCAACCTGAGGGGCTGGGTCATGGTCCAGCTCTACATCAGACAAAGTTTCACTACTATTCATAAAGTTTTCCAGTAACATATCTGACAGTGTTTCACTACTATTCATAAGGTTTCCTTCCAGTGGCCAATTTTTTCAGAAGTGGATGGTCCTATCCTTCTTCCCAGACTATCATACTCTGAAAGCTCCCCTGAAACCTGTTCACCATGGGTGACCCTGCTGGTACTCAAAATACCAGTGGTATAGCTTCTAGCAACACATAAGCTACCACAGTACAACAAACTGACAGAGAGTGGTGGAAGCTGAAATACACAAGAAAAAGGACATAGAATGTTGATATATACTACAAGTCTACAAGTCTTCTCGAAGCATATGGCAGGCAGGACGACAATACTTTACTTGCACTAATGAGAATGTATGGCAGAAAAAGCATACATCCTCAAAAGCGGCCAAATAAGAAAACCCAAGTTCCTAAAAAGAAAAGTTTTCATATTACAGAATTAGTGTAAAATTCTCTCAGTTACTAAAGCCAGTGCCAACTACCTTCATCTGATTTTCTTTATCATTCAGAACTTGTTCCATATGTACTTTGGAGTTCTCAAGTGCTACTTTCTGTTTATTAAATTCACTCAATTTTTCTTTCCATTCTTCAGCTTCTTGTGTAAGCTAAAATTAAAAAAAAAAAGTGCCTTATCATACTTGTATGTCAATGAATTTACTTAGATATTCAGGTATATATCATTAAGAGATACTGCACAACATATATGCTGTTGATAAAAAAAAAAGTTCATGTTTTTAAAGAACTTTCAAAACAGGCAATGTAAAATAATACTTACACATTCTTCAACTGATTTTCATAAAGTTTATATAAAATAAAAAGTTTTCTGAGACATGCATATCTGTTAGATTTTTTATCATTCCTTTTATCCCACATAACATGCCATACTTTATTTCTAATAAAAAATTTTTAATCAATGTGCTATTTTGTAACTAAAATAACTAATCTTTAGAAATACCATTAATCTAGGAAAAGTCAGGTTCTGTACAACCAAACTTCTCCTGTATATACTTTTGTAGGAGAGAAAAGACTTTCTGAATATGACACAAAAGGTAAAACCAAAACCAAACCCACTGTAACTGAGTGAATTTCACCTCAAAGCAATGCCGAGTGGGTTTCCAAGACTGTAGATCTTTACGTAAGTAGACTGCGTCATCTTCCTCCCACAGAGCACCTGGTTGGTTTGAACTGTAGACCTCCTGGTTAGCAACCAAATGCCATACTCACTATGCCACCAGAGCTCCTTACAAAAGGTAAAGATTATTTAAAAAAAAAAAAAAAAAAGCATACTTAACTATAAAAACCTTAAAATTTTCACAAAAAAATAACATAAACATGCATGCTATAACATGGATAAACCTAGAAAGTATTATGCCGAGGAAAATAAGTCAGTCACAAAAGGACAAACACCATGTGATCTCATTCTGTGAAATAAACAAGTATAAAGACCCAAAAATTTTTAGTAGTCACTAGGGATAAGACGGGGAAGCTCTGGTGGCGTAGTGCCTAAAGCATTTGACTGTTAACCACAAGACTGGAAATTCAAACCTACCAGCCACTCCTTAGAAGGAAGGTTGGGCAAACTACTTCCATAGGATTACCCACTCGGAAACCCAAGGAGGGGTCGCTATGAGTCAGATCTGACTCGATGGCAGTGAGTTTTAGTTTTGGTATAAGAAGGAGAGGGAAAGAGGGAGATTTTGCTTTGGGTGCACTGAATGTATGTTCCTGGCACTGGGATAATCTGGAAAAAGATACCAAGAATGGTTGCACAACTTGAAAAATACAATCAATGTCACTGAATTGTGCACGTAGAAAATGTTGAAATGCTGTATGTTGTGTGTATTTTTATCACAGCAAAATAATGACACAAAGAAAATTTTAAAAATAAATAGCTAGAAAGGAATTCTTATAACATATGATTGTTATTAGCTGCAGTCAAGCAGGCCCTTGGTTCATAGTAACCACATGCAGAATGGAACAAAACAGTGCCTGGTCCCATGCCACCCCCTTGATCAGTTGTGGATCAAACCACTGTGATCCATATGGTTTTTATCAGATGATTTTCATAAATGGATTGCCAGGCCAATATTCCTATTCCATCTTAGTGTAGAAGCTCTGCTGAAACCGGTTCACATCATAACAACATGCAAGAAGGCTCCAGAGGCAGATGTGTGGTGGCTGTGCATAAGAGGCACGGACCAGAAATTGAACTTAGGTCTTCCCATGGAAGACAAGATTTCTACCACTAAACTAGTAAGAACTTAATAAGAAAAGCCAGTAAAAAACCATGAGCGACCAGGCAAAAAAAGAAATGCCCACACATATATTTTTTAAAAGTCCAACTTTTCCAAGATACAACAACTGGCCTCTCTTTGCCTGGAACAGCAGAAGAAGGGGAGTCAGGAATCGGAATGTGTGCCTATTTGCCTCCATGAACAACTGCTTCCTTTGCCATGAGACCAGAACTGAATGGTACCTGGCTACATTACTGAATGTTTTGATTAAAGATTCTATACAAGAATCCTGATCCAAAGAGGGACAGAATTTCAAATTCGCATAGAATCCAGAGTTCCTGAAAGCATTAAAAGGCTGCGTGACCCCTGAAACTATTGCCCGGAGGTAATCCTTAAACCTTAAATTATCCCCTGAAGTCATCTTTAAACAAAACAATTTAACTTAATAGGCAAAGAATGTTTGCCTTGAGCATTGTGCTAGTTTGAAGAATTATCTTTAAACTGCAATCAAGTAGACAACAGCAACTAGAAAGGTTAGATGAGAAGCTTAGGGGGCAGTGAGTTTATCTGAATGGTGAAATAATTTGGAAAAGGATAGCAAGAATGGTGGTACAACTTAAAGAATGCGACCAGTATCACAGAATTGTACATGCACAAAATGTTGAATTGGTATATGTTTTCCTGTGTATATTTTCATTAAAAAATATACTGAATCAGAATCTTGTAAAAATGTAGGTTCTGATTCACTGTATCTGGGGTGGCAACACAAATTCTCAGTAGGGGGGTCAAAGCCCTGTATTAAAACAAACAGAAAAAACTCTATACTTTTACACCCTGTACAAGAGAAACACCAAAGAACACAGAGGTGATTGTTTTGCTCTCCTGTTTTCCAGGAAAAGACTACTCTCGTCCCTAGCATAGGTCAGTCTTGAGCATGCCTAGAATGTTTGTAATTACAAATTTGCAAGTTGAAGGAAGAGGACCTATAGAGTACAAACCTGTTTCTGGTTTTCCTGAAGTTCGGAATTTTCATTCAAAGCATAGTTTATTGTTATCTTAAGCCGTTCTTCATTCATTTGAAATATTTTGAAGGTCATTTTGGCCTAAGTAAAACAAAAAATATCAAGTTCATAACAATCAATTTCACTTAAATCCAATACCTCATTTTTACACACTGCATACAAGCTGGAAAACATGAAATTAAACAAGTCAAAACCATGCCAACATTCATGGCAGAAAAAGCCTAGTATAGCAGAAAAAAGGACGAATAAAACCATGTTCAAGTCGTGGCTCTGTCATTCCCTTTTATGTGACCTTGGGCAAAGGATTTAATTTCTTACATACTATGTATTCTGTAGCAAATTATGTTAATTATTATCTGTCTCCCCAGCTAAAATTTAAACTTTGAGAGAGCTTTGTCTATGAATGTTAACTGCCAAGCATCTTCAATAGTGTCCAAAACATAGCAGTAGTTCCATAAGTACCTGTCCAGTGAAAAAATGAACTTCTCTGAGGTTGTTTTTGTTGTCAGGAGCCATCAAGTCGGTTCCAACTCATAGTGACAAGATGTACAACAGAATGAAATGCTTCTTGGTCTTGCAACTTCCTCACAATAGTTGCCGTGTTTAAGTCCACTGTTGCAGAATCCACCTCTTTGATCCTCTTTCTTTGCTAACCCTCTACTTTACCAAGCATGACATTATTCTCCAGGGACTGGTCCCTCCTGATAACATGACCAAAGCACATGAGACAAAGTGTCACTATCCTCACTTCTAAGGAGCATTCTTCCAAGACAGATTTGTTTGTTCTTCTGGCAGTCTAGGGTATATTCAACCTTCTTAGCCAACACCATCATTCAAATGCATCAATTCTTCTTCATTCTTCCTTATTCATTGTCTAGCTGTCACATACTTATGGGCAACTGAAAATACCATGGCTTTGGTCAGGCAAACCTTAGTCTTCTTTTTAAAGAAATCTTTTGTAGCACTTTTGCAGATTTGCTCAATGCAATTATGTCATTTGATTTTATGATTACTATTACCAGGGGCACTACTAATGGATCCAAGTTAAACGAAATCCTTGACTATTTCCGTATTTTTTCCATTTATCATGATGTTGCTTGTTGGTCCAGTTGTGAGGATTTTTGTTTTCTTTATGTTAAGGTGTAATTCATAGCGAAGACTATAGTCTTTGATCTTCATAAGTAAGCGCTTCAAGTCCTCTTCACTTTCAGTAAACGATGCTGTGTCATCTGCATATCACAGGTAGTTAATGAGTCTTCCTCTAATCCTGATGCTTTCTTCTTCATATAGTCCAGCTTCTCAGATTATCTGCTCAGCACACAGATTGAATAAGTATGATGAAAGGATACAACCCCAACACAGTTTACTGGTTTTAAACCATGCAGTATCCTCATGTTCTGTTCAAATGACTGTCTCCTGGTCTATGTACAAGTTCTTTAAGAGCACAATTAAGCTTTCTGGAATTCCTATTCTTCACAATGTTATCCACAACTTATTATGATCCACACAGTCAAATATTCTTGCGTAGTTAATAAAACACAGGTAACAATCACTCTGGTATTCTCTGCTTTCAGCCAAAATCCATCTGACATCAGCAATGACATCCCTCATATTCCATCCTCTTCTGAATCTAGCTTGAAATTGTAGTAATTCTCTGTTGATGTAGTGCTGCAACTGTTTTTAAATTAACTTCAGCAAAATTTTACTTGTTTGTGATATTAATGATACTGTTTGATAATTTCTGCATTTCATAGTTGAAACTTCTTTCTTTGCAATGGGCACAAAAATGGATTACTTCCAAATTTCTTGGTATAGACGAGTGAGCACGTCCAGTGTTGCACCCATTGATTAAAATATCCCAATTGGTATTCCACTATTTCCTGAAGCTGGTTTTTTGCCAATGCCTTCGGTGCAGCTTGGACTTCTTACTTCAGTACTGTTACTTCTTGACCATTTGCTTCCTCACAAAATGGCTGAACACTGACTAATTCTTTGGGTAGAGTGATTCTGTGTATTCTTCCATTTTTTTATTATGATTTAGATGAAAATTTACTGAGCTAACTGGATTTCCATTCAACATTTCATACACATTTTGTTTTGTGGCATTCATTACAATACCTACAATGCAACAACACTCTTCTTACTTCCTCCCTGTGTTGACTACTTCCCTTTGTCCTTTTTTCCTATCCCTTCCTGCCTTCTGAGCTCTATCCCTGGGCAAATGCTGCTCTTTTGATTTCATAGGGTTAATTTTTCTAATGAATGCATACCTCCCCAATATTATTGTTTATGTTATAGGACTGTCTATCATTTGGCTGAAGTTGAACCACAGGGGGAGTTCAGTTCCAGACCTGAATGGTATTTATGTGCCATAGTCTAGGGGGTTCTCTATCAGACCAGTAAGCCTGATTTTTTTTTTAAGATTTTGAGTTTTGCTCTACATTTTTCTCCCACTCTACCTGAAACCTCCTATCATGATCTTTTTCAGGGTGGTCAGCAGTGGTATCCAGACACCATCTAGTTCTGGTCTCTAGGTTTTGAAGCGTAGGGTTCAAGTGGCCAATTAGTCCTTTGGACTAGTTTACTTCTGTCTTTGATTTTCTTCACTCTCCTTTGTGCCAGAGGGGGAAGACCTTTTAATTTTCTTTTGATGCTTCCTGCATCATTTAATCTTTTGCCCACAGAATCCTTCAATTTTCCAACTCAAGGCTTGAATTTTTTCTTCAGCTCTTCCAGCTTGAGAAATACCAATCATGTTCTTACCTTTTGGTTTTCTAACTCCAGGTTTTTGCACATTTCATTGTAATATTTTACTATGTTTTCTCAAGCTGCCCTTTGAAATTTTCTGTTCAGCTCTTTTAATGCATCATTTCTTCCATTCACTTTAGCTACTCTACATTCAAGATCAAATTTCAGAGCCTCTTCTGACATCCATTTTGACCTTTTCTTTCTTCCCTTTTTTTATGTGTTGCTTTTTTCATGTGTAATGTCCTTGATGTCATCCCACAACACATCTGGTCTTCAGTCACTAGTGTTCGATGTATCAAATCTATTCTTGAGATGGTCTCTAAATTCAGGTAGGATATACTCAAGGTCATACTTCAGCTCTCATGGACTTGTTTTAGTTTTCTTCAGCTTCAAGTTGAACTTGTGTATGAGCAACTGATGGATGGTCTATTCCACAACTGGCTCATGGCCTTGTTCTGACTGATGACACTGAACTTCTCCATCATCTCTATCCACAGATGATGTTGTTGTTGTTATGATATGCCATCAAGTCAGACCTGACTCATAGCGACCCTTCCTTGGGTTTCCGAGGCAGCATCACTACAGAAGTAGATTGCCCCTTCCTCCTTCTGAGGAGTGGCTGGTGGGTTTGAACCGCCAGCCTTCTGGTTAGCAGTCAAGTGCCTTAGGCACTATGCTACCAGAGCCCCTATCCACAGATGTAGTCAATCTAATTCCTGTGTATTCCACCCCTGAGGTCTATGTGTATAGCCCATATTTATGTTGTTGGAAAAAAGTATTCCAATGAATAAGGTATCTGTCAATTTGTTGTACCATGGTGGCTTGCATATTTTTGTAATGTTGGAAGCTATACCACTGGTATTTCAAATACAAACAGGGTCACAGATTTCAGCAAAACTTCTAGACCAAGAGGAACTAAGAAGAAGAACTTGTCAATCTACTTCTAGGAAAGTTGGACAGTGACATCCTTATGGGCTGACATCCTTAGAACACTGTCCGATACAGTGTCAGAAGATGAACCTCCGAAGTGGGTGGTATAAAGCTTTCAGGACCTTCACTTGCTAATGTAGCATGACTCAAAATGAGAAGAAACACATTCAAACATCCATTAGTAATCAGAGTATAGAATGTACAAACTATGAATCACAAAAAACTGAAGGTGTCAAAAAGCAAATGCAACACTTGAAAGATCGATATCCTAGGCATTAGTGAGCTGAAATGGACTGGTATTAGCCATTTTGAAATCAGACAATCATATGGTCTACTATGCCAGGACTCACAAATTGAACAGGAATGGTGTTGCATTCATTGTCAAATAGACATTTCAATATCAATCATAACGTGTAACACTATCAGTGACACAACTATAGCCATTGGCCTACAAGAAAGATCAGTTAATATGACTATTATTCAAATTTATGCACCAACCACTAACGCCAAAGATGAAGAAACTGAAGATTTTTATCAATTTCTGTGGTCTAAAATTGATCAAACATGCAAACAAGATGCAATGATAATTACTAGTCACTGGAACGCAAAAGTTAGAAATAGAATATGGCCCTGATGACAGAAACCACACCAGATGCATGAAAGAATTCGACATGACCAACAACTTATTTTCTGAGGTACCTCAAATGAAAAAATATATATCTAAGCCCCCCCACATCTCAAATTCTAATATTATGCCTTATACTTTAGTAATAAATATAACAGTAAAATTAAAAGTGATTTTGAAAATCAACAGACTTATTAGACTAATCAACTTACTTCGGCTACTTTTGACTTGAGAGATTTTGATTCATCCTCTAGGGCCTGTATCCTTTCAGAAATATCTGTCATCTGGAAAGACAGTAACAACAAATAGTAAGTATTTACTAAAGTCCTCCAGTTTTCCAAGATGCCATTTATATTGTTAGATATATTGTCAACCTAACACTTGCTTGAGGAGTTTGCAGTCAAATTAAGAAACTTTCTCAGTTTACTAAGACATATGCCTAGAGGGATCTTATAGTATATTAAAATTATTATCAACAGCATTTCATATCAACTTCAACATTCAAATTATATAGGCTCAAGATAAGTTCACCAATACCCTTTCTTACTAAATAGTCTTACATACATCAAGAACTTCCTTAAACTGAATTTTGAAATAGAAAGACAAATGAAGAAAAAGTAAAATGCTCTTAACATAGCTTTTAAACATTAAAAAAATCCACTATGTATGTGATTATTCAATTTAAACTACTTATATAAACTAGTTCCATATTGCATATACATAATTTCTGTAAGAATATATTTTAAAAAAACTTAAACCTATCAAATGAAAAGACAGTGTGCATCTGGAAAATTTTGCTCTCTACTTTTCAGTTTTCTTTGAATTTTTTTTTTTTTACATCGCATGTAGTAGTTTAACCAACATTAATTTTAAAAAATTCAATTACTTTGTTTTTCTTATATTCTCCTCAGATACAAAAGCCTTACCAATTCATCTTGTTCAGAATGTTTAGCTTTCTCTTCTTTTAACTCTTTTTCTAGAGAGAGTATTTCAGCCTCCAGTTCAGACTTAGACTTATCCAGTCTTTCACAGGTTGCCTGAAAGAGGAAGGCAACTTTATAAAACACACACGGGAACTTTTGGTTAGGACAAATCAAATGAGAATAATCAAACATATAAGTTAAATAAGTTTAATTTATATATTTGCTCATTTTTATAATACTGTCAGAACAGATATTCTAGCAGGGATCAGCAAACTTCTGTAAAGAGCCAGACACTACATATATTAGGCTTGGGGGCCATGAAGTCTGTGTCACAACTACTCAAGTATACCAGTATAGTAAGAAAGCAGTTATAAGAGAATGGTTGTGTTCCAATAAAACTTTATTTACACCATTCCTATGTACATACCCAACAGACTTTAAAGCATAGACTCAAAAAGAGACTTGTACATCAATGTTCAATGCAGCACTATTCACAATAGCCAAAAGGTGGAAACAATGTAAATGTCCATCAACAGATGAGTACATAAACAAAATGTAATATATACATACAGTGGAATAGTACTCAGCCAGTAAGAGAAATAACTCTTGATACATGCTATATAGCAGAGATGGAGCCTAAAGACATGATGTAGAGCAAAATAAACCAATCACAAAAGAACAAATATTGTATGAACTCACTTACTTAATAAGACAAGAAGAGGAAAATGTACAGAGACCAAAGTTTATAAGTGTTTACCAGGGATGGGAGGGAGGGAGGAAAAAAGGATTAACAGTAATGGAAAAATTATACTGATTAAGGGGAGGGTTGGAAAGCTAATTATTATAATTGCTATCAATAAGCTGTACACCTGAAAAAAGTTTAATTGTCAAAAACTGTGTGACAAATATTAGAAAAAGAAAAAAAACTTTATTTACAAAAAGAGGTTGGGAACCCATTGAGTACAGTTTGCCAACCACTGCTCTATTGCATTATAAAGGAAAAAAAGAAAGAAAGAAATTCAATTTAGCATAATTAGGAACATAATAAAATAAAAATTAAACCTTAAAACAAATCAAGATTGCTTCAAAGATTGTATTCCACAGTGAATTAAGACATTTTCTGTGATCTTTTTAATTTAAAGTGATTTGGTTTTGGATTATTCCAATGGGATTTTAAATACTGTAACAAACGTACCTCTCGTATTTCTGATCCTTCAATAAACTTGTTTTAAAAAAAATAAACACACCAAAAGATACAAAGAATTTAATAGAGGGAAAAATAAAAGAGAATATACATACTACAATACAGTAGTTAAAAATTCACTTATATATATCTTCCCAAATTTGAGTGTTTCATTATATTCTCTAACTTGAATCAAAATTACTCTATTGGTATGGTTTTATCTATAGATTCAATCATAAAATTTTAAAAGATTACATCATATTATATTTTGTATTCAATTATTACTAATCATAAAATAAATCACTATAATATATATTTTTAAATTACTAAAATTAGAGAAAAAATTCCAAAATGTTCAGTTTAAGAAAAGATTCAGCTAATTTTACTACTAGAATATGTAAATTCAATGACTTGACAATAAATTAGTGCCTTATTTTATCCACAGGAGTTCTGGTGGCATAGTGCCTAAGGCACCTGACTGCTAACCAGAGGCTGGTGGTTCAAACCACCAGCCACTCCTCGGAAGGAAGACTGGGCAACCTACTTCTGTAGTGGTATAGCCTCGGAAACCCAAGGAGGGGTCACTATGAGTCGGATCCGACTCGACGGCAGTGAGTTTGGTTTTGGTTTTTACTTTATCCACAATACCACCAAGCTTGAGTAAATGTCTTTGCCACCCAGTTTTTACTCTTCTGTTAGCACACCAAACACCTTCTAAAAATCTTTCAAGTTGTCAAATAGCAATAAATTACTACTGGAATAGTAGTTAAAAGAAGTTCAACAAATAAAATACAACAATTTTAAGAAGTTCTTGAGGATATTAATAGGTAACAAAGAAAAGATTAAGAAATTTATTTTATTTAAAATTCAATGTTTAACTTCCTTTGGACTTGACTAGAACATACTGAATTATAATACACAGACATCCTGATGACTGCAGACATTAGTGATTAAGAATTGCCAAGCTGAAATGAACACACACACCATGGCACAAGGTCCACTGTTTCCTACTTTAATATCAGGAGTAGCAGGCTATCCTCTGTAACAACTATGCTTTTTACAACACTTCTATATTTAAACAGTAGTAAGGTACTCCTACCACTTACCCTAATCTGTCTTGCTCTAGCAAAACTACAAATTATCATATTTTTCTCCCTTAGAATGCAGAAGCTGAATCACACCTGGCTCAGGAGAGCAAACTGCACATCTCTTCCCCATTCAGCATTCAGTGACATTACGCTGAAGGCTTGAAATTAGCCATGATATTTATACTATGGAACCCAGCAAATGTTACAAATAAGGGCCTTTGCTTTTCAGACAGCTAGTTATTAAACATTTACCAGTGTACCACTGCTTATACTATAAATTTCTGCTCTAATTCCAGTCAATTCCTAACACCTTAAAGATGAATTAAAGATAAGTAAGTACTGATGCAATTTTCATAATTTACTACTGTCAACTATTCCTAAATTTTTGAGAATGAATCTTATTTCTCCAAACTGAGTCACAAAAAGAATGGTAACCTTAATTGATATCCCAGGAATGAAGAAAGAGATTCTGTGTACGTATCAACCCAACAACTGAATGGGTCTCACTCAAACAAGTAATGAAAGTATAAATTTTCAAAATATATTCTGCTACCAAATATTATTCTATTTCCAATATTTAACTTTTTTCTTGAAGTATTAACATCCAGAGATGTTCTTATATTTCCTTTGAAATATTCAGTTCTGAGAAGATATATATAATTTTATAGGTTTTTATTTAGGAAAAATTTTTTCCACAGCTTTTTTTGAATTATACCACTTGTTTTTACCTCCAATCTTTGTGCTTCTGTTAACTCCTTCCCAAAGCTGGCATCCTTTACAGATGGCTCTAAGCCTTCATACTGAAACAAAGAAAAACTATGTGAAACCTCCAAAACTTCATTCCAAATTTAGCTGGATGGGTACCTAAGAAGCACAGAGAATCCACTCCCACATTTATGCTAAATTTTCTTGGATGTATTCATCAGCTCTAAAGCATAACTCAAAGATCTTCAAAGGTCTCTTCATACCAGTATAACAAAGTCAGAACAGCTACACTTTGTAACCCACTAGTTCAAACAACAAATGGCAGAATTTCATCATTAAGATTAAAGAAAGGTGACTCAAGTCTGCTTCCCAGAAAACACAGGACTATAACTCATATTGACATTCTTTGCCTTTTAAAAGGAAATAAAAATTCTAAAAAGTATACAAAGGCTTAATCAAAAGTATATTGTTACATACATTTTAATGTCTATTATGTTCTCTAACAAGTAAACCTCTTCTTTAATTCTATTTCTTAAACAGAAATTTATAGTAACTGTCCATTAGAAATTTTCAATTCTAATTCAAATTGTACAATAAGCAGGAAATATAAAATCTTTAAAAGATAAAGAGAATAACCATAACAAACGTAAAATAAAGAAAATGAGTTACATAATGCTATAAAAGTTGGCAAAAATGGAAAAAGATGGCAGAATAGGTAGACAAGCTCCACAGACCCTCTTCAACACAAAAAAAGAGAAACCAATCGACAGAGATACAAAAGACAATCCTGGAGCCCTGAGCTATGAAAGGAAGTATACAGAAGAGGATTAGGCACCAACTAGTTGGTGATTAGGCACTCAACCTGAATCAAACAGTGAGTATGGAGACGGTCAGATAGTGGACTATCAGCTACTCTGACAGGACCAACAGTCTGAATATTTCCAACCAGTGTTGGGACCTAAGAATTGACCTAAAGATCAGCCTTGGTCACCAAGGGCTGCAGGGACAACTGTGCTGGTGGCCAATGACTAGGAAAGGAAACAGGAAGGAGGGAGGCAACCTGAGCTGTGGACTTTTGGCTGTCCAGAGAGCGCAGTCATTCTGGATATTTATAGTGATCAAGGGCACGGCTATTTTGATTGTTTACATGCAGTGGCCATTTTGTATATTTAAAGTGACTGAGGAGCAGTCATTTTGAATGCTTACAAGCAGTGGCCACTTTGGATTTTAAAGTGACAGCATTCTCATTTGGTTTCCAGGGACCTAAGAATAGGCTCAGTTTGCCAATGACGGCAGGGACATACAGGAGGCTGACAACGGGAAAGGACACAGGTGGTTAAGTGTGTAAGTGCTGCCAACTAGCAAATAGAGGAGCACAGCAAAGCACCCTGCTTGCACAGATAACACACAAACAAAGAAAATGAAAATCATGAGCAAGTCACTCCAACATACAATCACCAATCAAATGTAAACATAAAAACGTCACAATGCCTCAGAGACAACAGAACATCACAGTGCACACAAAGAAACAAGATAAAGCAGGAGAAACAAGGGACCAGGATACAGACCCAAAGCATATCCCTGAGGAAGACACAACATTGGAACTCCCTGATAAGGAATTCAAAAGAATTATATTTAGGTATCTTCAACAAATTGAGAGACAGATCAAGGAAAACACTGACAAAATGGAGGAAAACAGAGAAAACCCTTGAATAATTTTGAAAGACAATACAAGAACAAAATGACAAAATAAGTGAAAAATTAGAAATTATACAAAATCTACAAACAGAAATCCAGAAGATTAATACTAACTCTTCAGAAATAGGTAACACATTGAATGGGCAAAGGAGTAGAATTTAATCATTGGAAGACAGAATTAGTGAGATTAAAGGCAAATACCTCAATACTACTTTAGAAAGGGATCAATCAGATCAATCAGAAAAAAGACCAAAACAAAAATGAAGAAAGTCTGAGGTTCATGTGGAATATTATCAAAAGGAATAACCTACATGTAACTGGAATTCTAGAACAGGAAGAGAAAAAAACTCAACAGGAAGAGACAAAATCACAGAAAAACTGTCGAAGATTTGTTGAAAGAGAATTTTCCTGGTATTATGAAAGATGAGAATATATCCATTCAAGAAGTCCAATGAACCCCAAACAGGAAAGACCCCAAAAGAAAATCACCCAGACATATCATCATCAAACTTACCAAAAGCAAAGACAGAGAAAAAATCCTAAAAGCAGCACGAGAAAAACAAAAAGTTACCTACAAGGGGCAACCAATAAGAATAAGCTCAGATTTCTCAGCAGAAACCAGCAGGTGAGAAGACAATGGAATGGTATATATAAAACCCTGAAAGACAAAAATTTCCAACCAAGAATTATATATCTGGCAAAACTGTTCCTCAAACATGATGGTGAAATTAGGACATTTCCAGATAAGCAGAAATTAAGGGAATTTGTTAAAACCAGGCCAACCTTACAAGAGATGCTAAAGGGAGTCCTTTGGACAGAGAAGCAACAACAGCAAACAACAAATGACTATTAACATACATGATGACATAACTCAGAAACCACCCAGTTATAGAAATATCCAAAGCAAATAAGCCTACAAGATTGTAAACAGGGAACCACAGACATCAACTGACAAATGAAAACAACTACAAACCATAAAGAGGGAAAAAATTGTGTAGTTACAGAACTTCTAAATGGTAGAGAAGTCAAGGCAACTACAAGATAGCCATTGATATGTATGCTTTAAATGGTAAATTGCATGGTATATGAATTATATCTCAATTAAAAAAAAAAAAAAAACTAGTTACAATGGTTTCAACTACAAGATCTGACTGTTCAAAACTTGGGAAGAAATTATAAATCACAAGGTAACCTCAGAGGAAAATGATAAACCTCCACATCAAAATACAAAAGAGGACCAGCACAAATATTTAGCAAGTACTAAACAACAGCAACAAAGGAAGTGATAGCACGACTCATAAACAAAACAAGCACAGCATAGAAAATTATATGAAACAAAGAAATCAACACCACAAAAAAGCACATAACAAAAATGATAGCAACAAATTCAATACTTGTCAATAATTACATATCTGACAAGGGACTTATCTCTAAAATTTATAGAAAACTCCAACACCTCAACAACAAAAAGATTAACAATCCAGTTTAAAAATGGGCAGACGATATGAATGGACACTTGGCCAAGAGGATATTCAGGCACCCAGCAAATACATACACAGAATGGAATACTATGCAACACTGAAAAATAATGTAGAATCTGCAAAACACCACATAACGTGGATGAACTTGGAGCACATTATGCTGAGTGAAATAAGTAAATTACAGAAGGACAGATATAGTATTAGTTTATTACAGTAAAAAAGCAAGGAAAGATTTATATATGGAAGGAAGCTTTCTTTGTTGGTTGCCAGGGGTGGGAAGGGAGAGGAAGGAACACTGCAAAAAAAATTTTTTAAATGCATTGACTCATGCCACTTTTTTGTATTTCACGGTACAAAAATTATATTTCAATAAAATGCATTTAGAAAAAAAGTTGGCAAAAATCCACTTATTTCAACACTTCAAAAAAACAATGACATAACCATTATGTTAGATCAACCTACCCTCTGTGAACAATTAAAAAAGCTGGACAAAATACTAAAAAGAAGGGTCTGCTTGAAGTTCTCAGAGAACTATGAAAACAGTGACAATTTGTGAGAAAAGGGAATTCCCTAACAGTCAAGTCCAGCACTGATACTTCTTTTCCCCCTGAAATTAGAGGTTAATAGGTTGAGAAGCTAAATAGAGTTTCAAGAGACTTGGGACCAAGAAGCCAAAAATCAGAGCTTAGGGCTAGCCAAGTAAGATAAACCATGTAGCCCAAACTAGAGAATGGGACTCTGTGAGAGGATGAATATGACCCACTAAGACATCTATTTCCTAATCCCCAGAATGCATAGATGGGATTAAGTTAAGAATCTAGAGATGGGAAGAATATCTTGAATTACCTGTTGGGCCTAATGTAATCACAAGGATCTTTATAAAAAGGAGGCAGGACAATCAAAGTCAGGAGAGAAGGCAATGTAAAGACTGGAATGACACAACTATGAGCCAAGGTATGCTGGTAGCCTATAGAAGCCAGAAGGGGACTAGGAGCTGTAAAGATGATGGCTAAGAAGTAGAGGGTTCCTTTTGGGTTAATGAAAATGTTCTAAAACTGATTGTTGTGAGAGAAGCACAACCCTATGAATATACTAAAAGCCATTGATATGTATACTTTAAATGGTAAATTGCATAGTATATGACTTATATCTCAATAAAACAAAAAAAATACTAGTTACAATGGTTTCAAAAAAACAACACATACTCAGGCATATATCTAAGAACAGGTGTACCAAAAACATGTAAGACATTACTGAGAGAATTTTTAAAAAGACATATATAGAGGGATATAACACAGTCCATGGATAAAAACTCAATACTGTAAAGTCAATTCTCTCCAAACTGATCTATATAATCAATATAATCACAATCAAATTCCTAGTAAGTTAGCTCTGTGTGTGTGTGGGTGTGTAAAATGATGAAGTGATTAAAAATTTACATGGAAAGGCAAAGTGCCAAGATAATGAAGAAAATCTTAAAGAACACAGTTGGAGGTTTACAATGTCAGATAACTAAACTTATTTTATAAACAAGGAAGAATGGTACTGGTGGAAAAATAAAAGAACAGGCCAACAGAACAGACGGTATTCCAGACACAGAGTCACATACATTCAATCACTTGATTTCAATAAAAAAAAAATTTGCTAAATATTAAAGTCGATCTATTGAAGAAGATTCATATTCTTACTAGCATATTAAAAGCTCTGAAATAATCTTGCTGTGAAGATCTTTTCAATTTCACTGAAGTTGACGACACTACAGTGTAATAGAGAAAAGATGGTTGTTTTCAATAAATGGTACTGGTTAATTAATGGTAATGGTTAATTGGACATTTATAAGAAAAAGATTTAATCTTGACCCTAGAGATCATATCATAACAGATTCAATTCCAGATGGATTATAGAATGAGAAAAGTAAAACAAGAAAGTGTCTAAAAGATAAGAGAAGAATCTTCATATTCTTAGGTAGGCAAAAATTTCTTAAGTAGAAAACAAAGAGAAGTTATAATGGAAAAATTAACAAATTGAACTATGTTAAAATTAAGAACTTCTGCTTATCAAAAAACACCATTTGAAGGAAAAAGGCAAGCCATAGAATGAAGAAAGCTATTTTCAATACATACATTCGACAAAGGACTCATATTCAAATATCGGGGAAGGGGAACAAAACATCCCACATACCAAAAAGGAAAAAAGACAAATAACCAATTCTAAAAATGTGGAAAACACTTGAAGAGGCAGCTTCACAAAAGAAATCTCATGTTCAACGTCATTTGTCAGGGAAATCCCAATGAGAAACCACGATGCACCTATGACAACAGTTAAAATTAAGAAGACTGGTGATATTAAGTATTGAAGATGAGAAATAACTAAACTTTCATGCTCTGCAAACAAAGTGTTAATTGCATAGAAGTACTTAAAATGAGAAATATAAATCTGTGAATCTAACATAAATGCTAACATTTTCAAAAATCACTTACCTCTTTTTGAACAAGGCTAAGCCTGTCAAGTAGTTTACATTTTTCTTCAATTAGTGCTGAGAGTTTTACAGCAAGCTTTTCCTCCCGACCTAAAAAAGTCAATATATTATGTGCAAATTATTTTCAAGTTTTAAAATGATAAGCAACAATTAGATCAAAAAGAGAAAAAAGAACTTACGCACATAAAGTCGACTTCTAACCTGAAACAAATTTTTAACAAAAATATTAAAACAATTGTACTTTAAATACATCTAACTTATTTATCTTCTACTGCCAACTTAAATATAATAATTTCTTTTTACACATTAACCAAGTATTCTTTCCAATGAGAAAAATATGCCGCATATTAAAGTCTCCCTAGATTCACATTGTTGTTAAGCAAATTAAAAGCTCTGAAATAACCACGTCACAAAGATACCTGTTTAATTTCATTTAACCCATGGTTCCCCAAACATATGTGACCCTAAAATGAACTTTTTCGGGAAGCTCCTATTATTATCTTCCTAATGCTAATATCTAAAGTAACACAGTTTGAAGAATGTTACCATATCTCAAGTGACTATAAAGAAACAGTAAACCGAAACCTTTTCTTCTTTAATCTCTCTCTCTCTCTCTGCTCGCTGGTTCAAATAATGAAGAAAAGAAAGAAAACAATCCATTTATAAGGGGATCAGTCTTAAGGCAGAAGTAATACAAACATCATCAAAACCAAACCCAACCCACTGCCATCGAGTGAATTCTGACTCACAGTGACCCTATAGTACAGAGTAGAACTGCCCCATAGAGTTTCCAAGGCTGTAAATTTTTATGGAAGTAAACTGCTTATTATAAAACTACAGTAAATAAGGAAGAATGGTACTGGTGGAAAAATAAAAGAGAACAGCTGGTGGGTCAAACGCCCAACCTCTAAGTTAGCACCTAAGACTTTCACCTACTGCATTAATTGTTGTTGTTGTTGTTGTTTTGCCATCAAGTCAGCCCCGACTCATAGCGACCCCTCCTTGGGTTTCCGAGGCAGTATCACTACGGAAGTAGATT
>NW_006921638.1:11348650-11349915 GCF_000298275.1 Orycteropus afer afer | reverse complement strand
ACACACACACACACACACCTAGATACATTACATGGAAATAAGACTGTAAATATAAAGTTAAAAGATTTTAAAAGAGACCACAGAGAATAGATGACTTAAAAATGAATAATGATCATACCGACATTAGAGTTTTCAACAGTAACAGATGCAAAATGACGAGAGCAATGTTTTTTAAGTACTGTAAGGATAGAACTCAGACCTAGGATCCT
Source organism: Orycteropus afer afer (assembly GCF_000298275.1). Taxonomy (NCBI): domain Eukaryota; kingdom Metazoa; phylum Chordata; class Mammalia; order Tubulidentata; family Orycteropodidae; genus Orycteropus; species Orycteropus afer. The sequence goes on along the minus strand of NW_006921638.1, from coordinate 11,349,706 downwards.
TTTACGTGGACAAATCATCATCCCAGTGCGAGGACGTAATACAAATATCCTCAAGCATTCAAAATAAACTCTTAGATTTGCCACAGAAAGACCCACCCTAAAAACAATCTTGAGTAAGTATTCAAATATGATAATTAAATCCAGGAGACTCTGTGAGAGATATGGCTATTAAAGATGATCAAGCATTTGTTGTTCTGGGAGACAGGCTGGGAAGAAAATTAAGAATAAAGAAAAGAGGACTTCCGGTAAGATGGAAGAATAGGCAGACAAGTGACACAGACCCTCTTCACAAAGAAAAGAAAAACCAATTGACAGAGATACAGAAGATAATCCTGGAACCCTGACCTCTGAAAGGAACTATACAGAAGTGGATTAGGCACCAACTATTGGAAAAACCTGAATGAAAACAGTGAGTACAGAGACGGCTGGAGCTGCGGACCATCAACTACTATGACGAGACCAACAGACTGAATATTTTCAAGTGGTGTTGGGACCTGAGAACTGACCTAAAGATCAGTCCTGGTGACCAAGGGCTGCAGGGACAACTGTTTTGGTGGTCTATGACTAGGAAGGGAAACAGCAAGGAGGGAGACAACCTGAGCTGTGGACTTTCTGCTGTCTGGAGGGCGCAGCCATTTGATTGTTTATACATTACAGCCATTTTAGATACTTAAAGTAACCGAGGGCACAACCATTTTGATTGTTTACACATGGCAGCCATTTTGGATATTTAAAGTGACCAAGGGCACAGCCATTTTGAATGTTTACAAGTGGCAAAAATTTTGGATTTTAAAGTAATAGTATTCTCATTCGGATTCCAGGGACCTAAGAACAGGCTCTATTTGTCAGGGTCAGTAAGGACATACAAGAGGCTGACAATGGAAAGGAGACAGGTGGTGAGTATATAAGTGCTGTCAACTAGTGAATAGGAGTACAGCACAGTACCCTGCCTGTATAGCTAACATACAAACAAAACAAAGAAAACAAAAATTGTGGGCAAGTCACTCCAACATATAATCACCAATTAAATATAAACACAAAAACATCACAATGCCT
>NW_006921638.1:11328872-11346520 GCF_000298275.1 Orycteropus afer afer | reverse complement strand
CTTGACCCATGTCACTTTAGTTTTGTGTATTTCACTGTACATAAATTATATTTCAATAAAATGCATTAAAAAGAAAAAAAAAGAAGAAAAGAAAAACAGAAATATGTATTTTATAATCCAGAACTAAATTCCTAAATTATACTAACATGGTTAAGTGTTGACAAGTGAGACATCAAGGGATAAAAGTGTGCTAAGTTTCTTGTCTCCTTAACAGATTTATTTACCAATTTTTAAAAAAATGTAAAATAAACAAAAAAAAGTAGAATAAACTCATAAACTAAGCTGGAAGAAACTATCCCATATACATCAATAACTGCAACATAAATTGATAGAGTAAATGCATTAACAATAAAACAGAAATTGTCATATTAGATATTAAAAAAAATTCATAAAAGACACATTAAGTATAAGATCAGGCTAAAAGTATAAAGATGGAAAAGACTTATCAAATATTACCCAAAAGAAAGTTGATATGGCTACACTAACATCAATAAAAGAGACTTTAAGAAAAATGCATCACTAGAATTAAAGGATCACCATTTACTGATAAAAAGTTCAATTCACCAAAATATAACAATTCAAAGCACGCTAAGTACCTAACAAAATATTTTCATAATATATAGAGAGCAAGAATTGACAGAATTACAGGAGAAATTTATAAGTCCATCATCACAGTGTAATTCAGCCTACTTCATTCTTTACAGATCAAAGAAACACACACACAAAAAAAAAAGAAACAAAAATATGTAATATCTGAACAACACAATTAGTCAATTAGCAAGCCTGAGCTAATGAACAGAGATAAAATGATATACATGTACCTGCTTCCAACAATAATGAATAGAATAAAATAAAGAGTCCAGACTCGAATGTATATGGTAACTTAAATCTATCAAATACCATGGCAGATCAGTGGGGAAAGGAGACACTAAACAATAAATGGAGCTGGAAAAAATGGTTATTCCTTGGGAGAAAAAGTTACACTGGATCTCTGCCTCTTACCAGACAAAAATTAACAGCAAATAGATCATGGTCATCAGCAGCCAAAGGAAGTTATAGCCTCATCTAAAAATATGGATGAATCTTAGCAACATAAGCAGTAAAAAATAAAGTTCCAAAAGATGACATATAGTATGATACCCTTTTTAAAAACTGGAAACAACTAAACTACAAACTACTTTTAAGGAATATATGTACATAAATATGGCAGAATTATTTAAAACAAAAGACAAATAAATAATCAACACAAGATCCAGAACAGTGGTTACCATCACAGGGCATCAGAGGGATAAAATGAGGAAGGATAATATAAATGTAAGTAACAATCGATATTTTCTATGCCAGGTTGGGTAGCACATTCACAAATGCTGAGTATATATTAAAGCAAACACACACCAAAAAAGTGAGTAAGAAGTAAAGGTATGGTTATAATGTTGTTGTTATTGTTGTTATGTTCCCTCGAGTCACACCCAACTCATAGCGACCCCTCCCTCCTTGGGTTGCCGAGGCAGTATCACTACGGAAGTAGATTGCCCATCTTCCTTCCGAGGAGTGGCTGGTGGGTTTGAACCGCCAGCCTTCTGGTTATAATACCGATGTAGAATACTTCTACAAAGAAATTCTTTAAAATTTTTACCCTGAAAAAAAATGATTCTGAATCTGTACTCAGTTTCTAGCACCTACACACAACTTGTTTATTTAAAATAAAAAGGTTTCCCCATATTATTTGTTCAATTTGAAGACTTACAATGAACGTACTTTTAGTACAGCATTAGCTACTTACCGATTGAAAACTTCTCCACAAAAACAAGGGTATAGCAAAAAATCCCAAAATAGATGCACATATCACCAATTCCCATGGAAAATCATAAGAATTAGGAACTGGTCTCATATCTTCAGGCAGAGCTGCCACAACCTTCAAAACAAAGACAATTAAGTTTTTTAAAATGCACTTTTGATAAAAAGTGTTAATTATAAGCACAGATACAAGTTTATGTAGTCATCTCTATTTACAAGTGTAAGTACTCACCTTCCTTTTCTGAGTTGTTCCTCCCCATTAACATAACCTTTCAGTTACTGAGACAGAAGAACTGGATGGTGCCCTGCTACCATTACTCAACATTTTGATCAAAGATTCTAGAAAACAATCCTGATCAAAAGGGGTAAAATGTAGAACAGAATTTCAAATTCTCTTGGAATCCAGATTTCTGGAGCCATGGAGACTAGATAAACTCCTGAAACTACTGCCCTAAAATAATCTTTAAACCTTACACCAAAAATGTCCCCTGCGATCTTCTTAAAACCAAACAACAGTTTAGCTTAATCAGTAAAGAATGTCTGCCTTCAGTGTTGAACTCTTGTAAGATCTATCTAAACTGACAAGTAACTGAAAGGTTATGTTAATGGGGAGGAACAACTCAGAAAAGGAAGGTGAGTACTTGCAATTGCAAAATGTAATCAAAGTCACCGAATTGTACAGGCAGAAATTTGCATTGGTTTATGTTTTGCTGTGGATATTTTCTCAACAACAAAATATATGATTTTTTTTTTTAAATATTCATTCAGTCATCTATCTATCCATTAACTAATTACACATTTATTGACAAGTTATATTACAGGAACTCTGTTTTCTTACATGATCTCCTTAGTAATCTTATCCATTTTCATGGTTTTCATTAGTATTACAATAACTCACAAATCTGTGACTCCCATCCTGAGATTAATAATTACTTGTAACTAGACAAATATACTTGGATGTCCAGAAGGGGTCACTGTACAGAAGGATCATCTGCTATAGTTTATGTTTACTGAAATGGGAAAAATTTCTGCAAGTGATTAACTACTGACATTGGGATGGTCATTTTCAAAGCCAATCATCTAGAAAAAAAGGAGGAATCCTGAAAAAAAAAGATCGGTGTTTGATCTTAAGCTGGTAGAAATCCCTTTTCTACATCAGTCATACACTCTTGGGCCTAGACTTGGAAAAAAAAAAAAAATACGTTTAATTATTCTAGCCTTGCTTCAGCTGCATTATGAGGAGGAACTCAGAGGAAAATTATGTTCTGGCTTAGGATAAAGAGCTAAACAAAAGAAGAGCATGGTTATAAATGTATTTCTGGTTTGTAACTCCTTTTTCTCTATCTGATTTGAAAAATAACTACATAGAGCAAAAATTACAAATATAAGATGGCAGGTACACAATCTATAAAGATGTAAATTATGACAATAATAGCATAAGGAGAGAAGAATGGAGCTGTACAGGAGCAAAGTTTTTTACATTAAAGTTGCATCAATCCAAACTAGATTGTTGTAAATTAAGATGTTCATTGTAATCCCCAAAAATGGGGTTCATATATCTGCTAAAGGTCTAAAACTGAAATAAAAAAAAAACCTAAACTCACTGCCGTCAAGTCGGTTCCAACTCACAGCAACCCCTCCTTGGGTTTCCGAGGCAGTATCTCTACGAAAGTAGATTGCCCAATCTTCCTTCTGAGGAGTAGCTGGTGATTTGAACTGCCAGCCTTAGCAGTCAAATGCCTTAGGCACTACCATAAAGAACTCTATGACTCAACAGTAAAAAGACAAATTATATAATTTAAAAATAGGCAAAGGATGAACAGATATTTCTCCAAAGAAGAGACACAAATGGTCAAAATCCACATGAAAAGATGCTCAACATCATTAGCTATCAAGGAATTACAAATCAAAATCACAATGAGATACCACTTTATATCCACTATAAAACAACAATTTAAAAAAAAAAGAAGACTTGCAGGAAAACTGGAACCCTTGTACATTGCTAGTGGGAGTGTAAAATGGTAATAGTCTCTATGGAAAACAGTTGGTAGTAGTTCTCAAAAAGTTACGCATACTCAGCAATTCCACTCCTAGGTACATACCCAAAATAAATGAAAACATATATTAACACAGCAACTTCTATACAAATGTTCATAGCAGCATTATTAATAATAGTCAAAAAGTAGAAACAATACAAACGCCTGTCAACTGATAGACAAACAAAATGTGATATTATCCATAAAATGGAATATTATTCAGCCATAAAAAGGAATGAAGTACTATATGCTACAATATGGGTGAACCTTAAAAACGCCACGCTATTAAAGAGGTCATACACGAAAGTATGATTCCATTTATATGAAATGTCCAGAACAGGCAAATTCATAGAGACAAAAATAGATTAGTAGCTGCCAAAGAAAAGGCAGAGGGGAGAACTGGGACAATGAAAATGTTCTGGAAGTAGACAGTGGTGATGGTTATACAACACAGTGAATATACTAAAGACTACTGAACTGCACATTTTAAAAGGGTGAATTTATGTTATTTAATTATATCTCAATAGAAAAATAAAAAATGTTTTAAAAAGCAAAGCAGTGTTGTGCCATCCTATCCTCCAGTCAAATTAGGGAGAGCAGTGGCATTTAGCAAAACAGCACCAAGGCAAAATTGTTGTTTAAATTCTTGATACATATTGGTTAAAGATGTAACATAACTCAGAATAATTTTAATACAAAAAGCATTTGATTTGTATTCCACATACCATAAAACACACTATCTCTAATTAATAAATAATTCCGTATTAATTAAATATGCATTTTACTGAATGAAGAACAAAGTTATGTGTTACCTGGGAGAAAAAGTATTATACACAGGACTAGAGAAAATGCAGCAAAATTTGATTGCCCCATCCATGTTTCTGTCTACTGCCAGTCTTGAAAAAAACTAAGTGTTGATTATTAGCATTTTTAGTTAAGAAAGAGACCTAAACTCCAATATGTGCAAGTGGAAATCATCTCCCACCCCACAATAAGATTCTCTTCTTGAATAACCTGTCTCAGTGAATGAACAAGTTGCCACAGCCAGAAACCTAGGAGTCCTTCAGACTCCTCTCTCTCTCAACCTTCACTCTAATCAATAATCAAGTCCTACCCATTTTAGCAAACTCTTAAATATTTTCCCACTCAGGACTTTTCTACCTCTACCACAACTATTCTGTCTCTCCCATAAGCCCTGTTTCTAGTCTTGCACCGCTTACATCTTACCTCTCCTAGTATCAGGAAGATCTAAATCAAACTTTAACCATTGAAAATCCAATGGCTCTCCAATACCTACAACACTTGGAGCCTACTTACATCTCCACCAAGCATCATCACCCATCATTCCCCGAGCCCTCTTTACACTCTAATAACATAGTTACTATATGTGTTTCTAGTTAGCTCAGCAAAAACCAAAAACCACACTCAGTGCCATCGAGTCGATTCCGACTCCTACTGATCCCCTATGGGTTCCAAAGCAATAAATCTTTACAGAAGTCGATTGCCCAATCTTCCTTCCACAGAGTACCTGCGTTCATCACTTTCTACTTTGTACAATTTTCTTGTATTCTCTCCCTTAATAGACAGCAGAGCATCAGTGGCCAAAATATGTCTTGAGTTATTTAGAATTTCCACGGAGCAGTCACTATTATTTATAAATGAACACTACACACACCCTGGTTGGATGGCTAAATGAATGAATGAACAGTATGACAACAGTACTTTTTTATTCACATAACAAGAAACTATAATCATAACCACTTCATGTTGTAAATGGATATTTTAAAACTTCAAGGCAAATAGTTTTTTAAAAAACATGGCTCTAAATGTGTCAATAAAAACGCCTATAAACACTTAAGGAGGTAAAACCCCTGCAACTTGATCATAAACTAAACTGCAGAAAATTAAGAAATAACCCTTCTGGTTAGTAATCTTAGGCACTACGCCACCAGTACCCAGTTAGCTTGGCAGCTAACTGAAAATCTTATAGAACAGTTCTACTATGACACACATGCAGGGCCAAGAGTCACAATCAAGTCCATGGCAATTGCCTGTAGCTCCCTGAACACATTATGTTGTTCCATGCCTTCTCCACCTAAGCTATTCCCTCAGCCTGGAAATCCTTCCTTAACTACTTACAAATGCCTTCCCTAACCATTCAAGAAATTTCTCTAACACTTGTGTTTATGCTTCAGTAAGTACTTCATCACTTTCTACTTTGTACAATTTTCTTGTATTCTCTCCCTTAACAGACAGCAGAGCATCAGTGGCCAAAATATGTCTTGGGTTATTTAGGATCTCCACAGAGCAGTCACTATTATTTATAAATGAACACTACACACACCCTGGTTGGATGGCTAAATGAATGAATGGACAGCATGACAACAGTACTTTTTTATTCACATAACAAGAAACTATAATCATAACTGCTTCATAATGTAAATGGATTTTTTAAAACTTCAAGGCAAATAGTTTTTTAAAAAACATGGCTCTAAACATGTCAATAAAAATGCCTATAAACACTTAAAGAGGAAAACCCCTGCAACTTGATCATAAACTAAACTGCAGAAAATTAAGATATATTAAAAACTGGGAGTTTTAGTTAACTCCAGATTTTTACTTAACAAGACACAGAAGAGAAGAGCAAGCTCACTCATAGAAAGCATCTGACAAGAGCATTTTTCACTAGAAGAAAATGCAGAAATGGAATCCCAACTCTTTGCCCAAGCTTACCTGTCCTTTCAAGACAAGAAGTTAAATCACTGAAATGTACTCACTTCAGAGGGTCAATCCTCAAGTTTGTCACAGTTGAGGGAACCTCTTGTCACTGACCTCTGCTCAAAATAACATGACAGAAAAGCTAATTCGCCTAGGAATTAGGAAACATTTAACACACCTTTGCAAATCCTTCATCTTTCTGCACACACACCAACTCCTGATCTCCAGATCCCCCTCCACCACACGAAAAACAGTCCAAGTATCCTACGAACCTGGCTACTGCCTTGGACTCAGGCCGAGCCCGTCTGCAGGTGAAGACTGGCCTTGGGACTCTATACCACTGCTGCTCAGACCCCAAAATCAGAGACCGCTGCTTCCTTCCCCGGGCAGTTCCCGCGACTCTTGGGCCACGTAACCCTGATCGCGCCCAGACTCACCCTACGCAGCTTCTCCAGAATCAGCCCTAAGTACGGCGGAAGGGTAGCCCTGGGCTCCTCCATGATGCCAAGGCTGCCTCGGCTGTCACGGCTGCAGCCACGGCCCGACCCCGCCACAACAAGCTGCAAAGAACACACAGCTTTGCGTCCGGAACCCAAACCCGCACCCGGAGACCGGGGCAGACCACCACGGAGCCGGCTTAGGGTAAGAGCAGAACGCGGACGGGCACCAACAGGCCCTCTCTGCCCAAGCTGCGGACCGAGAGAGACTGGGCCACCATGTTACACTTTACGTACTGAGGCTCTGCAGCTCTGAGCCTGTCCCGCACTACCCTGCAATACTCCTTCTACTCGCCGTCCCCCTCCACCTCAATTTGGTTTCGGCCAGGCGGCCGCGAGGAGGAGGGGAAGCCCGGGACGCGGTAAACTTCCTCCTCTACTTCGCGCGAGGTTCGTAGACGTGTCCTGGTCGTTCACTCTTAAAGGGCCCGCCACTCTACCAAACGAAGCCATCCACCTTAGGCAGTGGAGGGACTTGAGACTGAGAGAATGGGGTCTGGCCTCAGCCTCTGCTCTACGATGTGGCCCTCCCACCCCAAAGACCAGTGCCTTGGCCCCAATCTCAGCCCCATGCTGTGAACGCGACGCGATCCCTCGATCCAGGGACCCGCGCCAAGCCCAGTCTCAACCCCCAGCGCTTGCCACCCCCAGTAGCCTGCTGTCTGCACCCCAAGTAAACCCCTGGAAGCGTCGTACCCCCTGGGACGCCGCCGCGCGGGGGAAGCTGACCGCTGCCTTCATTTTTGTCAGAAAAGGTTCACCTTGCCACCTGGTCCGGACTTTGGACTTTGAACAGGTAGGCGTCAGGTCCGCTCTACATTAAACAAAGTTTAATCGCCTCCACGCAGAAGAGCTTCAATCCGCTCTCCTCTGTCCAACAGAAGATTGGAGAGGCTTCTCCACAACAAACGGAGTTACCTGGGCGTTTGCCCCGCAAAACTACCTTAAAATTCTATTATCTCCTAGTTACCAGAATGACCAATCAGGATCATTGGGACCTTGGCTAGGCGGGTGCTCTTCTCTGAAAAGCGGAGTTTAAAGAAGCAACTTGTCTTCTAAATTTAGAACTCTATCTTTAGGTCTGTTGAATCAAGTACAGAGGACTGAATTTGCTTCTGGAAATGGGTTTTAGCTGACATAGGTGTAAACAATAATCATCTCACAAGATTTCCTTGTCAGCCTGATCATTCTCACCAAAGCCGGCCTTCCAACTCAGGTCCAAAAACTCAGAAAAGCAAATACTTCTTCCTAAGCAAATCACCCAAGAGATCACACAAGAGATGAACAGAATCATAAATCCTTAAGAAGTGTTCTAATGTAAGATCTTGCAGCAGCAGAACTATTGTGCCAAAAAGAACCTAAAACTGGCCCCGTCGAGTGATGTTCAGGACCAAAATGCAACCTAGTTTTCCAGAGTTCAAAGGGCTATCTCTCGGTTTCCCCATTACCCTGAAGAGTTTCAGGAACTAGCAGTATCAGAGAGAAGCAGAAATTGCTTAATAATTCTCCATTTTAAGGTATTACACAACCTTAATTTGCATCGGATGGTGTGTTTTGACATTAGATTATGTGATTAGTTTATTAAAGTCAAAACGGAACCACAGTCAAAATTTTTGAAGTTAAGAACTTAAAGTCTTAGAATAACGTATGCCTCTATTAGAACATTGTGCTGCTTAATAAAATTTCTTCAGTGTGTCAACATTTTCACGGATCTCCAGAATCATTTTCAGTTTTTAATTCTTTGCCATCACGTCCATTTTGATTCATAGCAATCCTAAAGAACAGAGTAGAACTGTCCCATAGGGTTTTCAAGGCTGCAATCTTTCTGAAAACGACTGCCACCTCTTTCTCCTGTAGAGCAGCTTGTTAGTTTAAACTGCCAACCTTTTGGTAAGCAGCTGAGCGCTTAACCACTGCAGCACCAAGGCTCCTTTTCAGTTTTTACAACTTGTTTAATCTATAGGTATAGATAACAGATATATATTTCCTTCCTCTCCCTGATGCAGTCTATGCCCCTTTCCGTTCTTTAACAATTATTCTAAACTTTAAAACTGTTAATTAGGAGCCAAAGCAGAAATGAAAGCCAAAAAATATATGAATACCTCAAAGCTTCCCTCAAAGCAAAAATACAGTAAAACTTAACCAACTTAGTGCCAGATTCCACACCTAATTTCTTTTCTGTGCACTTAATAGTCATAGATACTTACCTCTTCCTCTAGATCTTTTAATTCCATTTAAAAAAAAGAAAAAAGCTCATGTGAAAATAACATATAAATAAAGTCTGCTAAGCACTTCTTGTCCTTGAAAAAGATTCAAGATTCTCATATGTCCTGTACTCTTCTGTTTCTACACTGACTGTGATCCTGTTTTGACACTTGTATGGTAAAGGGGTGGTACAGGTGGAGTTGTGACTACCAACTCAATAGTCCAGTTTCATGGACATCACTCTTTATTAAAATATATGTTGTTGTTATGTGCCGTTGATTCGGACCCGACTCACAGCAACCCCTCCTTGGGTTTCCGAGGCAGTATCACTACAGAAGTAGACTGCCCAACCTTCCTTCCAAGGAGTGGCTGGTGGTTTGAACCACCAGCCTTCTGATTAGTAGTCAACTAACTGCCTTAGACACTACGCCACCAGAGCTCCTTATAATGTATAGATATCATATATATATATGTATATATATATATATACACATATATATATGTATATACACACACACTTATATTTTAATAGGAGCTATGATTTACTGTCTTATATAGAACTTACTTTAAAAGAAATGGAGAATAAATGTTTTTATTACTTTTGACAGCTACCAGAAAGCAACCAAGAACACTGGAAATATACTAACCAGTAAACCTTGTCTGCCACTCAGACTCTGATTTCCCCTATGAAGGGCCCCATTGCCAAGTTCTACATACTAGTTATAGTTACTCCCTTTTAATTAAATAGGCAATGTCACAGACTATAAGAGCTAGTCCTTTGGAAGAAAATCAAACAAAATTTCTGAGCCAAATTTTCATTCTGTAAGTACTAGTGATGTAAGAGTTGTTCTCAGAGCAATCAGGAGCTACCGGTTGAACAAGATCTGGATAATTTCCATTGTTTATTCCACATATAAATGAAGCACTCTAGTGAAAAATGTATAAACGTTAGAACTCAAAGAGACTCATTAATTATAACATAAAATAGGTAAAAAGTAGTGTTGATTCCTACTATTTGAGCAATACAAAGAAAGTATCTATACAAAAATCTAAATAAAATTACTAATGAATTGAAACAATTACCTGAAACATTTAGCCAAGAAGAAGAAACCCTTTCACTTAAACAGCTATTCAAAACTATATTGTGGTTGCTTAATAGATGTATTCAGGTTGTTGGAATTATAGATCTGTCAGGAACTCATCAGAACATTTAGTCCAAGGATTATAAAAGACAGCCAGTTAAAATAAATGTAAGGAAGATGCATGCTTATTGCACCTTGAGCACCTTGTTGCCCTATGAAAAAGGAAGACTATATATTACAGTCTTCCATGTTTTCAAAAGAACCCAGAAATACAAATGTGTATATGAATTCACTTTTTAATCTATAGGTATAGATTGAAAACTGATAATTTTTAAACTATGGACAAGCCAGTTTTGACCAGTAGCCTGTGATCTAGTCTCAGTTCCTTATACTAGAGTACAAAAGGGTCCCAAAAGATAAATGATTTTCTAGTATCAAAAATTAATTTATGAACATAAATTTAACTTTAGTATTGTTCAAACCCACCAGCCACTCCTCAGAAGGAAGGTTGGGCAATCTACTTCCGTAATGATACCACCTCAGAAACCCAAGTAGGAGTCGCTATGAGTTGGGTCTGACTCAATGCAAAATAATAACAACAATTTTGGTTGAAGAATTTCAATCAAAATGGTTCAGGTAAAATGTATTTGACTATATTTACTGATTCTGCAAAAATAATTCTACTTAACATACATTTTATTAAATAAGTACTATATTAAATAAAAAGAGAGAGAGGAAAGAAGTAGACTGCCTCATCTTTCTCCCATGGTGCAATTGGTGGGTTCGAACCACATGCCTTTCAGTTAGGGGCCAAATGCCTTAAATACTACGCCACCAAAGCTATTTAGAGAGGTGAATTTCATGTACTTATTAATAATTATTTGTTCAATTTCATAACCTCACTAGAATAATTTGTTGTTAGGTGCTGTCAAGACAGTTCCAACTCATAGCAACCCTGTGGCAACCCTGTGTACAGCAAAACAAAACACTGCTTGATCCTGGATACAATCTTAGTTATGTTTAAGCTCATTGTTGCAGCCACTGTGTCAATCCACTGCTTGAGGGCATTCCTCTTTTATGCTGGCCCTCCTACTTTACAAGCATGATGTCCTTCTGCAGGGACTAGTTCCCCTGATAACATATCCAACCCACTGCCATCAAGTTGGTTCTGACTAGTAGCAACCCCCATTGGATTTCCAAGGCTGTACTCTTTATGGAAGTAGATTGCCTCATCTTTCTCCTGAAGAGCAGCTGGTAGATTTGAACTGTCAGCCTTCTGGTTAGCAATGAAATGGCTTACCCACTACACCACCGGAGGTCCTTAACTTATCCACAGTATGTGAGAAGTCTCAGCATCTTCACTTCCAAAGAACATTCTGGCTGTACTTGTTCCAACACAGATTTGTTAATTCTTCTAGCAGTCTGTTGTTGTTGTTGTTCTTAGGTGCTGTCAAGTCACCTCCAACTCATAGTGACCCTATGCACAGCAGAACAAAACACTGACTGGTCCTGTGCTAGCCTCACGATCCTTGTTATACCTGAACCCATCATTGCAGCCACTGTGTCAGTCCATCTTATTGAGGGCCTTCCCCTTTTTCGTTGACCCACCTAGCAGTCTATAGTATATTAAATATTCTTCCCCAACACCATTATTCAAAAGGCATCAATTCTTCTTTGATCTTACTTATTCAGTGTCCAGCTTTCACGTGCATTTGAAGCTATTGAAAATGCTGTGGCTTGGAACAGGTGCACCTTAGTCCTCAAAATGACATCTTTGTTGCTTTAATACTTTAAGAGGTCTTTTGCAGCAGATCTGCCCAATGCAATATGTTGTTTGATTTCTTGACTGCTACTTCCATGAGCATTAATTGTAGATCAAAGTAGAATGAAATCCTTGACAACTTCAATTTTACCTCTGTTTATCATCATGTTGCTTTGCTGGTCCAGTTGTGAGAGTTTTGTATTCTTTATGTTGAAGTATAATCCATATGAAAGCTGTAGTCTTCGATTTTCTTCAGTAAGTATTTCAAGTCTTCTTCACTTTCAGCAAGCAAGGTTGTGTCAGCTGCATATTGCAGGTTGTCGAGCCTTCTTCTAATCCTAATGCTGCATTTTTCTTCATATGGTGCAGATTCTCAGATTATTTGCTTAGCATACAAATTAAATAAGTGTGTTAAGAGGAGACAGTCCTAACGTACACCTTTCCTGATTTCAAACCATGCAGTATCTCCTTGTTCTCTTTGAATGACTACCTCTTGATCTATGTATAGGTTCCATATGAGCACAATTAAGTGTTCTAGAAATCCCATTGTTCACTATGTTATTCATAACTTGCTATGATCCACATAGTCAAATGCCTTTGCTGTGTCAATAAAACACAGGTAAACATCTTTCTGATATTCTCTGCTTTTGGCAAAGATATATCTGACATCAACCATTATTTCCCTAGTTCCATATCCTCTTCTGAATCTGGCTTGAATTTCTGGCAGTTCCCTGTCAATGCACTGCTGTAATTGTTTTTCAATTATCTTCAGTAAAATTTTACTTGCCTGTGATATTAATGATATTCTATAATTCCTGAATTTTGTTGCATTAACTTTCCATGGAATGGGCAGAAATATGGATCTCTTCCAATTGATTCGCCATGTAGCTGTTTTCCAAATTTCTGATCACTACAACTCTTCTGTCAGTTTGTTGTACTGTGTTGGCTAACACTGGAAGCTGTGCCACCTGTATTTCAAATGCCAGCAGGGTCACAAATGGTGGACAGGTTTCAGTGGCACTTCCAGACGAAGACAGAGTAAGAAAAAGATCCTGGCAATCTACTTCCAGAAAAATTGGCTAATGAAAACCTTAGGAATAGCAGTGGAACATTGTCTGATATAGGACCAGAAGATGAGCCCCTAAGGTTGGAAGGCATTCAAAATACAAGTGGGGAAGAGCTTACTCCTCAAAGTAAAGTTGAACTGAATGACATGGATGCAGTAAAGCTTTCAAGACCTTCATTTGCTGATGTGGCACAACTCAAAAGAGAAGAAACAACTACAAGTATCCATTAGTAATCACAACATGGAGTGTACAAAGTTGAATCATGAAAAATTAGAAACTGTAAAAAATGAAATGCAAAGTGTGGATCAATATCCTCATCATTAGTGACCTGAAATGAACTGCTATTGGCCACTGAATTAGAAAATAATATGGTCTAGTATGCTGAAAATGGCAAACTGAAAAGGAATGATGTTGCATTCACTGTCAAAAAGAGTATTTCAAGATTTATCCTGAAGTACAGTGCTGTCAGTGATAGGATAATATCCATATGCTTGCAAAGAAGATTAGTTAATACGACTATTATTCAAATTTGCCACTCCAATCACTAATGACAAAGATGAAGAAATTGATGATTTTTATTACCTTCTGCAGTCTGAAATTATTAAACATGCAATCAAGATGCATTGATAATTGTTATGTTTAAGCTCATTGTTGCAGCCACTGTGTCAATCCTTTGCTTGAGGATATTCCTCTTTTATGCTGGCCCTCCTACTTTACAAGCATGGTGTCCTTCTCCAGGGAGGGACTAGTTCTCCTGATAACATATCCGACCCAGTGCCATCAAGTTGATTCCAACTAATAGCAGCCCCCATTGGATTTTCAAAGCTGTAATCTTTATGGAAGCAGATTGCCTCATCTTTCTCCTAAGGAGCAGGAGATTAGAATATGAAAATTAGAAACAAAGAAGGATTGTTTGTTGGAAAATATGGCCTTGATGATTGAGATGAAGCTGAAGATTGCATGATGGAATTTTGCAAGACCAATGACTTCTTCATTCATAATAAATTTTTCAACAATATAAATGATGACTACCAGTATATTATATACTTTTTGCCAATTGTGGCCTCTCACCAAGGTATTTTTGTAAGCACACTATGCTAATTTTATCACTAGTAAAACAAGGCCAGGGACCAAGTGTGAAACAGACCATCAATTGCTTATATGCAAGTTCAAGTTGAAGATGAACAAAGTTAAAACAAGTTCATGAGAGCCAAAGTACAACAATGAGTATATCCCACCTGAATTTAGAGACTATCTGAGGAATAAATTTGGCTCATTGAACACAAGTGACCAGAGCCCAGATGAGTTGTGGGATGATATCCAGGACATCATACATGATGAAAGCAAACGTTCACTGAAAAGACAGGAAAGAAAAAAAAAGACAAAATGGATGTCAGAAGAGACTCTGAAACTTGCTTTTGAATGCAGGGTAGATAAATGGAAGAAATAATTAAGTAAAAGAGATGAACAGAAGATTTCAAAGGGCAGCTCGAGAAGGCAAAGTAAAGTATTATAATAAAATGTGCAAAGACCTGGAGTTAGAAAACCAAAAGAGAGAAACATGCTTGGCATTTCTCAAGCTGAAAGAAGTGAAGAAAAAAAATCAAGATTTGAATTGCAATATTGCAGGATTCTATGGGGAAAAAATTGAATGATGCAGGAAGCATCAAAAGAAGATTGAAGGAAGACATAGAGTCACTGTACTAAAAAAAAAAAAAAGTCAATTCTCAGCTATTTCTGGAAGTAGCACATGGTCAAGAACCAATGGTACTTGGAAGGAAGAAGTCTGAGATGAACTGAAGGCATTGGCACAAAACAAGGAATTGGCAGAATACTGATTCAGATGTTTCCAACAAACAGATGCAATGCCAGAAGCATTCACTCATCTTTGCCAAGAATTTTGGAAGACAGCTACCTGGCTAAATGGCTGGTAGAGAATACTTTGTAGCAGCAGGAAATAACAGATAAAGGCTATATCAGTAGGACATATCAATAAGTAGAATTAATTCTATGTTGTTGTTATTATGTGCCATTGAGTTGGCCCTGACTCATAGCGACCCCTCCGTGGGTTTCCAAGGTGGTATCACTACGGAAGTAGATTGCCCAACCTTCCTTCCGAGGAGTGGCTGGTGAGTTTGAACCACCAGCTTTCTGGTTAGCAGTCAAGTGCCTTAAACACTATGCTACCAGAGCTTCTGTTAATTTCATAGGAGTTGAAAATGTTATTACTGCTATTTTTATAATCATTTATATTAGTTTTTGTTTTCTTTTGTTTTTTTCTTCTATGCTGGTGCAGATTTCTTGCTAGAGTTTTATTTTAGCAAAAAGATTAAAGTAATCATCTTTTGGGCTTATTTCCCAGATAATGTCAATTCACTGCAACCTAGCAGAGAAAGAAGGTTAGCAAGCCTAAGGAAGGAAAATAAGGTATCATGAATTTATTGTGACCCTGAAAAGCATGTGTCAACTTGGCTAGGCCATGATTCTCAGTGGATTAGCAGTTAATGTAATGAGGTAGTTTGGCAGTAATGATGTAGTCATACCCCATAATATCATCTGATGTGATTATCCTCCATTTGTGAGTTGCTATAAATCCAGCCTGGCTTGCCGAAAGCAAGGAAGACTTGAAGCACTTGTTGTTGAAGATGAAAAACTACGGTCTTCAGCATGGATTACACCTCAACTTAAGGGAAACAAAAATCCTTGCAACTGGACCAGTAAGCAGCATTATGATAAATGGAGAAAATATTGATGTCGTCAAGGATTTCTTTTTACTTGGATCCTAAATCAAAGCCCATGGAAGTGGCAGTCAAGAAATCAAATGACGCATTACATTGGGCAAATCTGCTGCAAAAGACGTCTTTAAAATGTTAAAAATAAAGCTGTCACTTTGAGGACTAAGGTGCAGCTGATGCAAGCCATGGTATTTTTAGTTACTTCATATGCATGTGAAAGCTGGACATAGAGCTGGACATACTCCATGTTGTACAGAGTTGTACATAGAGTCAGAACTGAGTAGATGACATCTAACAAAGACAATGATGTGTATTCATAAGGCAGGATAAGGTTATGTTATATATTATATATTAAGGTCAGGGCCTGAGATAGGCAGGCCCAGGGCTTGAAAGCTGCTTTTTGCTTGGGGGTGGCTCTATATTGAGGCCGTTGCCCAAGGCAGGCAGGTACAGAGGGGTTAAGAACAACTAAGGGAGACAAACTTGTCTGTCAGTTTGTCATCTTGTGGTGGCTTGTGTGTTGCTATGAGGCTGGAGGCTATGCCACCATGTTACAAAATGCCAGCAGGGATACCCATGATGGGCATGTTTCAGTGGAGCTTCTGAGCTGAGACAGACTTGGAAGAAGGAGGAGGCCATCCACTTCTTGAACAATTGGCCAGTGAAAACCTTATGAATACCAGTGAAACACTGTCTGATATACTACTGGAAAATTTTATGAATAGCCCTGAAACATTGTCCGATATAGTGCTGGAAGATGAACCCATCAGGTTGGAAGACACTCAAAATTTGACTGGGGAGGAGCTGACTTCTCAGAGTAATGATGACCATAATGATATGAATACAGTAAAGCTTTCCAGACCTCCATTAGCTGATGTGGCATGACTCAAAATGAGTAGAAACAGATGCAAACATCCATTAATAATTAGAATATGGAATGTATGAAGAATGAATCTAGGAAAATTGGAAGTTGTCAGAAATGAAATGGAACGCATAAAGATCAATATTCTAGGCATTGGTGAGCTGAAATGGACTGGTTTTAGCCATTTTGAATCAGACAACCATATGATCTAGTATGCTGGAAATGACAAAGAGGAATGGTGCGGCACTCATCATCACAAAGACTGTTTTAAGATTTGTCCTGAAGTACAATACTGTCAATGATAGGATAATATCCATATGCCTACAAGGAAGACCAGTTGATACAACTGTTATTCAAATTTACACACCAACCACCAAAGCCAAAGATGAGGAAATTGAAGATTTCTACCAACTTCTGCAGTCTGAAATTGACCAAACACGCAATCAAGATATGTTGACTATCACTGGTGACTGGAATGCAAAAGTTGGAAATGAAGAGTTACCAATAGGTGGAAAATATGGCCTTGGAAACAGAAATAATACTGGAGATCGCATAATAAAATTTTGCAAGACCAACAACTTATTCATTGCAAATACCTTTTTTCAACAACATAAGCGATGACTATATATGTTGACTCCACCAGATGGAATACACAGGAATCAGACTGACTACATCTGTGGCAAGAGGCAATGGAGAAGGTCAATATCTTTGGCCCAAACAAGGCCAGGAGCTGATTGTGGAACAGACCATCAACTGCTCATATGCACATTCAAGTTGAAGTTGAAGGCAATTAAAACAAGTACATGAGAGCCAAAATATGACCTTGAATATATCCCTCCTGAATTTAGAGACCATTTAAAGAATAGATTTGATGCACTGAACACCAA
>NW_006921638.1:11320833-11328772 GCF_000298275.1 Orycteropus afer afer | reverse complement strand
CAGAAGGCTGGCAGTTCAAACCCACCAGCCACTCCTCGGAAGGAAGATGGGGCAATCTACTTCTGTAGTGATACTGCCTCGGAAACCCAAGGAGGCATTGCTATGAGTTGGGTCCAACTCGACGGCACATAACAACAACAATCCTTAACTGCATCCATGCAACAAAATAATTCGCTTACATGTAAGATTTTATGGAAACAGAAACATTACATAGGGAAGATTCACTCAGAAATAATTTGCAGCCTCTTCTATATTTAGCAGAATGGTTGCAATTATTCCAAAATATTTAAAAGTCCAACTTACCTTTTCTTTAAGAATTACAATTGGTGCAAATGCAGAACTCATCAAATCATTAATATCAATTTGAAATAAATATTTCAGAGTCAGAAACTTGAAAGCATCATCTGTTTATTTACAAATAAAAAAAGTTAACATTTGATATTATGCAACTTTCAAATCTAATTTATTCCTTAGTTGTCATATCAGAGAACAAATAACCTATTTCTTACCTTTTTGTGGAATGTAATTTTGAGAAGACAGAGAGTTACCAGTTGAAAACATCTGACCGTTTAAC
This sequence comes from Orycteropus afer afer, assembly GCF_000298275.1. Lineage (NCBI taxonomy): Eukaryota > Metazoa > Chordata > Mammalia > Tubulidentata > Orycteropodidae > Orycteropus > Orycteropus afer. The sequence goes on along the minus strand of NW_006921638.1, from coordinate 11,328,198 downwards.
AGAGTATTTTCCACAAATCCATAGATTTCTGCCTGAACATGCTCTTCAGTCACTAGTGATGTTTTGGATTTTTCTTCAGTATTTTTAGAAGATGGAGTTTTAAAGTGTGCTTCTTCATGAATTCTCGTAGGTAACTCTGTTTTGGAGACCATATCTGCAAATAAATAAAGAGGGGAAAATGTATTATTTATGAGGATGTGGAACAAGGGATATCATTGCTGATGTCAGATGGATCTTAGCTGAAAGCAAAGAATACCAGAAAGATGTTTACTTATGTTTTATTGACTATGTAAAAGCATTTGATTGTGTGGATCATAATAAATTGTGGATAACATTGAGAAGAATGGGAATTCCAGAACACTTGTTTATACTCATGAGAACCTGTACATAGATCAGGAGGCTGTCATTCAAACAGAACAAGGAGCTACTGCATGGTTCAAAATCAGGAAGGGAGTGTGTCAGGTTTCTATCCTTTCACCATATTTATTCAACTTGTATGTTGAGCAAATAATCTGTGAAGTTGGATTAAATGAAGAAGATCGTGGCATCAGTATTAAAGGAAGACTCATTAACAACCTGTGATACACAGATGACACAACTTTGCTTGCTGAAAGTGAAGATGATTTGAAGCATTTACTGATGAAGATTAAAAACTTCAGTCTGCAGTATGGGTTACACCTCAATATAAAGAAAATAAAAATCCTCACAACTGGTCCAATAAACAGCTTCATGGTGGATAAAGAAAAGATTGAAGTTGTCAAGGATTTCATATTACTTGGTTCTACAATCAACACCAGTGAAAGCAGCAGTTAAGACATCCGAAGACGTATTGCATTTGGCAAATCTGCTGCAAAAGACCTCTTTGAAGTGATGAACAAAGATGTCTCCTTGAAGACTAAGATACAGGGTATGTCCTTAAGCTGAGTTTTCACAGACTCTTACCACAATCAAAGCACCACCATCTACTTTGGTCACCATAGCTAGGATTCTGGTAACAGTTATCCTTATTATTTCCTTTCCCTCTCCCTGCTGTATTCAATCAGTCATTAAGTCCAGTGAATTCTATGAAAGATCTCTCCAATTTCTTCTTCCAGTCATCTCAACAACCATCATCATGTATTAGACCAGAGATTAAAAAATGCAGTCAGTGAGCCAAATCCAGCTCACAGAATGTTTTGCTTGTCCTGCAGGGTATTTTTCTTAAATCAGAATATTTTCCACCATTAACAATGGGAGATTTCACACAAAAGTCCAGATTTTGAGTTTTTCTTGAAAAATCAGTTTCTCACCTCACACCATTTTGAAGTCAAAGCTGTCATTCAGATACTAATGATTTACCTAGTTTTATTCAAACTATTTCAGAGTTAATTCATTTAATATAATTTCTCCTGATTTGAAAGAAGGAAAGCAGTGATCAGATAAACAAAGCTTAAAGAAAGATTATATATGTATATATCCTTAACTGCGGCCCTAGGGGTTGGCCTCAGGCCTAAGGCAGTCACCTGGCACACACAATGCTGTTGGTTGGAGCCCGCCAGATAGCTGGGCCCTCTCTTTCTAGGAGCTCTGGTAGCATAGTGCCTAAGGCACTTGACTGCTAACCAGAAGGCTGGCAGTTCAAACCCACCAGCCACTCCTCGGAAGGAAGATGGGGCAATCTACTTCTGTAGTGATACTGCCTCGGAAACCCAAGGAGGCATTGCTATGAGTTGGGTCCAACTCGACGGCACATAACAACAACAATCCTTAACTGCATCCATGCAACAAAATAATTCGCTTACATGTAAGATTTTATGGAAACAGAAACATTACATAGGGAAGATTCACTCAGAAATAATTTGCAGCCTCTTCTATATTTAGCAGAATGGTTGCAATTATTCCAAAATATTTAAAAGTCCAACTTACCTTTTCTTTAAGAATTACAATTGGTGCAAATGCAGAACTCATCAAATCATTAATATCAATTTGAAATAAATATTTCAGAGTCAGAAACTTGAAAGCATCATCTGTTTATTTACAAATAAAAAAAGTTAACATTTGATATTATGCAACTTTCAAATCTAATTTATTCCTTAGTTGTCATATCAGAGAACAAATAACCTATTTCTTACCTTTTTGTGGAATGTAATTTTGAGAAGACAGAGAGTTACCAGTTGAAAACATCTGACCGTTTAACAGAGTATTTTCCACAAATCCATAGATTTCTGCCTGAACATGCTCTTCAGTCACTAGTGATGTTTTGGATTTTTCTTCAGTATTTTTAGAAGATGGAGTTTTAAAGTGTGCTTCTTCATGAATTCTCGTAGGTAACTCTGTTTTGGAGACCATATCTGCAAATAAATAAAGAGGGGAAAATGTATTATTTATTTATTTATTTAAACATATACTTTGGTTGCTGGCTTTTCTTTTGTTTTCTAGACAAGTTGTTCTCTGAACCTCTGTCATTGTGACATTTCATTAGGAAATATAAATTATAGCCTATATTAGTTTCCTTTTTGCTGATGTGCTAAATTACCCCAAACCTAGTACTTTAAGCAACACAAATTTATTCTCTTCCAGTTTCGGAGGTCAGAGCCCTAAAACAAAGGCACTGTCAGGGTATGTCCCTTCTGGAGACTCGAGGGGATAATGTACCTCCTTGCCTTTTCTACATTCTAGAGGCAATTCTTTGCGCCTGGCTCCATCTCCATCTTCAAAATCAGCAGCATAGCAACTCTCAATCTCTGTATCTTCTCTGACTTACCCGATTTCCTCTTATAAGAAAATTCATATTATATTGTTCTCACCAGGATAATCATCTCAAGATCTTTAGTCACTTTTGCAATGTCCTTTTTGCCATGTAAGAAGATTGTGTATTCACAGGTTCTGGAGATTAGGACATAGACATCTTTGGGGTGGCCATTATTCACCCCACAACATAGCCTTTTCCTTATTTCTTGGCCAAGGAAGAATTACAAAACCTGTATACAATTCTATTCTCTACCTTACTTTTTTGTTTGATAAACTAAAAAAAGAAAATAATGGTCAACATAAAACATTGGTACAATTAATAAAATACTGTTAACAACTCTTTTATACTATATAAACTTATGACTGACAAAAAGATAATAATCAGATCCCTGTGAGAATTCATTTATATTAGTTACATTTATTACCCAACAGGGTAAATATCTAAATGCCATTATAAAAATACATATCCTTATTTTATATCACTTTTAAGAAAATCAGTGAGATATATGTTTCTTACTTTATGTATTGGAGAACCAGAAAGAGTCAAAGTGACCAAAATTATTTACAATATCTACAGCCTGCTTGATATTGATAGTTAATTCTATTTAATAAATAGAACAAACTTGGCTACTTGCACAAAGAAAGACAATACTAGAACTTAAGAGTAAATAATTCCCAAATTCCAAAACCTAATCCACTGAGTCATTCATATCTACAATACACATTTCCTAATATGTGCTATTAAATATAGAAAACTCTATCATTTATATTTTTAATGGGGTTGCTCCAAAGGTAGAAGAACTGCTCACTACTAAATAAAACTATTTAGTACATAAACTATTTATGTAGTAAGCCATTTGCACAGAAAAATGCCAATATTCTTAGGATGTTTGAAACAATATTGAAAATGAGAAAGTACCAATCAAATGGCAGGCATTATTTTCCTACTCTCTAGAGCTTCACCAATCTCAAATTCCTACCATTGGCCCACCCTCCCTTCATCTCATGTCCAATATTTTATATTATTATATTGTATTATATTATCCAGGGAGTATATTAAGAGAAACAATGAATGAACAGAGGCTTTCTTAATTCCACAACTGAATACTTCCTTCCATTAAGTGAAAATTTTGGAAGGAGATGTGATTAGAGAAATTCTTATTAGTTAGCATTTGCAGAATATTTTATATTTTAAAGCACATCATTTTATTTACAAATTTTGCAAATGATTAACACACTCAGATGTTAACCAAAACATTGAAGGTTCAAATCTAACCAGAAGTGCCTCAGAAGAAAACCCTGGTGATCTACTTTCAAAAACTCATCCACTGAAATCTCTACAGAGCATAATTCCACTCTGACACTCAGGGAGTTATTGTGAGTCAGAATTGACTCAAAGGCAGCTGGGTTTTTTTTTTTTTTTTGGGGGGGGGAGTATTGGAATAAAATAAGTATAGATAAAGTGGTCCAAAATATACTTCATGCCATTACTTAAGTTATTTTAAGAACAGTCATCACCACTTGTCTGTCAGTTTGCCGTACTATGGTTGCTTACATGTTACTGTGATTTTGGAAGCTATGCCAATGGTATTTAAAGACTAAGACAGACTAGGAAGAAGGAAGGGACAGTACGCTTCGGAAGAAATTGGCCACTGAAAACCTTATGAATAGCCGTGAGACACTGTCTGATGTAGTGCTGGAAGATGAGCCCCTCAGGGTGTAAGACACTCAAAATACAACTGGGGAAGAACTGCCTTCTAAAAGTAGAGTCGATCTTAAAGATGTGGATGGAGTAGAGCTTTCAGAACCTTCATTTGTTGATGTGGCATGACTCGAAATGAGAAGAAACAGCTGCAAACATCCATTAATAGTCAGAATGTGGAATGCAGGAAGTATGAATGTAAGAAAATTGGAAGATGTCAAAAATGAAATGGAAATGATAAAGATTGATATCATAGACATTATAAGCTGAAATGGACTGGTATCAGCCATTTTGAATTGGACAACAATACTCTCTACTAGCTGGGAATAACATATTTAATAGGAATGGCATCACATTCATCATCAAAAAGATTTCCAAAGCTGTCCTGAAGTAAAATGCTGTCAGTGATAGGATAATTCCATAAGCCTACAAGGGATACCAATTAATACTAGCATTATTCAAATTTACTCACCAACCACTAAAGGTAAAGATGAAGAAATTGAAGATTTTTACCAATTTTTGTGTCTGAAATTGACCAAACACACAATCAAGATGCATTGATAATTACTGGAGATTGGAATATGAAAGTTAGAAACAAAGAATTGTTATTTGGAAAAATGGCCTTGGTGATAGAAGTGATGCCAGAGATCTCCTGATAGAATTTTGTAAGACCAATGATTTATTCATTGCAAATACCTTTTTCAACAATATAGATTATGACTTTACACATAGATCTAACCAAATGGAATACATAGAAATCAAAGCAACAGCATCGGTGGAATGAGACAATGGAGGAGCTCAATATCTTCAGTCAGATCAAGGCAAGAGCCTGAGTGTGGGCTGCTGATATCCAAGTTTAACTTGAAGCTGAAAAATGTTCAACATCCACGAGAGCCAAAATATGACGTCGAGTATGTTCCACCTGAATTTAGAGACCATCTGAAGAATAGAGTTGATTCATTAAACACCAAAGACTGAAAACCAGACAAGTTGTTGGATGACATCAAGGATATCATACATGAAGAAAGCAAAAGGTCATCAAAACAACAGGAAAGAAAGAAAAGACCAAAATAGATGTCAGAAGAGACTCTAAAACTTGCTCTTGTATGGAGATTAGCTAACGTGAATGGAAGCAATGAAGTAAAAGAGCTGAACAGATTTCAAAGGCCAGCTCAAGACAAAATACTGTAATGAAATGTGCAAAGGCCCAGATTGAGAAAATCAAAAAGGAAAAACAAGCTGAAAGAACTGAAAAAAAAAAAAAAAATTCAAGCCTCAAGTTGCAATATTGATGGTTTCTGTGGACAAAATATGGAACCATGCAGGAAGCATCAAAAGGAGATGGTACACAGTCACCGTACCAAAAAGAATTGGTGGATATTCAGCCATTTAAAGAGGTAACATATGATCAAGAACCAAAGGTATTGAAGGAAGAAGTCCAAGCTGCATGGAAGGCACTGAGAAAAAACAAGGCTCCAGGAATTGACGGAATACTTATTGAGATGTTTCAACAAATGGATATAGTGCTGGAGGCACTACATCCTTTATGCCAAGAAATTTGGAAAACAGCTACCTGGCTAACTGACTGGAAGAGATCCATATTTGTGCCCATTCCAAAGAAAAGTGATTCCACAGAATGCAGAAATTATTGAATAATATCATTACTATCGCATGCAAGTAAAATTTTCCTGAAAATAATTCAAAAACAGTTGCAACAAGGAACTGCCAGAAATTCAAACAGGATTCAGAAAAGGGCGTGGAACAAATGATATCATTGCTGATGTCAGATGGATCTTGGCTGAAAGCAGAGAATACCAGAAAGATGTTTACCTATGTTTTATTGATTATGCAAGGGCATGTGACTGTGTGGATCATAACAAATTGTGGATAATACTGCAAAGAATGAGAATTCCAGAACACTGAATTGTGCTAATGAGGAACCTGTACATAGATCAAAAGGCAGTCATTCAAACTGAACAAGGGGATACCTCATGGTTTAAAATCAAGAAAGGTTGTGTAAGGTTTGTATTCTTTCACCATAGCTATTCAATTGTATGCTGAACAAATAATTCAAGAAGTCGCACTGTATGAAGAAGAACATGGCATCACAATTGGAGAAAGACTCATTAACAACCTGTAATATGCAGATGACACAACCTTGCTTGCTGAAAGTGAAGAAGACTTGAAGCACTTATTGATAAGTTCAAATACTGCAGCCTTCGGTATGGATTACACCTCAAGATAAAGAAAACTAAAATCCCAATAACTGGACCAATAAGCATCATCATGATACACAGAAACAAGATTGAAGTTGTCAAAGATTTCATTTTACTTGGATCCACAATCAGTGCCCACAGAAGCAGCAGTCAAGACAGCAAATGTATTGCATTGGGCAAATCTGCTGCTAAACACCTCTTTGAAGTGTTAAAGAGCAAAGATGCCACTTTGAAGATTAAGGTGCGCCTGATCCAAGCCATGGTATTTTCAATTGCCTCATATACGGATGAAAGCCAGACAGTGAATAATAGACCACAGAAGAATTCATGCTTTTGTATTATGATGTTGGCCAAGAATACTGAATGCACCATGGACTGCCAGAAGAATAAACAAATCTGTCTTGGAAGAAGTATAGCCAGAATGTTCCTTAGAAGTGAGAATGGCCAGACTTCGTCTCTAGTACTTTGGTCATATTATGAGGAGGGACCAGTCCCTGGAAAAGGACATCGGCAAAAAAGAGGAAGATCCTCAACGAGATGGATTGACACGGTGACTGAAACAATGGGCTGAAGCATAGCAACAATTGTGAGAATGGCAGAGGACTAGGCAGTGTTTTGTTCTGTTGTACATAGGGACACTATGAATTGACACCACCTAACAACAACATAGTGGCTAAGGCACTTGACTGCTAATCAGAAGGCTGGCGGTTCAAACCC
>NW_006921638.1:11315850-11320500 GCF_000298275.1 Orycteropus afer afer | reverse complement strand
AAATAATGACTTGTTGTATGTTTGTGTTGGCTCAGTAAAGAAAAAATACTGAAATTATAACTAAAAGCAGTTCCCTGGGTTACAAACATTTAACTTATATACAACCTGTAGCTATGAACCAACCCCTACAAAGCCTATCATATTAGAAATTCAAGGTACATGCAATGGTTTGTAATAACAAGCAAGTGCTACTTTGTGACATGCATCAAAACATTATTATTACTGTATTATTATGTTAAAGATATTGTAGTTTATCTAGAAATGTTTCTTAGATGTTTTTTATGCATAGAAAGGTACAATATATACTATATACTAAGACAAACATTTGCCTAACTGATGTCATACACAAACTATACATAACTGCTCCAATTTATGTACAAATTTGACTTAAAGACAAACTTGGGAACTCATTCATTAACAGAGGACTGGCTGTATTTTAGAAAAATAACAACTACAAGATATTCTTCAACTTTTAGTAAAATAGAAAGTACCATGAGTATTTAAAAGGGTGCCCTTGTGGCACAACTCTTTTATGCTCAGCTGCTAACTGAAAGATTGGTAGTTTGAACCCACCCAGCAGCTCCACAGGGAAAAGACCTGGTGATCTGGTCCTGTAACAATTACAGCTTAGAGAATCCTGTGGGGCATTTCTACTGTGTCACATAGGATTGCTTTGAGTCAAAAATCCACTGGATGGCACCAAACAACGAGCACAAACAGATATATGCTTGTTTTTCCTTTTAGACCCAGTAGCAGCATAAAAGGAGCTCTGATATAGTGTCTATGGCACTTGACTGCTAACCAGAAGGTTGATGGTTCAAACCCACCAGCCACTTCCCGGAAGGAAGGTTGGGCAATCTGCTTCTGTAGTGATATTGTTGTTGTTAGGTGCCGTGGAGTCGTTTTTGACTCATAGCGATCCCACACACAGCAGAACGAAATACTGCCTGATTCCACGCCAGCTCCATGATCCCTGCTATACTTGAGCCCATCATCGCAGCCACCGTGTCAATCCATCTCGTTGAAAGCCTCCCCCTCTTTCGTCAACCCTCCACCCTACCAAGTCTGACATCCTTCTCCAGGGAATGGTCCCTTCTGACAACAAGACCAAAATAGGTGAGACGAAGTCTGGCCATTCTCGCTTCCACGGAGCATTTCAGGTGCACTTCCTCCAGGACAGATCTGTTAGTTCTTTTAGCAGTCCATGGTACTTTCAGCATTCTTTCCTAGCACCACAACTCGAAAGCATCAACTCTTCTTTGGTCTTCCTTATTCATTGTCCAGCTCTCACATGCATACGAGGCGATTGGAAATATCATGGCTTGTGTCAGACGCACCTTAGACCTCAAGGAGACATCCTTGCTCCTCAGCACTTGAAAAAGTTCCTTCGCAGTTGACCTTCTCAATGCTACACGTCGTGATACCACCTCGGAAACCCAGGGAGAGGTTGCTATGAGTCGGATCTAACTCCAAGGCAGTGGTTGCCTTTTTTTTTTTTTTTTAGCACCATATGACTGTGCAGTCTGAAAATTGATACTAACTTACATTTTTAATTTCATTTCCATGCTATGAATGTGTCTGGCAAACGTAAAACTTCACATGACATTAATGTCTCCTGAATTTGGTAAATTCATGAAATTCACATACTATTGCTTTGGTAAGATAAGAACCAAAACCAAACTCACTGCCATCGAGTTGATTTCGACTCACAGCAACTCCCATTGGGTTTTCAAAGCATTAAATCTTTATGGAAATAGATTGCCCCATCTTCCTTCCTCAGAGTGCCTCGTGGGTTTGAACTGCCAACCTTCTGGTTATCAGTCAAATGCCTTAGGCAATGTGCCACCAGAACTGCTTAACATCAGAATTAAAAAAAAAAAGAAAAAGAAAAACTCACCACTGTCAGGTCGATTAGACTCATAGTGACCCCTCCTTCGGTTTCCAGGTGGTATCTCTACAGAAGTAGATTGCCCAGTCTTCCTTCCCAGGAGTGGCTTGTGGGTTTGAGCCACCAGCCTTTCGGTTAGTAGTCAAATGCCTTAGGCATTACGCCACCAGAGCTCCCAAGATCAGGAAAGCAGGATAATAATGAACAAGAAAGAAGCCATTTCACACATATACCAGTCTTGTTAACAGGCAAATGCCTTAGGCACTGCGCCACCAGAGCTCCTTTTGGTAAGATGAGAGAGTCTTTAAATTACTAAAAAGGAACTCAAGAAATTACAAATGTTATCGCTTTGCTTTTTTTAATTTATTTTAACAGAAGTCAGGTAAATCTACTGACAGATAAAAATTCACATCATCAAATTGAAAATATGATCGTTATTTTAGGGAAAATATAAGTTTAATTGTATATTTCAATAAAAGAAAGCTATTACAACCAACTGTCATCAAGTCATTTCTGATTCATAGTGATCCTATAGAACAGAGTAGAACTACCCCATAGAGTTTTCAAGGCTACAAATCTTTATGGAAACAGAGTCCCTGATCTTTTTCCCCAGAATGGATGGTGGGTTTGAAGCACTATTCTTTTGGTTAGCAGACAAATGCCTAAGCCACTGCACTTTAAGAAGTCCTTAAAGCTAATATAGGTTTAAATAAAATATCCCTCATTTTTCTGCTTTTATGCTACATATTAAACCTTTAAATGAATTATAATATGCTTAACTCAAATTTAGGAGCTGTGGTAGCATAGAGCCTAAGGCACTTGACTGCTAACCAGAAGGCTGGCAGTTCAAACCCACCAGCCACTCCATGGAAGGAAGATTGGGCAATCTACTTCCGTAGAGATACTGCCTCTGAAATGCAAGGAAGGGTCAATATGACTCAACAGCAGTGAGTTTGGTTTGGTTAACTCAAATTTTTAATGAAAAAAATGTATGCATCTCTCTTGAGAGTCTTCATTTTTAAAGGATTAAATTATCCTTCTCCAAAATTAATGAAAATATTCCCATTTGAAGCATATATAGGTCAAAATTAGACACATTTGTAATACTGCATCATATGCTTATGTCTGTGCTATGTCAAAATAGCTATCAATTTACTTCAAAACAATTCATTTTAGTCATACTTTAAACAATCACTTGATAGAATTGACTAAGCAGAGTTTAGAAGTTTTTTAAAAAAAAAAAAAAGTTCTCACTAGTCTCAACATAAAGTACCATATCTGAGAAAGCCAGAGAATTTCCTTCTCAGTTATTTTTTTCAGACTAGGATTGAAAAGTATCAGTGCAGTCCTAAAATGCAATATTAAAAAGTACTAAGTGAATTTTCAATGTCTACTTTTTCTCTTTGAGTTTATGATTCTTAACAAAATGCTTTGGTGCTGCCACTCATTTAGCAATGCTTAAAAGATCAAAGTACCAATTGAGCAAACACATACTAGTAACTTAATACCACTTGTAGACATTGAATTAAAAATGAGCAATCAAGTTATGCGTCTCAATATAATAGGATTGTTGTAAATAGAGGGATCAAATAGTGAGCTACAATAAGGTTTGATGTCATTAAGGACAAAAAGGCTTATTCAATGATGAATAACACTCGATATTATATGTGGCTATAATGATTCTTTTAAAATATTGTGTCAAACTGCATTTGAAATAAATACATAAACAATAGAATAATAGAAAAATAAATATTCCTTAAGCGTTTTAATTTTGAATTACATTTTCATAGTATTTTTAATGACTTAATCCTAAATTTTAATTACAACTAGATACAGATATGTCTTTCTTCATATTGTCAAAAATAATTTTAAAAGAACAAAACAATGACTATTTTTATAAATTTTTAACTATACTTGGGAAACTCATTATTTAAATAAATGCAATTGGAGTTCTTCTATAAAACAGATATTTTTGTACTGTAATATAAATAACTGGAGCTCTGGTGGCGTAGTGCCTAAAGCATTTGACTGCTAACCAGAAGGTTGGTGGTTCAAACCCACCAGCCACTCCTCAGAAGGAAGGTTAGGCAATCTACTTCCGTAGTGATACCACCTCGGAAACCGAAGGAGGGGTCGCAATGAGTCGGATCCGACTCGATGGCAGTGAGTGATGGTGGTGGAATATAAATAACTGCTCCTTGATTTATCTGTACTGTAAATTCCTTTATCAGCATATTAGTTTTTTCTATAAATGTGTGTGTCTCAGTCTTTTGCAAACATTCACTCAAGATCTGCGATTCATTTTTCTTAGTCACTTTTTCCAGTTAAAGCATGTTTTTATTTATTCCCTAAAAAAGTTGTTGAAATTATCTGAAAAGTTTGATTGCTTTAGCTATTTCTCCAATATCCAGAAAATAGGGCCTACAGACTTATCAAATTCCCTCCTTTTAAGATTCTTTTTTAAAAACAAAGTTCTGCATGACTCCTGGGTACTTTAAAATGTTCTAATGTTTTTGAATAATGCACGTCTTTTTTTCTGCAACTTCGCGTGATTTCTGAATGTCTTCATAGAAGTCCCTCAAAAGTAGTTACAACTATTGTGAAAATGTCAGTTCTACCCAAAGCAATCTATACATTCAATGCAATCCCAATCCAGATCCCATCAACATTCTTTAGGGATATGGAAAAAAATGATCACTAACTTTATATGGAAAGGAAAGAGACCTCGGATAAGCAAAGCACTACTGAAGAAGAAAAACAAA